>NC_090446.1:1422756564-1423078068 GCF_031143425.1 Pleurodeles waltl
GTCCAGTCAGCTGGGAGGCGGGAAGGTGGGAAAAGCGGTTCGTGGAGCAGTAGGGGAGTGGGCCGCAGGGGCAGCAGCGGCTGCAAGGGAGGAATGAGGGAGGGTGAAGGGGGAAGAGGGGAAAATAAAGAGAGCCTGAAAAAGTGAAAAACGAAGTAAAAGAAGAAAGGCAGGAATAAAAGGCAGGAGTAAAGAGAGACAGAGAGAGACAGGGGATACTTACTTGCAGGTGACCACTAGGCCACCAGGGATGAGGTGCAGGCAGGAGCCTGCAGGTGGAGGAGGGCCTCGAACTGAGAGTCAGGCCGGGCCTCAAACTGAGAGTCAGGCAGACTCTCAGTTCATTCCCTGAGGCAGAGGCAGCAGCAGTAGCAGCAGCAGGAGGAGCAGGGGAGGGTAACAGACGCTGGCCAGGAGGTCAGTGGAGTCACCCTCTCACAGCAGTTTCCAACTACAGCTTACTCAGATACAGTTTGGAATTCATGGAAGCAGGACTTGTAGGATGTGGGCCCCTATTATGAACTAAACCTCTTTTCAAGTTTACTGGACCTGAGTACATGGTCTTGAATGCTTACATTGCCACAGGACAGACACTTTTATCCTCGGTGCCAGCCTCTGGGTGAGGGTGTCCCTTTTGTCTAACGATCCTCCTTTCCAGGGTTTGCCTCCAAACTGGATAGGGTAAGAAAGAGTAAGCAAGCATAAGTGTGAGCTGCATTATCTGTGGCAGGGCAGGCAGGGCAGGCAGCTCTTAGAAGTCAGGGAGGGGGTTGGCAAGCCCTGAGTCTACCCCTTTGAAGCTCAGGAAGGCTGAATACATTCCCAAGGACCTCCTGCTCTGGAGAGCAACACCTTGCACCACAGTGAAGGCCCATTTTGTTCTTATGTCTGGAAGGAATATCCAAAACGCCAAAGGAGAGCCATTCACCCTTATATGACCCTTGACCTGGCAGAAAGTTTATTTTAATATATGCAAAAAACGGCAACTTTCTAAAAAGGTCACTGTTCAGCAGGGGAAAAGAGCACAGTGGCATAATGGCAACAAACATGAGTTTAACAAAAATGAGGGAGGGAAGGCAAAAAGCATGGATGAGTACCTCACTGAGGATGTTAGGTCTAACAAGTATGTTAGTGAAAAAAATTTAGAAGTGAGAGAAGTAAGTATTTCCTACATTTGGGTTATAATGAACCAACAACAATTCTCAAAACCTCTCCTCAGTAACTCATTTTTTTCATGGGTCGTACAAAGTGTGGGACACCTGCAGCTCTATATAAATGAATTTAATTCACTCATTCATCAAAACCCAATGATCTGATAACTATGAGCGCAGCTATACTGTATTACTTAAATAATGTATGTTCAATCTACTTGACATAAAAGCAAGATCAATTTAAGAGTCATCCAAAATACAATTTCTTCAAATGCAATGTTAATATTGTGAACACCTATGTGTTAGAAAACAAGATGTTTTGCCAATAATATAATGTTATGCTCATCTCATAGGGGCCTCACCTAACTAGTCACTGACCCTACATACTAGGGAGGGCACACATTCAACCCCATTTTCACGGCCGGCTAAAGAGTCAAGCACACCTATGTCACCGAGCTCACCTGGACAGATCACACCATTTTTTACTTAATCATCAAAGGATCCACTGACATCATCACCAAGCTGCCCAGTGCCTCACATGGAAGATGGAACAAAGTATCAGAGAACTAGTGGACCAACGCCCTCAACTCCTCCCTCCTTGACACAACAATCAACCTAGAACAGGCTGTCAAGAACTTCTCCACCTGGATCACCAGTCGCGCTGACAGAGTCACACCCACAAAACCGCTCTTATCGCTGCCACTGACAAACCTTCCTTGACGGGGATAAACAAAAATGGTGGCACGATCCTCTTTAACCTCTCAACAGCATTTGACACTGCATCCCACCCCATTCTTATCAATAGGCTTCATTTCACAGTGCCCTTTTCCTCGGGATCTGCACGTTGCTGAACAAAAGGCCCACCTCCCGGTGTCACCAACTCAGAAAGGTATCAGAGCACAGGGTTATGATGAAGCCAGGCTGCGGGAAGGGAATTATGGTAGGGAACTCCAGGGAGAGAGATCTGAAAAGAAACGGTTATAACAAATATGCATATACTCATTCATAACAGTATAAGCTCACCAATAAGCTCTTGAATAAAGGCGTCTCTGTGGTATCAGATTGAGACCCTTTGTGAATTGGGCATAGCCCCTTCTTTGAATCATGGAACAAGAACAAACTGCAACCTCTGAACCTAGAGATGGCAAGAGCTTTGGACTATGGTCATACTCTGAATATTAATCATGAAACAATTATACATTCATAACATAAACGTTTGATCTCAGCCTAGAAATTCTCAAAGACTTAAATATGTATCTCACATATTATTATTCACAAAAAACAATGTAACTGTAATTTGCTTATCTTCAAAACGTTTTCACATTTACTACTAAGCCCTGAAAATTTTACTCATTGAACTTGAAGCCCTTTGTTTGTTGGACAGAAGCGCCTTGTTTATTGTTCATGAAGCTCTTTGATCATCATACATAAAGCGCTTTGTTCATTATGTCAGAGAGCGCTTTATTTTGCTTTGTCTGAAGCGCTATGCCCGTTGTACTAAGGGGCGCTTTACTCATGATGTGGCCTGAAGCGTTTTGATCCTCGTGCCAAGACCGCTTTACTCATGTGGCTTGAAACTTTTTGATCCTCGTGCCAAGACCGCTTTACTCCTGTGGCCTGAAACACTTTGATTGTCGTGCCAAGGGCGCTTTACTCTTGTGACCTGAAGCACTTTGTTCGTTGTGCTAAGGGGGCGCTTTACTCATGTGGCATGAGGCGCTTTCACCTACATGCAAAGGTCGCTTTACTCGTATGGACTGAAGTGCTTTGATTATCTTGCCAAGGGCGCTTTACTCGTGTGGACTGAAGAGCCTTGATTATTGTGCCAAGGGCGCTTTACACGTGTGGCCTGAAACACTTTGCTCATTGTGCTGAGGGGCGCTTAACTTTTGGAAGTAAATACTCCCTTCAAGGTTGGGCTCATCAAGTCCTTACCGCTACGAGTATGACCTACTTGTATCTGAATTTACGATGGAAACAAGGATGCTTCGATCTGCTGTCAATCTGCCATGCCGGAAATCTGCTCTTCTTCAGAGGAACCCCCACGAGGTCTGACTGCATCGAGGTCTTCAAAATAGTGAGCAATGTGCTTGGGTGTGGCTGGGCTTTATAGGCCTGCCACACCCCAAGATGGCCACTGCCTCTATAAACCTGGGAATTGTAATCCCTTCATAGAATAGCACTGATAAGTGCATCTTGTCCACCAATGTCCTGACCCTGCAGCTACATGAGCTTTACCACAGGGCAGGCGACGCTGATGACCACTTCTAGAACAAGAGGGGATGACAAGTGGTGCGCATGAAGCGCCACAAATACGCGCAGCGAATTTCGGCCAGGACCTATACCGCGCACAGCCTTATTCCTGACATTACACCCCTCTCCCAAGCGCGGTCCAGGGCCCAGCTTACCAGGATGGAGGAGATGAAAGCGTTGCACCAGACGTGGTGCATGAACATGTCTTGCAGGTTCCCACAAGTCATTTTCTGGTCCGCATCCCTTCCAGGACACTAAGGCCCTCATTACAACATTGGCGGTAAATCCTGCTTACCGCCATGCAGAAGACCGCCAACACACCGCCGCGGAATTCCGCCACAGCTATTACGATCCACAGCTCATAATCCACCAAAATCCAGACACCCACACAAGTCCGCCACACCAAAGGTCAATGATAAACTGGCGATAACAAAACCTACACTGTCACGCCAACAGGAATATGCCCACACTATCACAACCACGAATCCACGTGGCGGTCTTTCAACCGCGGTATTCCATTGGTGGTACACACCGCCACGCTCAAAATACACACACATTTACAAAACACTACCACAATGGACAATTCCAAATACACACACCTGATATACATACACATACCACTCCCACACACCCAATACAATATAAAACACACACCCACATCACCCACAAACCCTTCTGACCAGAAATTTAGAAGAAGGCCAGAGAGACAGCACAGCAAAGACAACCCCACCATACAGAGGCACACAACACCATTATACATACACATGCACGCACAAAACACCACACACCCCTAAACATCACCCCACACATCCTGAGGGCCTCGCAGGAGTAGCTGGAGGAATGGACTCTGGTAAGTCAAATCTTAACTACCATATCCCCCACCCTACCTGCATGCTCTCACATACCCCCACCCTCGCCCTCACCCCATCACTCCAACTCCTCACATATGTCCCACTATCACAAACCACACATCCCAACACCAAGCCCTGCATGCAACAATAAAGCATGGACACCCATCACCAATGCATGGCCACTACACATACCCACACAGACCCCTAAACAAGTAGCATACAACGTCCTAGACAAGAACGCATGCAC
Organism: Pleurodeles waltl; assembly: GCF_031143425.1. Taxonomy (NCBI): domain Eukaryota; kingdom Metazoa; phylum Chordata; class Amphibia; order Caudata; family Salamandridae; genus Pleurodeles; species Pleurodeles waltl. Next base: position 1,422,761,067 of record NC_090446.1, read on the forward strand.
TGGGGTACAGGGTCACTCACCCATTGCACACCATGGCACACACAGATGCAATAATCATGCCTTTACACCCCTGCAGGACCCCTACCCAACGTCACTGGACAGGAGGTTCCAGACCTGTCCACTTCCCCCACAGAAGAGGCCCACAGTGATGACAGCAGCTCTGTCCAACTGGATCTACATGACCAGCCCGGCCCATCTGGGACCTCGGGACAGTCGGTTCCCCTCACACTGGCACAAGCCACAACAGAGCCTCCCCCCTCTGTAAACACCAGCACAGCACCCACCCAGCGGGCCCATACCTCTGTCCCCAGGACACGTCAAGCAGCAGTGTGTCCACCACTACAGGGAACCCAGGCTAACCCACCTCCCCAACAACAGCAGGGACCTGGGGCAGTGGCAGTGGCAGCGGGCATACGGTTCAGGGAACAGAGGCCCAGGAACACAGGGGACCTGGGAGGGCTGCTGTGTGACAGGGGGAGGACAGAGCCAGGGAACACCCTCTCCACGAGGCCGTCTCCAACATCACGGGAGCCTACCACCATTCCCAGGAGACGATGGCAACGGTACTGGCCAAGTTTTAGGAGACCCAGCGGCTGCAGGAGGAACAGTAGTTGGGGTTCAGGGAGGAACTCAAATCCATCAATGCCACCCTGGGCACCATTATAGGGGTGCTGAAGGAACTCGTCAACACCAGGAGGGACACTGTGGCACAACAAGGGGCCCCTGACACTAGCCTGGATGATGAACTGCCCACCACCTCCGCCGGCGCTAGTGGACAGGAGGCACCGCCACAGGACCACAACACCAGCACCCCACCCCCTGCAGATAGACAACCACCCCGCAAGCGGTCCCTGAGATCTAGGACAAAGACGGAGAACAATGCCAAGACCCCTGCCAAGAAATGAGACCACCCTGAATGTCATCCTTTTGTCCCACTTTGTCAACCTGTCCATCCATCAACTGCCCCAGCTACACTTCCTATGCCCTTTTGGACAATGTACCTGTGAGACTAATAGACTGGACTTTGCCATGGACATTCCTGCACCATCACCCCTGACCATTTTACAATCCCCTCCACTATTTAGCACTTAAATAAACACCCTTAAATCACAAAACTATCTGGAGTCAGTCTGTGCTTTCGCAAATGTGTATTTGCAATAACTGAGGAAAGATGCTATATCCATTGTATTGTCAACATACCTATGTCACACAGCTGTAGTCCATGAGGAAACAAAGCAGATGTCACACAGTGGGACCCACATCTGTGAAATCGAAAGGGAAAGTGACAACTCAGGGTCCATACACTGGGTGAAAGTGACAGACAGATGAGAGGTAGAACAAGTGTATCCGATGTAGCAGACAGTGATGCCTTTTCACCTGTGTCTCACTGGAAGTATTGATGAATCACCGTGTTTCTGTTGTCGATATCCTCTTCTTCTGCTTCCTCGTCTTCACTGTCCACAGGCTCCACAGCTGCCACAAGACCTCCTTCAGGACCATCCTCCTGCAGGAAAGGCACCTGTTGTCACAAAGCCAAGTTGTGCAGCATACAGTAGGCCATGATGATCTGGCACACCTTCTTTGGTGAGTAGTATAGGGAACCACCTGTCATATGGAGGCACCTGAACCTGGCCTTCAGGAGGCCGAAGGTCCTCTCTATAACCTTCCTAGTTCGCCCATGTGCCTCATTGTAGCGTTCCTCTGCCCTTGTCCTGGGATTTCTCACTGGGGTCAGTAGCCATGACAGGTTGGGGTAACCAGAGTCACCTGCAAATGTCGAGGGACAACTGTTAGACACACATTAACCCTTAGGGACAACCCCAGACACGTAGTCACACTGTATAGGGTCTATGTCCTCACCTAATAGCCACACACGGTACTTCTGGAGTTGCCCCATCACATAAGGGATGCTGCTATTCCTCAGAATGTAAGCGTCATGGAAAGAGCCAGGAAACTTGGCATTCACATGGGAGATGTACTGGTCGGTCAAACACACCATCTGCACATTCATTGAATGGTAATTCTTCCGGTTTCTGTAAACCTGTTCCCTCCTGCGGGGGGGGATCAATGCCACATGTGTCCCATCAATGGCAACAATGATGTTGGGGATATGTCCCGGGGAGTAGAAGTCACCTTTCACTGTAGGAAAATCCTCCACCTGAGGGAAAACGATGTAGCTGCGCATGTGTTTCAGCAGGGCAGACAACACTGGACAACATGTTGGAGAACATAGGCTGGGACACTTCTGACGCTATGGCCACTGTCGTCTGAAAAGACCCACTTGCCAGGAAATGGAGTACTGACAGGACCTGCACTAGACTGGGGATACCTGTGGGATGGCGGATAGCTGACATCAGGTCCGGCTCCAACTGGGCACACAGTTCATGGATTGTGGCACGGTCCAGTCTGTAGGTGACAATTACATGTCGCTCTTCCATTGTCAACAGGTCCACCAGCGGTCTGTACACCGGAGGATGCCGCCATCTCCTCACCTGCCCCAGCGGACGTGCTCTATGGAGGAGAACAGCGATCAGAGGGTCAGCCAACACTGAGGTACGAAAACACAACTTTATTGCACACATTTTTAAATCCGCTATGAGCCTGTCTTAGTGTGTATGCAAGGCCTAGATAAGTGTGACGCATTTAAAAATAATGCCTTGTGGCCCCCTGAAATGGCGGCTGCCTGACCTGTAATGTGGGACAAGGGAAATGAGGTAACTGCGCTGGCGTTGTACCTTCTCGGTAGGCAGTCGAAGACATGCGGCGCAATTCTGCATTGGTTAACATTGGACCCTATGGGTCCCAGGAGCCAATGACGATTTACGCTGGCGGTGACGGTACGCACCGCCGCGTACGTGACCCCCGTTTTATATCTGTTCACTCACTTGAGACCTGATCTTCGACAGGAGAGGACCTACATTGCAAGTGCTGCTGTGACCTCAGTCTGGAAGAGCAAATGGCTCATGTTTCTGGGGAAAGGGCCCCTGCCTTCACCACAGAGGAGTTGGATAAACTAGTGGATGGGGTCCTCCCCCAGTACACGCTACTCTACGGTCCTCCAGACAAACAGGTAAGTACACTGTGAGCATGCTGTATGGGCAATGCCTGTGTGGAGTGGTGTGGATGGAAGATGGGGGGGGGAGAATGAGGCGTGCATGAAACAACGGTGAGTGCATGTGCGTCATGGCAAGGGTAGGAACGCGGGCCAATGACTGTGACGGTCCGGACAGTTATGTCTTCTCTTTTTCCCCTGTATTATTCCTGTAGGTCAGTGCCCACCAGAAGAAGGATATTTGGAGTGCCATCACCATGGAAGTCCGAACCCTGGGGGTCCACCACAGACGGAGCACCAACTGCCGTAAAAGATGGGAGGACATTTGCCGCTGGAGCAGGAAGACGGCAGAGGCCCAGCTGGGGATGGCCTTCCAATGTGGAAGGGGTGCCCGTCGCACCATGACCCCCCGATGTTCCGGATCCTGGCAGTGGCATATCCAGAGTTGGGTGGGTGCTTGAGAGCATCACAGCAGCCACAAGGGGGTGAGTACACTCTCATTCAGCTGAATCAACGGGTGGGGGAGGTAGGCTGTGGGTTCCCCTAGGCCAGGGCGAGTTTAGTAGGCTAGGTCCCTTCATAAGGCAGGCCATGTGGCACCCCACCCCACCAGTGTTCAGAACCAACTACACCTAGTCAGGCTCGTGTGACTTCCATGTGTGCAGCAATCGGGTATAGGCCTTATACCCCATGTCCCTGTGATTGATTAGAGAACTCTAAGTGCACGGCATAGTGCAAAGGGCTTCTGTGTCTGTAGTGTCTGCCAACGGTAGCGGTATTGCATGCACTCAACATGTCTTTCTTCTGTCTCCCCCCCCCCTTTTTGTGGTCTCCCTGTTCTTGTGTGCAATAGCATCATCAGGTGGAGGAGCAGTGGCACCGGAGCAGGAGGGAGCTGCATCCCACATGGCCCTGGAGGGCGAGACAATGGAGTCTGAAGGCAGCAGTGGGACGGAGGGCAAGGGGAGCTCCACGGCAGGGACAGGAACTGAGACCAGTGACACGGACTCCTCCTCTGATGGGAGCTCCCTTGCGGTGGCGGGCCCCTCTGTGCCCCCACATCTACAGGTACAGCCGCCACCCCCCTACCAGCACAGCCCTCTCAGCAGCCCCTCAGCATGTGCCCCGTGCCCGCTCACCCAATGAAGGTGGGCATCTACTTCGCCCCAGGCACCTCAGCCCCTGCCCCAGTCAGCCCTGCTGCCTTCAGTGAGGAGGCCATTGACCTCCTCAGATCCCTCACTGTTGGGCAGTCTACCATTCTGAATGCCATCCAGGGTGTAGAGAGGCAGTTGCAACAGACAAATGCATACCTGGAGGGCATTCATTCTGGTCAGGCAGCTTTTCAGATTCTGGGCTCAGCACTGATGGCAGCCATTGTCCCTGTGTCCAGCCTCCCCCCTCCAACTTCCTCCACCCAGACCCAAACCCCTGTACCTCAGCCTATCCCAAGCACACCATCAGACCAGCATGCCCATACCTCAACACACAAGGGAAGTTCTGGCAAACATAAACACCACACATCCCACAGGCACTCACACAAGCATCATACCCATGCAGACATATCAACATCCACTGCCTCCACTGTGTCCCCCTCCTTGTCGTCTCCCTCCTCCCTCCCTGTCACATCTCCACTCACACATGCATGCACTACATCTTCAGCCACTACGTCCATCACCAGCACACCCATCACCACAAACCGCTCACGTGCACTCACCACCCCCACTACCATTCACACATCCTGTGTCCTCTCCCAGTGTGTCTGTGAACCCACCTCCCAAGGTACACAAACACAGTCACACACCCACCCAACAGCCATCCGCCTCACGACAGCCTCCAGCCCATGCACCTTCACCCAAAGTCAGCAAACGTGCACCTCCTACAACCACTACCTCTTCCTCCACTCCAAAACCCCCTCCATCTACCCATCCCAGTGTGTCTAAAAAACTTTTCCTGTCCAACCTTGACCTCTTCGCCTCACCTCCCCTACCCCTTCAGTCCCCTAGGGCACCCCTTTCCAGGTCCCAACCCAGCACCTCAGCCACCACATCAGCTGGAACAGTGGTGACAGCAGTAACCAGCTTCTGGAGTGCGCCAAGAAGCAGGGCACCCAGTGTGCCAAGGAGCCAGACCACGGACAGTCCCCCACCTCAGAAGCATAAGAAGTTGGCCACTGCCCGGAGGGAGAAGGGCAAAACACCTGCCACCCAGGGCTCTCCCAGGACTACATTTGGGAGTGGGAAGACAGCTGCGCCACCATCCAAGGTGGGAAAGGGGCACAGAAAGAAAGGGAAGTCACCGCCAAACTGCACTGCGGACAAGACCACCACCAGCACCACTGCCAAGGACACCGCTGCCACCAGCACTGCTGCCAAGGACACTGCCGCCACCAGCACCGCTTCCCAGGACACCGCCACCACCAGCACCGCTGCCAAGGACACCACCACCACCAGCACCGCTGCCAAGTACACCACTGCTACCGGCACCGCTTCCCAGGACACCGCCACCACCAGAACCGCTGCCAAGGACACCGCCGTCACCAGCACGCTCACTGAGCCACCTACCAGCACCGCAGGCCAATGAGCGCCGCTAGCACTGCCGCTACTGAGGCCGCCACGAGCAGGATGAAGCACTCTGGGCACCAAGACCCCTCCAGAACCAGTGGAGATTCACATCCACTACCTCTGTCCTTAGCAGGATGAAGCACTCTGGGCACCACGCCCCCTCCAGAACCAGTGGAGCTGTTATCCACTTGAGAGATTGGGGCTTTGCACTCCCCAGGATAAAGCAGTGGGCAACCCACTCACTGAAAAGACTTGAGAAACTGTGGCTTTGCACTCCCCAGGATAAAGCAGTGGGCAAACCACCCACTGGAGAGACTTGTGAGACTGTGGCTTTGCATTCCCCAGGATAAAGCAGTGGGCAAACCACCCACTTGAGAGACTTGAGAGACTGTGGCATTGCACTCCCCAGGATAAAGCAGAGTGCATGGAACCCCCTCGTGGATCTGGCATCGTGCACTAATCTGGCTGAATTGCCCCTCTTCAATTCCCCCCTAGGTGCCTGTTGTATTTCTATCTGATGCTCCTGCAGTGTTCTCTCCGTTTTGATCAGGTATCTTGTGTGGGCTTCACCCAAGCATTTTGGGCCCAGTGGTCCACGGACTATTTATGTGCAGTACATGGACTTTAATTCTTGGTGTATATGTTTGTTAATAGTGTATATATATATTTTTGAGTACTGGATTTTAATTGATTACAATCGTTACAATCATTTCCTTTTGTCTTTGCATTCTTCCAGGGGGAGGTTGGGGGGGTGTAACTGTAATGTATTTGTGTGTGTGTTGTAGTGGGTGAGGGTGTTGCGTGTTGCATGTTTGTGGGGTGTGTAGAGGTGAGCGTTTTCCCTTCCAAGTCCTGTTTCCGCCGTGTTTTTGTTCGCGGTGAATCCGCCCCGTAAAAGGTGGAGGATTGGCCTGTTGTAATAGTGTGGGCGGTACATTGTCTTCCGCCTGTCTGTTGGCGGTTACCGCCACGGTGTTTGTTTTCACTGAAGTGGCGGGCGGCGTGTTAAAGTGGCTGTCTATGTTGGCGGTTTCCCCCATGGTCGTGATTCCATTTTTTTTACCGCCGGCCTGTTGGTGATTTTACCGCCGCTTTAACACCGACTGCCAGGGTTGTAATGAGGGCCAAAGTACCAGAGGGAAGTTCTGCGATATCTGGAGTCTAAGATAGATCGCGACTCATACTCTCAATGACCTTGGACTAATAGAGGAGCAGGTTGTGTGGCACTTGAGGGCGAAGCAGGTTTAAGAAGTGAAGTGTGAAACATCGGATGAATTTTCAAGGATGATGGCAATTTTAGTTTATATGTTACAGGGTTCACTTGTCCAGAACTTCATAGGGCCCTATGAATTTTGGATGAAACATTTTTTTTTTTTAATACACAGTTTTTCGTGGATAACCAAACCCTATCTTTGTCTGTATACTGAGGACCAGGCTGGTGTTTTTTGTCATATTGCATTTTATATTTTGTGTTTGCTTGGTGTAGATTTGTTTGCAATTGTGAATGTACCTTTTTCATGTGTGTTAACATGTCCATGACTGCTGGAGTGGTTTGAGTAGAAGCAGGTAGCGTAACTGGCAAAATGTGCGGATGACGCCCATATGAACCATAGAAAGGAGTTGAGTTTATTGAAGAGTGGTGAGAGTTGTTATAAGCCAGTTCTGCAAGCCACAAGAGATCCAGCCAGGTTTTAGGAGACTTTGTTGCATAACATCATAGGTATTGTTTTAGAGTTTGGTTTAGTCTCTCTGTTTGACCATCCGTTTGTGGATGATAACTAGTGGATAAAGTCAAATCAATTTGTAAAGCCTTGCACCATTGCTGCTAAAAAACGTGCAGAAAATTGTGTTCCTCTATCAGGGAGAATGACTCTTGAAAGTCCATGAAGGTGAACAATGTTTCTAAGATGATAGTTTCTAAGGTGTTGTAGGTTGGGAGACCTTTACATGCAATGAAATGAGCATATTTGGTAAGACTATCCACCACCACTAAAATAGTTGTAACTTGCTTTACTTGAGGAGACCAGTAATAAAATACATAGAGATATGTTCCCATGGATGATTGGGAATGGGTAGAGGTATCAATAGATCTTTAGGCTTGCCATGTTCGCTTTTGCATCTTGCACATACTTCACCTGATTGTAGCATTTGCTTTAAGTCATGAACAAATGTAGGCCACCTAAAATACCTTTTAATGAGTTTTAGTGTTTTTTGAGGACCTGCTAGAGGATGACTATGCAACCAATGGAAAGCTGTCTCTCTTAACTCCTCAGTAAGCAGGAATACTCGAGATTCATGTAGTGGTAGGCCTTGCTGAATGGATCTTTTGGTGTCTTGTTGTAACCACTCTTGCCACTTGGTGATGTGAAAATGATTAAGAATGAGATAAAAGAACTTCTCAGCTGCTATTAAACACAACACTTTTGAAGGCTTTATAATAGGCATGGGTTTTTGTTCAGTATGTGTGATAAAGAATCTTGCCTAGACAATGCGTCGGCCTTAGGATTAGCTAATTCTGGTCTAAAACTCACTATGAAATCAAATTCTGCAAAGTATAGCATCCATCTCAGTTGCCTGGGGGTTAGTAGTCTGTCAGAGCTCATAAATTGTAAGTTTCTATGGTCAGAGTATACAGTTATGATGTGTTTGGCTCCCAATAGATAATAGGGGTCATTACAACATTGGCGGTATAAGGCGCTTACCGCCGTGCAGAAGACCGTCAATACACTGCGGCGGCGGCGGTAGACCGCCACAGCTATTATGACACACATCACGGAATCCGTCTAAATTCAGACACCCACACAACCCCGCCACACCAAAGGTCAGAGATAAACATGCGGAAACAAATCCTCCACCTCCACGCCAACAGAAACACGCCGAGGCTATTACGACCCACGAATCCACGCGGCAGTCTTTCAACCGCGGTATTCCATTGGCGGTACACACCGCTGCGCTCAAAATACACACACATCTCCAAAACACCGCCACATTGGACAAATCCAAATACACACACCTGATACGCATACAAACACCACTCCCACAACCCAACACAATATAAAACACACACCCATATCACCCACAAACCCCTACAACCAGAAATTCTGAGAGAAGGACAGAGAGAGAGCACAGCTATTGACAACCCCATCACACAGAGGCACACAACACCATCACCCACACAACATCCACGCACAAAACACCACATACCACTACACTCACCACACTCATCACCGCATACACCACCCCACACCTCACACACACCACCCCATGTCATGCCAAAGACACCCCCGCTTGTCCGAGGAGGAGCTCAGGGTCATGGTGGAGGAAATCGTACGGGTAGAGCCACAGTTATCTGGCTCACAGGTACAGCACACATCAATAGCCAGGAAGATGGAGTTATGGCGCAGAATAGTGGACAGGGTGAACGCCGTGGGACAGCACCCAAGAAATAGGGAGGACATCAGGAAGAGGTAGAACGACCTACAGGGGAAGGTGCGTTCCACGGTATCCAGGCACAACATCGCGGTGCAGCGGACTGGCGGCAGACCCCCACCTCCTCCCCCACAACTAACAACATGGGAGGAGCATGTCTTGACCATCTTGCATCCTGAGGGCCTCGGAGGAGTCGGTGGAGGATGGGTCACTGGTAAGTCAAATCTTAACTATCACATCCCCCACCCTACCTGCATGCTATCACACACACCCACACTCACACCCTCCCCTTTCACCCCAAATCCTCAGTAATGTACCCATAACACAAACCACCGATCCCAACACCAAGCCCTGCATGACACAACTAAGCATGGGCACCCCTCACTAAAGCATGCTCACTGCACATACCCAGAACACCCCCCCAACCATCATCACACATGCCCACACACAGGAATGCTTGCACTGGGGTACACAAACACCCACCCATTGCACACCATGAAACACACACATGCAATAATCATGTTCTCATACCCCTGCAGGAACCCGAAGGACCGTCACCACACCAGAGGGTCCAGACAACACCACTCCACCCCCAGAAGAGGCCCACAGTGACGACAGCAGCTCTGCCCCACTGGATCTTGATGACCAGCCCGGACCATTGTGGTCCTCGGGACAGTCGGTTCCCCTTGCCCAGCCACAGCCCAACACCGAGCTGCCACCCACTGGTAACACCAGCACAGCACCCACCCACCCAGTGGGCCCAAACCTCCCTACCCAGGACAGGTCAATCAGCGGTGTGTTCACCACTACAGGTCACCCAGGCTAACCCACCACCCCAACAACAACAGGGACCTGGGGGCAGTGGTAGTGGGCACACGGTCCAGGGGACGAAGGCACAGGAACACCGGGGAACTGGGAGGGCAGCTGTGCGACAGAGGGAGGACAGGCCAAGGGAACCAACTCTCCACGAGGCCCTCTCCTCCATCATGGGAGCATACCACCACTCCCAGGAGACAATGGCGACGGTCCTGGACAAGTTGCAGGAGACCCAGCGCCTGCAGGAACAGCAGTATTTGGGGTTCAGGGAGGAGCTCAGGACCATCGGCTCCGCCCTGGGCACCATCGTGGGGTGCTGACAGACATTCAAAAGACCTTGAGGGACACCATGGCACTCCAAGGGGCCCCTGACACTAGCCACGACGATGAACTGCCCACCACCTCCGCCGGCGCTAGTGGACAGGACGCCCCGCCACAGGACCACCACACCATCACCCCACCCCCTGCAGATGGACAACCACCACGCAAGCGGTCCCTGAGATCCAGGAACAGGACAGAGCAAGATGGCAAGACCCCCGCCAGGAAATAAGACCACCCTGATTATCCTCCCACTGTCCAACTTTGTTACCCTGTCCATATTCGAACTGCCCCAGCTCCACTTCCTATGCCCAGATGGGCAGTGCACCTGTGAGACTAATAGACTGGACTCTGCCATGGACATTCCTCCACCATCACCCATCACCATTTTACAACCCCCCTTTATTTTTTGAGCACTTAAATAAACACCCTTGAAACACCAAAAAATCTGGAGTCAGTCTATCATTTGTTACTTTGTATTATCAATCACAGTGTCATAATGGGTTGCCCATTGTAAGGCTAACATACCTATGTCACACATTACAAGCCCTTGAAGGATGCAAGCAGTTGACACGTAGGTTACCACACTTGTGAAACTGAAATGGAAGGGTACGACTCAATTAACAAATAGTGATTGAAATGTAGGTACAGGATAGAGGTAGACGTGTGAAAGTTAATGTAATGTTAAACCAGAAAATGTTCTCACCTGTGAGTCACTGGAAATATTGCTGTATGACTGAATCCCTGTTGTCGTTTTCTTCTTCCTCAGCTTCATCCTCATCACTGTCCACAGGCTCCACAGGCTCCACAGCTGCTACAACACCGTCATCTGGATCATCCTCCTGCAGAAAAGGCACCTGGCGTCGCAATGCCAAATTATGGAGCATGGAGCAGGTGACGATGATGTCGCACACCTTCTTCGGTGAGTAGAATAGGGATCCACCTGTCATATGGAGGCACCTGAATCTGGCCTTAAGGAGGCCGAAGGTGCGTTCGATAACCCTCCTAGTCCGCCCATGGGCATCATTGTACTGTTCCTCTGCCCTGGTCCTGGGATTCCTCACTGGGGTCAATAGCCAGGAAAGGTTGGGGTAACCAGAGTCCCCCAATAGCCATACACGGTGCCTCTGGAGTTGACCCATCATATCAGGGATGATGCTATTGCGCAGGATGTAGGCGTCATGCACTGAGCCAGGGAACATAGCATTTACCTGCGAGATGTACTGGTCTGCCAAACAGACCATCTGGACATTCATAGAATGATAACTCTTCCTATTCCTGTACACCTGTTCACTCCTGCGGGGGGGATCAGAGCTACATGGGTCCCATCAATGGCACCAATGACGTTGGGGATATGTCCAAGGGCATAGAAGTCACCTTTCACTGTAGGTAAATCCTCCACCTGAGGGAATATGATGTATCTCCTTACGTGTTTCGGCAGGGCAGACAACACTCTGGACAAGACTTTGGAAAACTTAGGCTGGGACATCCCTGATGCCATGGCCACTGTTGTCTGAAATGACCCACTTGCAAGGAAATGGAGCACTGACAGCACCTGCACGTCAGGGGGGATTTCAGTGGGATGGCGGATCGGTGACATCAGGTCTGGCTCCAACTGGGTAGTTCCTGGATAGTGGCACGGTCAAACCTGTAGGTGACAATGACATGTCTTTCTTCCATTGTCAACAGGTCCACCAGCGGTCGGTACACCGGAGGATTTCGCCATCTTCTCATATGTCCCAGCTGACGGCGCCTACGAAGGACAACAGCGAAGAACCAGTCATTAATCCTCTAGGTATGTACCCACTGTTACACACAAGACTACACCAGACACAAAACCCTTCCTGTATGTGTGTTGAGTGTAGGCCTAGCTATGTGTGACGCAGTAGTAAATGAAGCCATGTGGGCCCCTGAAATGGTGGCTGCCTGACCTCTAAACTGGGACAATGGGATTGTGGGGTAACTGCACTGGCGTTGCACCCCGTCGCAGTAGGCGGTCGTAGACCGCAGCGCAATGCTGCATTGGTTAACATTGGACCCTATGGGTCCCAGGAGCCAATGAACAGGTGCGCTGGCGGTGATGATGCGCACCGGCGCGGACGTCACCGCCGCGGACGTCACCGCCATTTTCTATCTGTTCAATCACTAGATACCTGACCATCGACAGGAGAGGACCTACACTGCTAGTGCTGCTGTGACCTCGTTCTGGAAGCGACAATGGCTGCTGCGTCTGGGGAAAGGGCCCCTGCCTTCACTACACAGGAGTTGGAGAAACTTGTGGATGGGGTCCTCCCCCAGAACACGCTACTCTACGGTCCTCCAGACCAACAGGTTAGTACAGAGGGAGCACGTTGTATGGGCTAGGCCTGGGTGGAGAGGGCTGGGTGGAAGAGGGAAGGGGGCAGAGTACATAGAACAGTTATGCATGGGAATGAATGGGCCACATGGCCAGAGTAGGGAGGGGGCCACTCACATTGACGGTGCAGTTGGTAATGACTGTACCTCTTCCCTTGTGCATGTCATGTAGGTCAGCGCCCACCAGAAGAGGGACATTTGGCATGCCATCGCCAAGGAGGTCCGGACCCTGGGGGCCCACCAGAGACGGGGCACCCACTGCCGGAAGAGATGGGAGGCCATTCGCCGCTGCAGCAAGAAGATGGCGGAGGCTCAGCTTGGGATGGCCTCCCAACGTGGGAGGGGTGCCCGTCGCACAATGACCCCCCTGATGTTCCGGATCCTGGCGGTGGCCTACCCGGAGTTGGATGGGCGCTTGAGGACATCACAGCAGACACAAGGGGGTGAGTACAACCTCATTCTGCGGACTTTGCGTGCAGTGGAGGGGTCTGGGTGGGGGAGGTGGGCTGTGGGTGTCCCTAGGCCAGGGCGAATTCGGTAGGCAAGGCCCCTCCGTAATGTAGGCCATATGGCACTCTACCCCACCTCACCAGAGTGCCTAGTTGAGGTATAGTTGCCCCTGTGGCATCCATGTGCGCAGATGTCCACCATTGCCATGTAGGCCATATCCCAGAAATTGCATGTGCAGATGGCAGGAGCACGGGGTAATGCAGGGGGCTGCTGCGTCTGTCTTGTACGCCAACGGTAGCGGAATGCCATGCACTAAAACTCTCTTTCTTCTGTCTCCCCCCCTTTTCCTGCTCTCCCTGTCCTTTTGTACATCAGCATCATCAGGCGGAGGTACAGTGGCACCAGAGCACGAGGGAGCTGTATCCCACATGGCCATGGAGGGCCACACCACAGATTCTGAATGCACAAGTGGGACGGAGGGCGAGGGGAGCTTCACGTCGGCCACCGGATCACCAAACAGCGACACAGACTTGTTCGCCGATGGGAGCTCCCCTGTGGTGGTGGCACCATCTGTGCACCCCACTTCTACAGGTACAGCCGCCACCTCCCCTACCAGCACCGCCCTCCCAGCAGCCCCTCAGCGTTCGCCCCGTGCCCGCTCACCCAGGATGATGGGCATCACCTTCGCCCCAGGCACCTCAGGTCCTGCCCCAGTCACCCCTGCTGCCCTCAGTGAGAAGGCCATTGACCTCCTCAGGTCACTCACTGTTGGGCAGTCTACCATTGTGAATGCCATCCAGGGTGTAGAACGAGAGTTGCAACACGGTAATGCATTCCTGGAGGGCGTTCATTCTGGTCAGGCTGTCCTTCAGCGAACCCTGCAATCTCTGGCCTCAGCACTGATGGCAGCCATTGTCCCTGTGTCCAGCCTCCCCCCTCCAACTTCCTCCACCCAGACCCAGTCCCCTGTACCCCAGCCCATCCCAAGCACACCTACAGACCAGCATGCACACAAGTCAACACACACAAGTAGCTCAAGCAAACATAGGCACCACACACACCACAGGCACTCACGCAAGCCTCACCCACATACAGACACAGCAACATCCACTGTCTCCACTGTGTCCCTCTCCTCCTCTTCTCCCTCCTCCCTCCCAGTCTCGTCTACACAGACACCTGCATGCACCACATCTACAGGCACTAGGACTCCCAGCACCACAAGTCGCTCACCTGCACTCACCACCTCCACTGCCATTTACACGTCCCCTGTGTCCTATCCCAGTGTGTCTGTGACGCCCCCTCCAAAAGTACACAAACGCCGGCAATCACTCACCCAACATCCATCCACCTCACGACAGCCTCCAGTACCTGCACCTGCACCCAAAACACCTAAAGTGACACCTCCTACAACCACCTCCTCTTCCTCCACTCCCAGACCCCCTCCAGCTACGCATCCCAGTGTCCATCAGAAACTGTCCCTATGTCAAATTGACCTTTTTGCCCCCACCCCCCCTCCAATTCATCAGTCCCGTCGTAGCGCCTCAGCCAAAAAGCCTCCAATACCAGTGGTGCCTGGTCAAGGTTTGTGGAGTGCACCGGCCACCTGGGCAGGCAGTAGGACCCTGAGCCAAGACACTGGCAGCCCACCCCCTGTAAAGGCTCTAAAATTGGAGAGTGGACGACTGGACCGTGTTAAGACTCCTGGTGGGACAACAAGTGAAATGGGTTCGAAGGGGATTGGTGAGTCAGCTGTAACTCTAACAAAGGTGGGGAAGGTCCAGAGGAAGTCTGCCCAGCCTGTTGTGAGTGTCACGGGAGAGAAGTGTGCCATCATTTCCGGCAGTCCAGAAACAACCGCCAGCACCGTCGTCACTGGTCCAGAGACCACCGCCACCGCCGGAGTCACAGCCCAGGAGGGCCCAAATATCGTCACTGGTCATGAGACCACCGCCGGAGTCACAGCCCAGGAGGGCCCAAGTATCGTCACTGGTCCAGAGACCACCGCCAGAGTCACAGCCCAGGAGGGCACAAGTATCGTCACTGGTCCAGAGTCTACCGCCGGAGTCACATCCCAGTAGGGCCCAAGAATCGTCACTGGTCCAGAGACCACCGCCAGAGTCACAGCCCAGGACGGCACAAGTATCTTCACTGATCAGGAGACTACCGCCACCGCCGGAGTCACAGCCCAGGAGGGCCCAAGTATCGTCACTGGTCCAGAGACCACCGCTAGAGTCACAGCCCAGGAGGGCCTAAGTATCGTCACTGGTCAGGAGACCACCGCCGGAGTCACAGCCCAGGAGGGCCCAAGTATCGTCACTGGTCCAGAGACCACCGCCAGAGTCACAGCCCAGGAGGGCCCAAGTATCGTCACTGTTCCAGAAACCACCGCCTGAGTCAGAGCCCAGGAGGGGCCCGGATGCCACAGCCCCGCTGGGCAATGATGGAACGTCATGCCACCCACCAATGCTCATTGTAGAGATCGTCATGCCACACACCAATGTCGGTATCAGAACCGCCATGGCAAAGCACCGCTGAACAGTCCAGAACCGCCATGGCAAAGCACCGCTGAACAGTCTATAGACCGCCATGGCAAAGCACCGCTGAACAGTCCATAGACCGCCATGGCAAAGCACAGCTGAACAGTCCAGAACCGCCATGGCAAAGCACCGCTGAACAGTCCACAGACCGCCATGGCAAAGCACTGCTGAACAGTCCAGAACCGCCATGGCAAAGCACCGCGGAACAGTCCAGAACCGCCATGGCAAAGCACCGCTGAACAGTTCATAGACCGCCATGGCAAAGCACCGCTGAACAGGGCATGCACCGTGTAGGAATGAAAAGGCTGCCACATCAGGCATCCTTCTCCCATGTGCAGCTGGGACAGTGACAGGACATGAACTTTCACGGGGAGACTCATCCAGTCTGGGCACCAGTCCCCCCCAGTACCAGACTTGAGAGACTGTGGCTTTGCACTCCCCAGGATGGCACAGTGGGCAACCCACCCACTGTATAGACTTGAGAGACTGTGGCTTTGCACTCCCCAGGATGGCACAGTGGGCAAACTACCCACTGTAGAGACTTGAGAGACTGTGGCTTTGCACTCCCCAGGATGGCACAGTGGGCAAACCACCCACTGTAGAGACTTGAGAGACTGTGGCTTTGCACTCCCCAGGATGGCACAGTGGGCAAACCACCCACTGTGTAGACTTGAGAATGGCACAGTGGGCAACCCACCCACTGTATAGACTTGAGAGACTGTGGCTTTGCACTCCCCAGGATGGCACAGTAGGCAACCCACTCACTGTAGAGATTTGAGAGACTGTGGCTTTGCACTCCCCAGGATACATCAATGGGCATGGAGCCCCGTCGTGGATCTGGGTTCTCATTCATCTGGCTGAGGTGCCCCCCCGTCCCTTCCCCCTGAGGTGCCTGTAGTGTTTCTATCTGATGCCCAGGCAGTGTTCTCTCCGATTTTGGTCAGGTATAGTTTGTGGGCCTCGCCCATGCATTTTTGGACTGATGGTGCACGGACATTGTTGTGTACATATCTGCACTACTTCTCAGATTGTATGTGTAAATAAGAGTGATTTTGAGATATATATATATATGTTTATTTTTGTATGACATGTATATTGGCACATTACAATGTTTGACCGAATTTCGCATTGTCTTTTCATTCTTCCGGGGGGATTGTGGGTTGTTACTGTGATTTTTGTGAATGCATTGGTGTGTATGTTGTAATATGCGAGGGTGGGAGTGTTTGGTGGGTGTCCCCCTAACTTTTGCCTCTCCCCTCCCCGTGTCGTAGATGCAGTACTCACCGGTGTCTTCGGCGCCTACGTAGCTGTTGGTCGTAGAGGAGCAGAAAGACAAGGGCAGGTAGGATTTGTAATTCGGCCACCATGGTGTCCTCCTTCCTCGTGGAGTATGTTGAGGTGAGCGTTTTCCCATAGCAAAAGCTGTTTCCGCCGTGTTTTTATCCACGGTGGATCTGCCCCGGAAAATGTGGCGGATTGGTGGGTTGTAATAGTGTGGGCAGTACATTGTCTCCCGCCTGTCTGTTGGCGATGACCGCCGCGCTGCTTGTCTGTACCGCTGTGGCGGGCGGTGTGTTAAAGTGGTTGTCTTTGTTGGCGGTTACCGCCAGGGTCATAATTCCCTTTTTTTGGTCCACCGCCCTGTTTGCGGTATTTCCGCATCTTTAACACCGTCCGCCAGGGTTGTAATGACCACCAATGTCTCCATTCTTTGAAAGCATTACGAATTGCTAGTAATTCTTTTTCTGCTATGGTGTAATTCTGTTATGCTTCATTCAGTTTTCTTGACACATATGCTATGGGGTGCAATTGTCCAGTTTCTCAGTGATGTTGGGATAGGATGGCCCCAACAGCGACATCGGATGCGTCGGCTTCCGCAATGAATGGTTCCTCCACATTGGGATGAGCTAGAATGGGAGCTGAAGTAAAGGCCTTTTTTAAGTCTTGAAATGCTTCCTCTGTCTCTTGGGACCAGTTGAAGACGGCCTTTTTCCCTAGCAATTTGGTAATTGGTGCTACCTTTTGGGAGAACTGATGGATGAAATGTCGATGAAAATTCACAAAACCCAAAAAACATTGGATGTCACGTACTGATTTTGGTGTGGGCCATTCTGATACAGCTTGAATTTTTCTTTCAGTCATTTGCATGCCGTCAGATGTTAAAATGACTCCCACAAATTCAACCTCTTTGGTATGGAATTCACATTTACTTAATTTGCAAAACAAATTATGGTTTCGTAGAGTTTGTAATACCTTTTTTACATGTTCTTCATGTATTTCTTCAGAG
Source organism: Pleurodeles waltl (assembly GCF_031143425.1). Lineage (NCBI taxonomy): Eukaryota > Metazoa > Chordata > Amphibia > Caudata > Salamandridae > Pleurodeles > Pleurodeles waltl. The sequence continues at coordinate 1,422,778,875 of NC_090446.1, forward strand.
TTTGACTAGATCAATATATCGTCAATATAAACAATGACAAAGATGTCTAGGTATTCTCTCAGAACATAATTTAGGAAATATTGGAAAGCTGCTGAGGCATTACATAGACCAAACGGTATCACTAGACACTCAAAGAGACCATAACGAGTCTTAAAAGCCGCTTTCCACTCATCTCCCTCTCGAATTCGAACTAGATGATAAGCACCTCGTAAGTCAAGTTTGGTGTGAATAACAGCAGATTTTACCTGGTCTAACAAGACTGGTATGAGAGGTAGTGGATAATTATTTTTAACAGTGATCTTGTTTATCGCTCTAAAGTCAATACAAGGTCTCAATTCGCCATTAGCTTTGGGTACAAAAAACAGCGGAGAAGCCGCTGGAGATCGTGATGGCCGAATTAGCTATTTGGCTAAGCATTGATCAAGGTATTGTCGTAGGACTTGATTTTCTTTCTCTGATAATGCATAGATTCTACAATTTGGTATATTGGCGGCAGGTACAAGGTCGATCTGACAGTCGTACGGCCTGTGAGGTGGTAAGGAGCTCACTTTCTTTTCACAGAAAACATCAGTATATTCTGAATAATATGTTGGCAGAGAAATTTCCTTTTCAACTGCAGTAGCAATAGAGTGTTGAAGATTTCCTTCTTTGTCTCGTCTTGCTTTTTTTTAAAGAAGAGGAAGAAGAAAAACGCAAAACCTGGTTGCGCCAGTCTATGCATGGATTGTGTAACATTAACTACGGCATTCCTAAAATAAAACCACATTGGGGTGCTTGGATTATATTGAAGCAAATTATCTCACAGTGGTTCAGAGTCCCATAATCTTTGCAAATCATTTGCATTTGTGAGGTTTGTTTAGTAACGGGGCCTCCTGCCAATTCACTACTATCAACTGCATGAACAACTTCAGGAACCTTTTTCTTGACACTGGGTATAGTCTAGTGCAGTTTGTTGGTCCACAAAACTTCCTGTTGCCCCTGAATCAATTAGAACTTGTACATTATGTATTTTTCCCCGTACAGTTAGTTGTACTAGAATTTGAAAATGTTTCACATAACGCTTTGTACAAGATCACACTGAAGGGATTGTCAATTTGCCCAAGAGGTCCCATTTGTTTTTTCTTGAGCACTTTAGTTTTCCTGTGAATTTTCCAAAGCAATCGCTATCTTTTTTTTTTTCGCAACTGTTGGATCAATTTTACCTTTGGGTTTCTTTTGACATTCCTTTACAAAATGACCCTTTTTTCGACAATACAGACACTGTCCATTTCTTCGCTGCATGTCTTTTTCCTCTTTGGTCAATGATGGGCAAACAGTTCCGATATCCATCGGATCTTTAATACAATCTGAGGACAACTGAAAGTGTTTGGACCTTTCCATTCGCCAGTTGGGTTTCCTTACTCCTTTTCCTTCTTAGACTCTATGATCTATCCACAGGGTTAGATTAATTAAATCAGTACAAGTTTCCGGTTGAGGTTCAACTTGGGCCAATACGTCTTTCAGTTCGTCTTTTAGCCCTTGATAAAATACTGCTGACCTTTTTTCCTCTGGCCAAGCAGCTTCCACTACTAACCAGTTGAAGTGTGACAAATATGTTATCAAGTCTTTGTTTCCTTGGTGTAATTCTAGTAACTCTTTGTCTGCAGACATAGTTACTGCACACCTGTCAAATACCTTTTCAAATTCTTCTATGAAACAACGCCAATTATACAAAAGGGGACTGTCTAATCGAACTCATGGCACTGCCCAAGTAGCTGCATCACCCTTCAGATAGGATATAAGGAATGCAATTCTAGATTGTGCGTCCGGAATGGCACTGGGACGACACGTAAAATGTAGTTCCACCTGTGTGAGAAAAACTTGAACCTTATTGGTGTCCCCTGAAAACCTTTCTGGTGCAGCTAGAGGAATCTGTGTTGGCACGTTCACAGCTATGTTAGTAGGTATGGAAAGGGTAGGACGAGACTCAGATTCAGAACCCTCCACCTTACGCCGTAACTGGGTAACTTTGTCAACTAAATCGGCTGTAACATTTTTTGTCTGTAAAATCCCTTTGCATTTGAGTGACTACTTGCATAAGGGTGTCTAAGGTGGCCATTTTGCGCAGCTCGCGTACAGACCAAGAGGAAAGTATAAACTTGTGGGCTCACTATTCTGTCACAGTGCCCTTTTCCTTGGGATCTGCACGTTGCTGAACAAAAGGCCTACCTCCCGACGTCACCAACTCAGAAAGCTATCAGAGCACAGAGTTATGATAAAGCCAGGCAGGGGGAAGGGAATTAGGGTAGGGAACTGCAGGGAGAGAGATCTGAAAAGAAACAGTTATAACAAATATGCATATACTCATTCATAACAGTATAAGCTCACCAATAGACTCTTGAATAAAGGTGTCTCCGTGGTATCAGATTGAGACCCTTTGTGAATTGGGCGTAGCCCCTTCTTTGAATCATGGAACAAGAACAAACTGCAACCTCTGAACATAGAGATGGCAAGAGCTTTGGACTATGGTCATACTCTGAATATTAATCATGTAACAATTATACATTCATAACATAAATGTTTGATCTCAGCCTAGAAATTCTCAAAGACTTAAATATGTATCTCACATATTATTCAATGACAATGAAACTGTAATTTGCTTATCTTCAAAACGTTTTCAAATTCACTACTAAGGCCTGAAAGTTTTACTCATTGAACTTGAAGCCCTTTGTTCATTGGGCAGAGGCGCCTTGTTTATTGTTCATGAAGAGCTTTGTTCATTATGTCAGAGAGAGCTTTTACTTGCATTGTCTGAAGCGCTAAGCTCGTTGTGCTGGGGGGCGCTTTAGTCATGTGGCCTGACGAGTTTCGATCCTGCTGCCAAGACCGCTTTACTCATGTGACCTGAAACTTTTTGATCCTTGTGGCAAGACCACTTTACTCATGTGGCCTGAAACACTTTCATTGTAGTGCCAAGGGTGCTTTACTCTTGTGGCCTGAAATGTTTTGATCCTCATGCCAAGACCGCTTTACTCATGTGGCATGAAACGCTTCGATAGTTGTGCCAAGGGTGCTTTACTCTTGTGACCTGAAGCGCTTTGCTCGTTGTGCTAAGGGGGTGCTTTACTCACGTGGCATGAAGCGCTTTGACCATCGTGCCAAGGTCGCTTTACTCGCGTGGACTGAAGCGCTTTGATTATCTTGCCAAGGGCGCTTTCCTCGTGTGGACTGAATCGCTTTGATTTTCTTGCTAAGGGCTCTTTACTCGTGTGGACTGAAGAGCTTTGATTATCGTGCCAAGGACGCTTTACACATGTGGCCTGAAGCGCTTTGCTCGTTGTGCTAAGGGGCGCTTTACTTTTGAAAGTAACAACTCCCTTCAAGATTGGGCACATCAAGACCTTACCGTTACAAGTACGACCTACTCGTATCTGAATTCACCATGGAAACAAGGGTGCTCCGATCTGCTGTCAATCTGCCATGCAGGAAATCTGCTCTTCTTCAGAGGAACCCCCACGAGGTCTGACTGCATTGAGGTCTTCAAAATAGTGAACAATGTGCTTGGCTGTGGCTGGGCTTTATAGGCCTGCCACACCCCAAGATGGCCACTGCCTCTAGAAACCTGGGAATTGAAGTCCCTTTACAGAATAGCACTGATAAGTGCATCTTGTCCACCAATGTCCTGACCCTGCAGCTACATGAACTTTACCACAGGGCAGGGGATGCTGCTGACCACTTCTAGAACAAGAGGGGATGACAAGTGGTGGGCATGAAGTGCTGCAAATACGCGCATTGGAGTTTCTGGCGGGACCTGGACCGCACACAGCCTTATTCCTGGCACTTCCGAGGAGACAACCTCAAATGGATCACCTTGTTCCTCATCACAAGATCCCAGAGACTCTTTAACCTCGGCACCCAAAAACAGAATTTGTACCATCCCTCAAGACTCGTTTCTCAGTCCTACACTGTTTAACATCTACATGACCCCTTTGGGAGAAAGTGTCAGACCCCACGGAATGAACATCATATTCTTTGCAGCTGACACCCAGCTTATCCGCTCACTAACAGAAGACCCCTCCACCACAAGGGCCAACTTCCGCAGGTGCAGAAGGGACATCACAATCTGGATGAAAAGTAACTGACTAATAGTCAACACAGACAAAACAGAAGTGCTGATTTTTGGGAACAATGCCTCCCCATGGAATGACTCCTGTGGCCTTCCAAACCAAAACTCACACCCACCCCAACAGACCATGTTTGTGACGTTGGCATCATCCTGGACAGCAAGCTCCCAATGAAAATCTAGAGCAACACAGTCTTTTCCACCTGCATCCTCACACTTCGTATGCCCCTTAAGACCTTCAAATGGCTCCACATCTAAACCAGACAACCAGCCACTCAAGCTATAGTCACCAGTCAGCTGAACTATGGCAACACACTCTACATAGAAATCGCCACGCACCTCCTGAAGAAACTACATGCAATACAGAACTCATTGGCCAGTCATCCCTGACCTCCACAAATGACCCCTCATCTCAAGAACCTCCACTGGCTCCCCATTCAGAAGAACTATCAATTTAAGATACTGATACACATCTACAAAGCCCTTCACAAAGAAGAACCAGCATACATCAACCACCACCTGAACTTCCACCAACCTCCAGGACACTTTCGCTCCATTTCCCTCCCTTTCGCACCCCCCCACCCCCCGGCATCTACCAAAGCAACTGTACAGGACACTCCTTCTCCTACCTCGCTGCCAAATCCTACAGTGATGTCCCTTTTCACCTACAGACCTCATCCTCGTATCTGAAATTCAGGCAAGGACTCAAGACCTGGCTGTTCAATTGAGCCCCCTAAACAGCAATATTCTGAGTGCCTGCATACCCTCACAGATGAGTAGCTGCAGTCTACAAATCCTGATTGATTGATATTAATACCAGGACAATATTTCAAATAAGTAATATACACTTATACGGTCACAATAATTCTTTGAATTGTTCATCGACCTATTCTCTTGAACAAAAATAGAGAATAAACATTACGGCCTGTCGTAAGAGTCAAACTACGGCAAATACTTCAGTTTGTTTGATCAATCACCCACATTCCTGCTAGCCACTTGATGCTGTTCATTCACGGCAACTGCAGGTATAAAATTATTGTGTCCTGTAGCTGATGGCGATCGTGATTGTACACAATCCATGATGCAGTAAGATAGCATGAACGATTTGCAGCCTCTTGTATATGTGAGAAGACAGGTAAAAACTTTGACAGCTAAAAAACGTTCTTTAAATATTGATATGTTACCCCTATGTAGGTCACAAGGCAGGGTACAAAGCATTTACAAGTAGGACATGTAGAGGGTGAATGTTGAAATGACCTTACAGTGACAGGCACCCAAAAGCTATTGCCACTGTAGAAAGGAAGGCTGGTTGATTGGGAAGCTCAGAGAAACAAGACTAAATAATAATTATAGTATTTCAAGTCAGGGACCAACTAGAAAAATAAAAAAATAATTATTAAAAATCCAAATCAATGGTGACGTTAGATTTTGAATGATTATGGGGACTAATTTGCATGGGCTCTCCAGCTGTAGACCTCTTAGTGCTTAGCTTTAATGTTTTTTGAGAACTGCTCCCAAAGCAGGAAGCAAAGGGTTTGGTGTGAGTAAGTGTTTCTGTTCCTTGGCAAGATAACCCATTGGTGTAGACCCAGGAACTTATTTTGCTTCAAAGAGGCCTTCTCTGTCACAAGCAAATATTAGTTAAACACCTGTACAGGATTCTTTTTGTCCTCCCAGTGAGGCAGACATCAACTCCAGTGGAAGAAAAGCTAGCCCCAGAACTTGTTTGAAGTTCCTAAATAGGATGCACAGCCTGCACAAGGGGCAAAGGGGTTCTCTATCTTGGATATTTAGAGTGATTGGTACTGTAGGATAATTTGGTTTAGGGAAAAAAGGAATGGCTGCAAAAGTGGGTAGGACTACCCCTGGGAACTTATACCTTCTCGGCTATAGTAGGGGTCAGGAACCCCCCCACCCACCCACAAATTAGAGCTGGGCATAAATGTGGCCCTCCAGGCACTACTTTACAATGCTGCTAGACCTGAGGAAGAATAGAAGAGGACAGAACCTGCTGTCTGTGACTGAATAGGAGAACTGAAGGGATAGATGTGCTCCCTCTTCTACCCAGGGCAGAGAAGTGGGTTCCAAGGGTGAGCAGATTGACCTCCTGTGTAAGCTACAGGGCTACAACAAGCTTTTCCTCAAGTGCCCAGCTGACCAGTACAAACTGAACCTAACCTGGACCCTTTCTATTAGCCTCTGCTGGAGTGAGTCCTTGACATCAAGTGTTGTTCATGAAGTCCTGGAACCCTTGGCTGTGTCTAGGTGAATTACTTCTACCACTTCAGAAAACCTGGGTCTTAACAATTTTGTGGACTTCAAGACCTACAGAATGAGACCAACCTGCCAAACTGATCTGCCCACGTTGTGACTTTGCTGGGTTCAAGAAACTAGTTTCTTTCACTTGGAGCTTCTCTGCGATAGAAAATATGATTCAGCAGGATGTTAGCGAGAAGGTATTCAGCCTTTTACAGCCCTTGATGGATACAGTTAACAGTCATGCCCTGCTGGAAGATTTAGAGGTCCACAAAAAGTTGAGGTCCAAAGGTAAAAATCTTGACCTGGCCAAAGTACCAAAAGTATGCAGCTAGCGAGACTACTTCCCTGAGAGCAAAATTCAAATTTTCTGCCTTTGAGCTTTTTCCACCAAATCCATCATGTACGAAATACTAGCTGGGAGAGGGTGAATCGTTACTCAAGTATCAACCACAATCCTTGTCAGAGTGAAGTTACAACCAACCCCAAATTAACCTGTGCTTAATCCTCTTGTAATTTGGCACAAAAACAGTCAGGCTTAACTTGAAAGCAATGTATCATGTATTTACGCAGCACAGTAACAAAGTGAGGACACCACACAAGAAAAATGCCAGAACTACTTACAAAAATAGAATGAAATGTAATAAATAATGTAAGACCAAAATAGTCCAAAAATCCAATCAATAGAACTGGAGCTATGTAATTTTAAAGATTAAAGTGAAAAAAGTGCCTAGACGCACAAAGCACAAACTGTGGTTATCTTGTTGCATCAGACCAGGAAAATGTAAGTTCAGGCCAACGATGATGGAGCACTAGCTGGATCAAGGGACCAAGTTAGGCCCACTGAACAAAATATCTTAAATGCTGGTTACAGAGGGTTGAGAGAGCCTGCTTATAAGATGCATCACGCAGCACAGTTCTGATGGGCAGCAAGCTGCGACACAGGGTCATGTATTGAGCATGCATCACACAGCAGCAGTTCTGAGAAGTTGTGGGGTTGCGGTGCAAAGTCCCAAGTTAAGGAGGCATTGTGTAATGGTGGTTTCAAAGAGCTGCGGGTTCCTGCATCAAGAATGTGTTGCTCGGTGGCAGTTCAGATGTGGGGCTACATTGTGCTGCATCGCACTGCTGTGGTTCCATTTGAACAACAGCTGGGCTGGCAGAGCACCACTTCCAAGGGTCCAGGACTAGGGAGGAACCACTTGGAAGGCAAGACTTAGAGCAGACAGTGCATGGGTGATGGATTCAAGGTGGTTAGAGCTTTTATGACCCAGAGGCTCTGATTAGGGGGCGGGTCAACCAGCCCAAGGTGTATGCTGGTCATCCTTGGATTAAGGTACAGGTCCAGTCCTTTTCACTGATCCAGAAAGGCAGCAGAGTAGCAGTCCTTATTGCAGCATAGCAGTCCTTTTGAGTCTTCCAAACATACATGTACTGAGTGCTCGATATTTACCCCTGGCGCCTACTTTCAAGTAGAAGTGTATGAAATTGGTTACTGGTTGAAGAGGATGAAACCCTACTCAAGCACCACCCACAATTGTCAGGGCGAAATCACAGGTAAACCCCTAATTAACCTGTACTCAACCCACTGGCACAGAACAATCAGGCTTAAATTAGAGTCACTGTGTAAAGTATTTATGCCACAATCCACACAGCAATAGAGTGAAACACAGCGCAAGAAAGGAGAACCTGGAGGTACTGAATTTTAAAGATTTAAGGGCCATATTTATACTCTTCGACGCACAACTGCGCCAACGCAGTTGTGCGTCAAAAAATTTAACGCCAGCTAACGCCATTCTGAAGCGCCATGCGGGCGCCGTATTTATTCAATGACGTTAGCAGGCGTTAGCCGGTGCTGCGGTGTGTTGTGCGTCAAAAAGAATGACACACACCAGGCAGCGCCGGCGTATGGGAAAATGGAGTTTGGGCGTCAAAAAATGGGGCAAGTCAGGCTGAGGCAAAATTATCGCCTCAACCTGATTTGCGCCATTTTTTTGGACGCCCAGACGCCATTCACATGACTCCTGTCTTAGCAAAGACAGGAGTCATGCCCCCTTGCCCAATGGCCATGCCCAGGGGACTTATGTCCCCTGGGCGTGGTCATTGGGCATAGTGGCATGTAGGGGGGCACAAATCAGGCCCCCCACGCCACAAAAAAAAAAAAAAAATACTTACCAGCACTTATCTTAATGTCCCAGGGGTGGGTCCCTCCATCTTTGGGCGTCCTCCTGGGGTGGGCAAGGGTGGCAGGGGGTGTCCCTGGGGGCATGGGAGGGCACCTGTGGGCTCCTTCCGAGCCCACAGGTCCCTTAACGCCTGCACTGAGCAGGCATTAAAAAATTATGCTAACGCGGCTAGACGTCATTTTTTTTGACCCGCCCACTCCTGTGCGTCATTTTTGCACGGGAGTGTAAATAAGACGCACAGGCCTGGTAGTAATTTTTTAGACGGGAACGCCTACCTTGCATCTCATTAACGCAAGGTAGGTGTCCACGCTAAAAAATGACGCAAACTCCATGAACTTTGGCGCTAGACGCGCCTTACGCCAAAGTATAAATATGGAGTTCGTTTTGCGTCGAATTTGCGTAAAAAAAACAATGCAAATCCGGCGCAAACAGCGTATAAATGTGGCCCTAAATCTCAAGCACCAAAAAAGCACAAAGTGCCATCTATGGGTATCTGGTTGCACTTGACTGGGGCAAAGTTACAAGTTTAGGCTGATCATGATGGAGCACAGGCCAGCTACAAAGACAAACTTAGACCTGCTGAACAAGAGTAACTTAAATACTGATTGTAGAGAGTTGCAAGATCCTGCGTTGAGGATGTGTTGCACAGCCAAGGCGATACAAGGTCCTGGTATGGAGATGTGTCACACAGCCATGTTGCTTGGGGGTTGAAAGACTGTGAGGCTTGGTCCTGCATTGTTGTTAAAGATGTAGTCAATGAGAGGCTTGGGATGCTGAGTCCGGTGTTGAAGATGCATCACACAAAGGTGGTTCCAAGTAAGTTGCGGGGGTTCCGATGTGTAGTCTTGTTGTCACATTTTGATTACCTTTTTGCTGGAGTGAAATGGACACAACGTAATTCCCCACATCCCTGTAACCAAAACAGACCAATGAATGATCACATCTGACCCATCGGGATGAAGGGATGAAGCTTGACCAAGTCCAACACTGGATGACAACTGGTAGGTATATCAGCTTCTAAAAAATAAATAACAACACTATTTAGTGTTGGGATTATTTCTATGAACTGTACTGTATATCATATAACACTGGTCCCCCTTCCTAATGTCCCTTCCTCTCTTTTTGGTGATTAAAACACAATTTCCTACTTTTCTGGGAAGGATGTGTACTGGTTCTACAAAGCAAACTAAACATTACTTAAACAATACATAGTATACACACTTATGTGCTTAGCTAAAGGTCATTCTGTTCCCACACATACCTGTAATATCTGTTTTCATCAGCTAGAATGAAATAAGAAAACAAAAATGACAGATGTACTAACTTACTTCAAAATGTCATCATTTTGAGTTTTTGAGGCAATACAGTTGAAAAAATATATATGTCCAAACATATTGTTTTCTCCTTGTCCTTTGCAAGTATACATTTATGAAAACTCCAGTTCATATATTAATGCCAAGAGATAAGTATAGTTCTTATACTATCACATATGCAGTCTTTGTTACCCTCCAGTATAATTGCTGCTTTCAACATTGTTCTTTTCTTTCTTTTGCAGGTTTTTGTAGCTGGTCCAGGAACTGACAAGGCAACCTGAAGAAACCCTGATGAACGTTACTCCAACAGAGGAACCTGACACGACTTCAGGAAGTGAGGAGGCCAGATGAGGAAAGACGGTGTTTTGCTTTACTTCAGACCGAGAAGAAATACACAAATATTGAAAATCATTTCTGGTATGCATCCCTCTCAGTTCGAGAAATAAATTTATCAATGCACTTTACAAAGTTTGAATAAAAAGGTCAATTATGTGCAACACAAGTGCACATTTAAAGAAAGTCACCGCAGTGAAATAAAAGTGTACAGCTTTTACTTTAAACTGAGAGGAAACAGGAATGAAGGAATTCCACCAATGCAGAGGTCTTAGTCTGAGTACTAAATTTAAGAAAGCAATGTTTCATGTTCAAATGGAGGAAGCATGTAGGTCAAATGCAGCAACACGAATATACTTCCAAAAATAATCAGAACAGCAGAATAATAATGCTCCTAAAAACAAACAATGAAAATACACTATTTTAATCATGGATTATGTATCTGCATATACAGTGATTATATATTCATGTGCAATGCAAAGCTAGGAATAATAATTAAAAATAATTCATGATAATGGAGCTTGCTTGCTTCATCTCTTTGCCAGCAACAGGCTATGAACCCAGTCGACCGTGAAGAGAAAACTACACTCAAAGAAGTGGCAGGCAAAGGCGCCCCCCTCCTGCCAGAGTTCAAAATTCACAGTTGTCTAGTTTCCTCCTCTGATGTACCTTAAACAAGCAGGAGAGAAGAATTCTAGAAATCCCTCCTCCCATCCAGCGAGTCGTGGTTCAAACACTGACCAAAGCAGATTGGTTTTGAGAAGGGCACATTGAAGATTGGCCACATCCCAAGGTGGTCTCCCAAGACCAAACCGTTCCTTGCCGTACCATAAACATCATCTCGGTACATCCTTATCTAACTCGCACCCCTCCATGTTATTTTCTAGCCCTTGGTGAGAAAGATCACAAAGAGTGAAAACATGAGCGAAAAACCCAATGCATAACTTGTGCGTGGAAAAATACCTGAACCTCTGACGTGACAGTGGCTGAAGCTAAGCTAAGCACAAAATGGAGTCTGTGGTCAAGCTGGAGCAGTGATTAAATACAGATATCATTACAGATGGGGAAAGAAAGATTATGGCGGTCATTCTGACCCTGGCGGTTGATAACCGCCAGGGCAAGGTGCCGCGGAAGCACCGCCAACAGGCTGGCGGTGATCCAGGCCAATTCTGACCGCGGCGGTAACGCCGCGGTCAGAAAAGGGAAACCGGCGGTTTCTCGCCGGTTTTCCCCTGGCCAAAAGAATCCTCCATGGCGGCGCTGCAAGCAGTGCCGCCATGGGGATTCCGACCCCCTTACCGCCAGCCTGTTCCTGGCGGTTTAAACCGCCAGGAAGAGGATGGCGGTAACGGGTGTCGTGGGGCCCCTGGGGGCCCCTGCAGTGCCCATGCCACTGGCATGGGCACTGCAGGGGCCCCCTAACAGGGCCCCACAAAGATTTTCAGTGTCTGCAAAGCCACTGCACCCATCGCACGCCTTCGACTCCGCCGGCTCCATTCGGAGCCGGCTTCATCGTTGAAGGCGATTTCCCGCTGGGCCGGCGGGCAGCCGGCGGGCGGCCTCCTGGCGGTTGCCCGCCAGGCCAGATGGAAAGCCAGAATATGCACCGCGGTCATTTGACCGCGGTGCGGTCATTCGGCGGCTCCTGCCGGCCCTGCGGTTACCGCAGCCGGCGGGAGTCAGAATGACCCCCTATGAGTGTTGAATGGACTGAGACCAGGAGGACACAACCATGGATGCCGCGGAAAACAGTGATGTGGGGGAGCCTGAGAAGCTTCGATGATCAGTCATCCGCGTGCAGCCTTTACGGCTACGTGCTCCACCTTAAAGAGGCTGCAACCTGTACACCAGCTGGGTCATGAGGCGGCAAGCCTGACAGTACATCCCCCCAGGATCTTCCCCACAGCATTTGGTTTACCTGGGTAACGCCGATGAAAAAGGCGAACAAGGCGAAGGGCATGCACATGACACACTGACCTCTGGTCCATATCCTTTTCAATTAATCAAATAATAAAGGCCCTCGTTATGACCCTGGTGGTGAGTGACAAAGTGGCGGTAATTCCGCCAACAGGCTGGCGGTAACTACCACCAAATTATGACCATGGCAGTGATAGCTCACATAGACATCCAAAGTACCACATCAACCCCCAGGGCGGAAACAACACTCACCATGATGGTAGCCGCCAACAGCCAGACGGAAGACAAAGTACCGCCCAGCATATTATGACACAGGAAACCGCCAGCCTTTGCGGCACCAACGCCATCAAAAGCCTGGCGGAAACACATCGCTGAAGAGAAAAGACTCACCATCGGAGAGACAGGGAAGAACAACGCCACCTTGGAACCTGAACTGCAAGTTTTCCCGATGATCTTCTACGTTATGCTCCACCTGGAACACCAGCGCCGACGAAGACGACGACAGTGAGTACAGCCGCCTAGCACACAAGGGAGGGAGGGAGGGAGGAAAATGAGAGTGAAACACACACATGCACGACACACACCTGACACTCACACCATACACACGTCCAGCTGCACACAAAAAACTATTTGCACCCGATACACTGCAGAATAATGCTAGGACAACAGGAATGCACAAAAGTGAAAGTATAAATATCAATAGGTAATACATTATCTAATTGTCCATTAAACAGATATGTACATGTGTACACAAAGGGACACTGCCCAGTCCAATGTTCAAAGGGCCCACATGGCCGCAGGGCACAGTCCAAGGCCCAACTAGAATCCTTACTTCATCCGGATAGAACTCTGCAGGGGCATCAGTTTGTAAGTGGTCAGGTATCTCAGGAGGATGGGGGGGCACCTCAGCCGGAGTCGGGAACAAGCCCACTGGTTCTGGAGGGGGCTCCATGCCCATTGCTCTGTCCTGTGGAGTACAAGAAGGTCTCCCAGGTGGGTGACTTGCCCACTGGTTCTGGAGGTGGCAACATGCCCATTGCTCTGTCCTGGGGAGTGCATGGCCACAGTCTCTCAGGTGGGTGACTTGCCCACTGGTTCTGGAGGGGCCGCTCGTACAACAGCCCCTAGAGGTTGGCCTACATGGCGTCCGCTGTTGGTGATGGCTGCACGTTGGTGGCAGATGGAGGTGCCTCCTGTGAAGCCTCTGCAGTTGGTGATGGCTGCAGCGTGGTAGCAGATGTAGGTGCCTCCTGGGCAGCCTCTCCAATTGGTGATGGCTGCAGTGTGGTGGCAGATGGAGGTGCCTCCTGGGAAGCCTCTGCATTTGGTGATGGCTGCAGTGTGGTGGCAAATGGAGGTGCCTCCTAGGCACCCTCTGCAGGTGGTGATGGTTGCACTTCTTCAGCTGGCAGTGGGGGCCCCCGTGACTGCTGGTGGTGGTGGAGATGTCACCCTGACAGCCTCCACTGGAGTAGAGGGCTTCGTCCCCTCCATGACATGGGGTGTGGATTCATAACCATTCCTGTCAGGGGTTGATGGCTTATTCTCCTTCTTGCCTGGAGGTGCAGGCTCCTTCCCCCCACCACTGGTGGTGCCACCACTGTCCCTGTGGACTGTTTGGATGAGGTGCTGGGCTGGGTTGTTGGGACCCTGCTCCAACGGGAAGGCCGTGGGGGGTTGGGGAAGAGGTCAAGTTGGGCAAGGAAAAGCTTCTTAGGGACGGTGGGACAGGAGGAGGGAGGAGTGATGGTAGTGGAGGTTGAGGAAGTGGTTGTAGGAGGTATATGTCTGCTGGATGTGGGTGTAGGTGCATGGGCAATATGCTGATGTGAGGTGAATGGCTGTCGTGTGTGTGAGTGGTTGCGTTTGTGTCCTTTGGGGGACAGACAGGGTGGGAGAGGACAGAGGACGCTTGCATGGATGTTGTGAAAGTGTCTGCTAGTGAGGTGTGTGTGCTGCTTGGTGTGGTAATGCTGGTGGTGGATGTTGGTGCAGTGCATGCAGGTGTGAGTGTGGATATGAATGGGAGGGAGGTGGAGAAGGAGGAGGGGGGAGGTAGTGGAGGCAGTGGATGTTATTGTGTCTGCAATTGTCTGGTGTTTGCGTGCATGCTTGTCGGATTAAGTGTGGTGCTTGTGTTTGCCTATGCCACTCTTGGGTGTTGCCTTCTGTGCATGCTCATCAGTATGTGGGCGTGAGATGGGTTGGGGTTGTGGAAAATGGGACTGGGAAGTGGTAGTTGGAGGGGGGACAGTAGAAACAGGGACAATGGCTGCTATCAGAGAGGAGGCCAGAGCCTGAATCGATCTCTGTTGAGCTGCCAATCCACTGTGAATGCCCTCCAGGAATGCATTGCATTGTTGCATCTGGGAAGCCAGCCCCTGGATGTCATTCACAATGGTTGATTGCACAACAGAGATGGATCTCAAGAGGTCAATAGCCTCTTCACTCAGGGCAGCAGGGCTGACTGGGGCAGGGCCTGAGGTGCCTACGGTGAAGGAGATGCCCACCCTCCTGGGTGAGCGGACACGGGCAACTCGCTGAGGGGCTACTGGGAGGGCAGTGTTGGTACGGGTGTGGCGGCTGTACCTGCAGCTAGGGTGGTCAAAGAGGTGTCTTCCACCACCAGGCAGCTCCCATCGGAGGAGGTATCTGAGTCTATGTTGTCTCCTCCAGTAACCGCTGTGGTGCTCCCCTGGCCCTCCGTCCCACTGGTTCCCTCGGCATCGGAGGACTCTGCCTCCTGGGTCCTGTGGGATGCAGCTCCCTCTGTCTCTGGTGCCCCTGCTCCTCTGCCAGATGATGTTAATTCACATAAGAACAGGATAACAGAACAAGATAGGGGGGAGAGAGACAAAGGAAACAAGGGTCAATGACTGCACCAACATCACTGTTGGCATGACCAGCACCATCACACACAGGGAACAGGCTAAAGCACTATGCATTGCACTGCCAGGGATATGGATAGATGTTAAGGCAAGATGAGGGCCACACACCACCACCTGCACCGTTCTTCACTTCTAAAAAGCTAGGTTACCTGTATTTGATATAAACACATTTAGCTAGAGTTGACCCACACTGCAATGTCTGGCCTGGCCTTAGGGGCACCCACTAACTCACATCCACCACCTGGATCCCACCCCTCCTGCAAAATATTGTAATGATACCCGCTTTACTCACACCCTTGTGGCTGCTGTGATTCCCTCAAGTGCCCATCCAGCTCAGGGTAGGCCACTGCCAGTATGCGGGCCATCAGGGGGGTCAGGTTCCGATGGGCACCCCTTTCTCAGGTCCTCTAACCTTTTTCGACAGTGGGTGCTCTGCCTGCCATAGACCTCCAGGGTCCGCACGTCCTTGCCGTTGGCACACCAGAATCCCTTCTTTTGATGGGCGCTGACCTGCAGAGGCAATACAGACAGGAGAACACCATTCAACAAACAATCCAGCCTGTCACACAAATGGCCCACCATACCCGTTTCCATCACCATTGGCACACACATCGCCCAGCGCACACCATGTACACCACCACAAGACATTCACCCCGCCCTCTCCTGATGACATGATGCTTGCACACACATCCCCATCCATCCTTCCCAAATGCATAGTGTCCAATGTGTACTCACCTGTTGGTCTGGAGGCCCATACAGCAGTCCGTACTGGGGCAGGACCCCATCCACCAGTCGCTCCAACTCCTTTAAAGTGAAGGCAGGGGCCCTTATCCTGAGAACACGGGCAATGGTGGGTTCCAGACACAGATCACAGCAGCCCATGCAGTGTAGGTGTTCTCCTGTTGAAAGTCAGGAAACAAGTGAGGAATAAGATAGAAAATAGCGGTTGCGTCCATGGCAGTGTACACCGTCACCGCCAGCACAGATCCCCATTGGCCACTGTACTCCATAGGGCCCCATATTATCCAATGAGGAATTGCACAGTGGTGCAAGTCCGCCTTCTGCCACGACGTCCAACGTCGGTGGAGTTACCTCACTTCCACCTGTCCCTACATACAGGACAGGCGGATGCCATTTCGGGGGGGGGGAGAACAGTCATATCAACATTAACTGCATCACAGATTAGATTGGCACATACTTCAACACTAACACTGTCCCATTACATAAGTGCACCAGGTATACTGAAGTTGTTCCTTTTGTGACAGCCTAATCACTCTTGTGTCCCTTAAATACCTACCGCTGCGGATGAATAGGAGGTGGAGACATACCCCCGTGTACAGACCCCTTGTGGACTTGGCTGCACTGGAGGACAGGCACCTTATCCTCACCTATAGACTGGAGAGGGCCACAATCATATAGATGTGTGCCCAACTGGAGGCAGACCTGATCTCATCTATCCGTCATCCGACTGGGATCCCCCTTCTTGTGCAAGTCCTATCAGTGCTCCATTTTTTGGCAACTGGTTCTTTCCAAGTGACAGTGGGCTTGGCAGCAGGAATGTCACAGCCAATGTTCTCAATCGTGCTGACAAGAGTGTTGTCTACACTGGTAAAACACATGTGCAGCTACATTTTTTCCCCCAGGTGGAAGAATTTGCCACAGTGAGGGCCAGATTCTATGCAATGGGACATTTCCCCAATATTATTGGGGTGATTGACGGTACATATATTGCGTTTGTTCCCCCTGCCAGAATGAACAGGTGTTCAGGAATCGTAGGAGTTTCAACGCACTGAATGTGCAGATGGTGTGCCTGGTGGACAGGTACATCTCTCATGTCAATGCTAAATATCCTGGGTCGGAGCATGATGTCTTTGTTCTGAGAAATAGCAGCATCCAAAGTGTGAAGGCCCAAATGCAGAGGCATAGGGTGTGCCTAATAGGTGAGCCTTGGTCCCCACCCACTATAAGTTAGTGTATGCCTTCTGATGTTAACACCATAGGATTGTGTGAGGCTAAGTGTGGTCCCTCAAAACATGTAGGGGACTCTGGCTACCCAAACCTATTGTGGCTGCTGACCCCTGTGAGGAATGCCAGGAATGTTATAATGAGGCACATGGGTGAACCAGACGGATCATTTAGAGGACCTTCGGCCTCCTGAAGGCCAGGTTCAGGTGCCTCCATCTGACAGGTGGATCCCTGTGCTACTCACCCGAGAAGGTCTGCCAGATAGTAGTGGCATGCTGCATGTTGCACAACCTGGCCCTCGAATACTATGTACCTTTTCTGCAGGAGGAGGAGACTGGAGATGCCCCTGTGGCAGCAGTAGACCCTGAGGACAGTGAGGATGAAGAGGCTGAGGATGAGGACAACAGGACATCAGTTATCATCAGTGCTTCCATTGACACACAGGTCAGACTGTGCAATTGCACAATCCTATGACTATTGGTGTATTCTGTGTGGCTGTAACATGATGGCATTAACTTCCTTTTTATCTCAACCTAATGTCACCTATGGTTTTTACAAATGTTGGTGATATGACAACTTTTTACCGATGTGCTGACTACAGACAGTTACAGGTCATTATTACTATGCTCTCACTGTGTACAGTTCATTTGCACTAGATGTGACTGTTTCCATAAATACACATTTTTAAAACATAAAATACTAATAGCCAAGTTGGGTTCAAGGGTGTTTATTGTAGTGCTAAACAAATGAGGGTAAAGTGCAATGGAATGGGGTGTTGATGGAGGAAAGTTCAGGGTATTGTTCCAGTCTGTTAGTATTACAGATGCAGTGTCCAAGGGGCCATAGGAAGAGGAGCAAAGGCAGTTCAAAGTGGACAAGGGGGGCAATCGGAGAGTCTAATTTCCTGGCGGTGGATCTTGGCAAGTGTCTCTGGCTTCTGTCTGGTTCACAGGGAACGTTTGTGGGGTGGTTCACCTTCTGCAGGGGGAAGGTTGCTGGTGGCCTGTGGGTCTTGTGGCGGGGCCTCCTGCTCACTAGCTGCAGCGGAAGTGGAGGGCTGGTCAATGGACTGGCTAGTGGTAGGGGACCGTTGGTGTGCTGTTGCCTCCCTCATGATGTTGGCCATGTCTGCCAACACCCCTGCTATGGAGGTCAGGGTGGTGTAAATGGCCTGCAAGTCCACCCTGATCCCCTGATACTGTCCCTCCTGCAGCCGCCTGTTCTCCTGCATGTTGTCAAGGATCTGGCCCATCATGTTCTGTGAATGCTGGTAGGCTCCCAGGATCTCAGAGAATGCCTCCTGGAGAGTCGGTTCCCTGGTCCTGTCCTCCCCCTGGTGCATAGCAGTCCTCCTAGTGTCCCTGTTGGCCTGTGCCTCTGTCTCCTGAACGGTGTGCCCACAGACACTAACTCCAGATCCTTGATTGTCTTAGGTATAAGGTGTGGACTGAGGTCCCTGTACAGATGCGCACACTGCTGGTTGACATGTCCTGGGGACAGAAGTGTGAGTACACTGGGTGGATGCTGTGGTGTTAGATCCTGATGGGGAGGCTCTGTGGTGGACTGTGATTGTGCTTGGGTGACCGTATGTCCAGTGCTCCATGATGGGCAAAGTAGGTCATCCAGATCCTGAAGTCCAGAGTTACTGTCATTACTGGGGTCATCTTCTGTTGGGGGACTGGATAGTTGTGGCACCTATTTTCAGCTGACATTGGCTGGGTTACCTGTGGGGATGTAGGTGATGTATTATGCTTCATGTCTGTGACATATTGTACATCCCTAGCTTCCCCTCTATCGTTGGTGTTGCCCTGCCACCTTTTGCTTGTGTGTGGTGATGTATTGTGGGATTGTTAGTTCCCCTATGCTGTGCTTGCTTTTGCGATGGGTGTCCATGCAGGGCTGGGAGGGCTGTCCTTGCATTGGTATGGCATGCAGGGCTTTCCATTGTGGTTAGTCATATGTGTAGGTGCAGTGTGTGGGATGGAGTGAAGTGATGGGAGTGAGGGTGAGGGGGTGTGATGGTATACAGGAATGGGGGGTGATAAGTAGTAAATGTTGACTAACCAGTGTCCAGTCCTCCGGCTACTCCAGTGAGTCCCTCAGTATGCAGTAATGCCAAGACTTGCTCCTCCAATGCTGTGAGCTATGGGGGAGGAGGTGGGGGTCCACCGCCAGTCCTATGGATGGCGAGCTGGTGCCTTGCTGCTATGGAATGTACATTCCCTCATAGGTCGTTCTACCTCTTCCTGATGTTATCCCTTGTTCTTGGGTGCTGTCCAATGGCGTTCACCCTGTCCACAATTCTCCGTCATAGCTCCATCTTCCTGGCTATGGATATCTGCTGTACCTGTGCTCCAAACAGCTGTGGCTCTACCCTGAAAATTTCCTCCACCATGACCCTTAACTCCTCATCAGTGAAACGGGGGTCCTTTGTGGGGACATGGGTGTTGTGTTGTGTGTGTTGGTGAGAGTGTGTTGCGTAATGTGGTAGTGTGTGTGAGGTGGGGTGCCTGAGGCATGTATGTGTGTAAGTGGTGTGTGTGTCTAGTTGTCGCAGTTGTTTTGGTGTCAGTCTGGTGGCAACGATTTGTATTCGTAAAGGTTTGTAGGTAATGTGCATGTGGGTTTTATAGTGGTGTGTGTGTGGAGTGTGTATGAGGGTCAGGTGTGTCTTTAGTATTGGCCAATGTGGTGTTGTATTGTATGTGGGTGTCCATTCTGTGCGCAGAGGTATGTACCGCCAATGGTGTACAGCCGTTGAAAGGCCGCTGTGGTGATTTGTCACTTCATCACTGACTTGTGGTCTGGCGGATTTTTGTATGTGGCTGTATTCTGTTGGATTGATGTGTGTGTGTCATAATATGAGGAATGGATATTCGCCACCGCGGCGGTATGTTGGCAGCCATCGGCGTGGCGGTAAGCGGGATTTACCAACAATGTCATAATGAGGGCCAAAGTCTTTGGTGCACCACTTTAGAGTCCAATATTGCATTCATTTCATAATCATTCTCCACCATTACAACTGGAGGTCCTGTGGAAAGAACTGTTCCAGGAGTTACTGGTTTTAAGAAAGGTACACGAAAAAAAGGGTGTACTCGTATCTGTGGAGGTAATTACATTTCATGGCAACATCTTTAAATATTTTAATGATCAGATAGTTGCCAATATATTGTGGTTGACATTTTTGTGGTCCCTTCACATTGAAGTGTCATGCTGACAACCACTCTTGATCGCCCACCTGGGGCTAGATTTACTATGTTCATCAACATTCTTTTTGTACAACAACTGTACAACAACTTGCCAGGTCCAAGTTGTTGCGTGTGGTTTGCTGCATAACCTTAATTTGATCAACATAAGTCTGCACTGCTGGAGCTCCTCTAGTAGGAAGGGTAACAGAAATCAGGGATGTAAACCATAACTACAGTGAAATGGTGTAACCTTGGTAGAACTGTGCTGTGCATTATTACAGGCAAACCCTGCAACCCACAAATTCCCTCCATACCTGACACATTGTGTATTGCTCTAAACATTGATTTACCCTCCCTGTCTGACCGTCTGTTTGTGGGTGACAGTAGACAAATGCAGTTCTATCTGTAAAACTCTACACATGGCTTTCTAATACTTTGCAACAAATAGAGGATACAGACCTGATACAGTTATGGATGGGAGCCTATGGAAACGTAATACAGATTGAGTAAAGATTTCTGCAAGTGTCTTAGCAGTTGATAAACCTGTCAATGAGGTAAAATGGGCCATTTAAAACGTTGGACTTTTTTCCTTTTACAGGGTCATCCCCAATCTTTTTGCCTCCTGCCTCCTATTTTTTCTGACCTGTTTTTGTTGGCTGTTAAATTCTGAGCACTTTACCACTGCTAACCAGCGCCAAAGTGCATATGCTCTCTTTGTAAATTGTATTGTTGTTTGGTTTATCCTTGATTGGCTTATTTGATTTACTAGTAAGTCCCTAGTAAAGTGCACTAGAGGTGCCCAGGGCCTGTAAATAAAATGCTACTAGTGGGCCTGCAGCACTGAGTGTGCCACCCACATTAGTAGCCCTGTAATCATGTCTCAGGCAGTGTCTGTGTGTACAGTTTTAAACTGCCAGTTCGACTTGGCAAGTGTACCCACTTGCCAGGCCTAAACCCTCCCTTTTCTTACATGTAAGACACCCCTAAGGTAGGCCCTAGGTAGCCCCATGAGCTGGGTTCAGTGTATGTTTAAGGTAGGACATATACTAATGTTTTTACATGTCCTGACAGTGCAATACTGCTAAATTCGGTTTTCAATGTTGCAAGGCCTATCTCTCTCATAGGTTAACATGTGAGCTGCCTTTAAATATGATTAAAGTGTAGATTCCCTTTAGGAGCAGATAGACATGTGGAGTTTGGGGTCTCACAATTTAAAAATACATTTTGTAGTGAAGTTGTTTTTGAGATTATGGGGGTGATTCTGACCCCGGCGGTCATGGACCGCCGGGGCCAGGGTCGGCGGGAGCACCGCCAACAGGCAGGCGGTGCTCCGCAGGACATTCTGACCGCGGCGGTTCAGCCGCGGTCAGAACAGGAAAACCGGCGGTCTCCCGCCGGTTTTCCGCTGTCCTGCAGAATCCTCCATGGCGGCGCAGCTTGCTGCGCCGCCATGGGGATTCTGACACCCCATACCACCATCCTGTTCCTGGCGGTTTGCCCGCCAGGAACAGGATGGCGGTATGGGGTGTCATGGGGCCCCCGTAAGACGGCCCCACAAAGAATTTCAGTGTCTGCTGAGCAGACACTGAAATTCGCAATGGGTGCTACTGCACCTGTCGCACACCTCCCACTCCGCCGGCTCCATTCGGAGCCGGCTTCATCGTGGGAGGGTGTTTCCCACTGGGCTGGCGGGCGGCCTTTTGGCGGTCGCCCGCCAGCCCAGTGGGAAACCCAGAATCACCGCAGCGGTCTTCGGACCGCGGAGCAGTGTTCTGGTGGGGGAACTCTGGCGGGCGGCCTCCGCCGCCCGCCAGAGTTAGAATGACCCCCTATGTGTTTGAAAATGCCACTTTCAGAAAATAGGCATTTTCTTGCTGAAACCATTGTGTGACCCTGTCTGTTTGTGGATTCCCTGTCTTGGTCAGTTTGACAGTTGGGCACCTCTCTTTAGACAGTGACACAAAGGGAGCTAGGGCGTGACCTGCATATCCTGATGTGCCATCTGTGCTAGGAGGGAGGCAAGGAGTGGTCACTTACACCTGAAAGGGCTGTGCCGGCCCTCACACAAAGCAGTCTCCCACCCTCTGGCGTATGTCTGTGGCCTGGTCTGGGCAAGGCAGGATCTCACAAACAAGAGTGACTTTTCTTTGAAGTGGGCCTACTTCAAAGGCCAAAATGGGTATAAGAGGAGCACCCAAACCCCTGAAAATCCGATCATTTCTGGAAATCAAGAGGAACCTCTGCCTGGAAAAGAGCTGAAGAGCTGAGGAGAAGTGCTTCCCTGGTAGTGACTGTGCTTTGTGGAGCTATTCTGCAGTTGCTGCGTCTGCCTGTGCAAGGGGACAAAGAATGGACTTTGTTGTGCATTCCTGCTTGTGAAGAAATCTCCAAGGGCTTGTCCTGAGCTTGCCTCCTGTTGTTGAAGTATCAGGGCCATCAAAGTCTTCCCCTGCCAGCACCTGGAATCTCTGCTGAGACTCCTGGCCTGCCAAGTGGTGCCCTATCTAGTTTCTGGGGCCTTGAAAGGTGAAGGTGGCAGACCAAGACTGAAAACCCACGCACAGACCACCGTGTGGGGAAATTTTCGAAGCACCTTCTGAGACATGGCTGAGAAATGACGAGCCGCCAGCTTAATGGCTGGAAGATTGACACACATGGCTAGAGAAACGATGTGCAACACCCGCTGACGGAGGCTGATAACGTCACAGCCCACATAGCGCAGTTTTGCTGATACCGTGTGGCAGGATTTTCGACGCAAACCATGGCTGGGTGTGGAAAAACAACACAAAGCCTGCCCGGCCAGAGGTGCCTGGCTGGATTGACACATCGCTCTCCTGCGGAAAGGAAAAACGCGTGCCGACCCGACCGGAGGAGGAACGACACACAGTCTCACTTGCGAGTGAGGAATCAACACATCACTGGCCATTTCCGATGCACACTCGCCTGTGCGGTGTTATTTTGACGCAACCCAGGTACTTTTTCATGCTAACAGTGTTAGCACTGTTTTGTAAAGGATTTAAGACTCTTTTTGCTTTTTAATTCATAACTTGACTTGTGTATGGTGGATTGTTGTCATTCTGGTCTTGTTTTGTTTAGAGAAATATTACCTATTTTTCTAAACCTGTGTTGTGTTATTTTGTAGTGTTTTCACTGAGTTACTTTGTGTGTTGGTACAAATACTTTACACCTAGACTCTGAAGTTAACCCTGCCTGCTTGTGCCAAGCTACCAAGGGGGTAAGTGGGGGTTAACTGAGGGTGTTTCTCCATTACCCTGACTAAAGTGAGGGTCCTTTCTTGGACAGGGGGTAACCTGACTGCCAACCAAAGACCCCATTTGTAACACACAAAAAATAAAACATATCAATTGTGATCATGACTGTAGTGTACCCAGGGTCTGTTTTGCAAAAGTCTGACATAAACTCCAGAGAGCTGGTGTGCTACAGGTGTGGAGGAGTAGGTAAAGGGTGTAGTAAACCTGCAGGTAATTGAAGTGAGTTGTTATCCTTTGCACAAATAGCACATCTCTGTACAAACTGTTTGGTATCAGTCACTACTGTGGGCCACCAAAAATGAAGCCAAGCTAAGTCTAGTGTCTTCTTTTCACCTGGATGCCCTACTAATATGCTATTCTGATACCAGTATAATGCTTGTTGCTGTAAAACTGTAGTGGGGACATATACACCATTCTGTACATAATTTATTACATTATTTACACCTATGTTACACCTATGTTTTCTTGTTTTTGTAGGATCTCTTGTGCTTCCCTTCTACGCCGTGCTGCAGCTACCTCTTCTTCAAAGGGTTGTTCTGAAATCACAGCTAAGATTTGGTCTGAGGGAATGATGGAAGGGTTTTCAGACTCTTGTTCTTCTCCTGCATGACTTAAGTGTGAAAAAGCATCAGCTTTTCCATGTTGCTTTCTGGCTTGGAATTGAATAACAAAATCATAGACAGTAAAAAGTTGGAACCAGGGTACTTGTCTCATGGATAATGCCTTAGATGACTTCAGAAACTTTAAATTATGAGGATCAGTACGGAAAGTAGAAGTATGCAATTCACCCATTATATAATTATGCCACTCCTCAAAGGCTTTCTTAATAGCTAAAAGTTATTTGTCACCAACTGTATAATTGATTTCTGCTGCGAAAGTTAGGCCACTTGATGGAGGTCCCCAGACTCTTAATTTCTTTGTGTCAAATACCCCAAACAGCTACCTTGGATGCATCAGCCTCAACAATAAAGGGTTGTGTAGTGTTAGGGTGCTGTAGAACAGGGGAATTTATGAAGGCATTTTCAACATCCAAAAAGCGTGTTCTGCTGCCTCAGTCCATTTAAAGATTAGCCCTTTTTACAACTTAGTTATTGGGAATACCAAGGTGGAAAAATGGTTGATAAATCCCTGATAGAAGTTGGGAAATCCGGAAAAACTCTGCACTTCTTTTGCTGTCCTAGGAAATTGCCATTGCAAAATAGCTGTCATCTTTTGTACATCCACACTGATCTCTAGGGAGGAGATAACATAACCTAAAAAGGTAACTTCAGAGCCTGAAACAAAGAGCTTTTTTGTTCAGTAAACATTGTAAAACTGCTCTGTTTCTCATATTCAGTCATGAATGATGATTATATTAAGATATCATCAAGATAAGCCACCACACAATCATCCAAAAATAGTACATAATCACATTTATAAAAAGCAGCAGGGACGTTTCATAGTCCAAATGGCATAACAAGGTATTCATAAAAAACAAACTTCTTAGGAAAGGCTGTCTTCCACTCAACCCCTTCTCTTACTATTACCAAAGTATAACCTCCTCTCAGATCTAGTTTGGTAGAGACATGAGTATCCTTTACTAGATCGATTAAGCTGGTAATGAGGGCCAGGGGATAGCGGTTCTTGACTGCCATGTTATTTAGAGTTCTATAGTCAATACATGCTCATAACTCACCCCTTTTTGGGGAATGATAACAAAGAAGAGGAGGTGGGAGAACAGGATCTTCTGATGAATCCTATCCTATCTTTAACATTTAGGGGGTCATTCTGACCCCGGCGGTCTAAGACCGCCGGGGCCAGGGTCGGCGGGAGCACCGCCGACAGGCCGGCGGTGCCCTGCAGGGCATTCTGACCGCGGCGGTTCGGCCGCGGTCAGAAGAGGCAAACCGGCGGTCTCCCGCCGGTTTACCGCTGCCCTTAGAATCCCCCATGGCGGCGCACCTTGCTGCGCCGCCATGGGGGATTCTGACACCCCCTACCGCCATCCTGTTCCTGGAGGTTCGCCCGCCAGGAACAGGATGGGGGTAGGGGGTGCCGCGGGGCCCCCGTAAGAGGGCCCTGAAAAGTATTTCAGTGTCTGCTAAGCAGACACTGAAATACGCGACAGGTGCAACTGCACCCGTCGCACCCCTGCAACTACGCCGGCTCAATTCTGAGCCGGCGTCCTCGTTGCAGGGGCATTTCCTCTGGGCCGGCGGGCGCTCTTTTGGAGAGCGCCCGCCGGCCCAGAGGAAATGTCTGAATGGCCGCCGCGGTCTTTTGACCGCGGTGCGGTCATTCAGCGGCGGTACCCTGGCGGACGGCCTCCGCCGTCCGCCAGGGTCAGAATGAGGCCCTTAATCTAGATATTCCCTAAGATGCATGTTTTCCTTTTCTGTGAGTGTATTTCTTCTACTGCATGATATGCAGGTTCCTGGAACCAGATCGATTTCACAATTGTATGGTTGATGGGGTAGAGGAGTAGTAGCCTGTTGTTTATCAAAAACGTCAACCAGGTCTTAAAAGCACGAAGGAATCTGGGATCCCACCAATTGTGGGATGATACTGCAACACTTTGGGCCTCATTCTGACCCTGGCGGATGGCGGAGGCCGTCCGCCAGGGTACCGCCGCTGAATGACCGCACCGCGGTCAAAAGACCGCGGCGGCCATTCAGACATTTCTTCTGGGCCGGCGGGCGCTCTCCAAAAGAGCGCCCGCCGGCCCAGAGGAAATGCCCCTGCAACGAGGACGCCGGCTCAGAATTGAGCCGGCGTAGTTGCGGGGGTGCGACGGGTGCAGTTGCACCCGTCGCGTATTTCAGTGTCTGCTTAGCAGACACTGAAATACTTTTCGGGGCCCTCTTACGGGGGCCCCTGCCGTGCCCATGCCATTGGCATGGGCATGGCAGGGGCCCCCAGGGGCCCCGCGGCACCCCCTACCGCCATCCTGTTTCTGGCGGGTGAACCGCCAGGAACAGGATGGCGGTAGGGGGTGTCAGAATCCCCATGGGGGATTCTAAGGGCAGCGGTAAACCGGCGGGAGACCGCCGGTTTGCCTCTTCTGACCGCAGCCGAACCGCCGCGGTCAGAATGCCCTGTGGGGCACCGCCGGCCTGTCGGTGGTGCTCCCGCCGACCCTGGCCCCGGCGGTCTTAGACCGCCGGGGTCAGAATGACCCCCTTTCTGTCTTGAAACCAGAATGTCTATATAAACATTGTCCTTTACAATAAGTAGAACTAAAGGTAATCTTATGATCTTGCAAGTTTATGTCTGGATTAGAAGTTTCTAACTATGGTATACCCAGAATAGCTTGAAATTCCAGTGCTTGAATCAAACCACATTTTAGTTTTTTAATATGATTTTCGTGAACAGTGAGCCACATAGGCAAAGTAGCAGGAGTTATTGGGCCTGAATTTAAGACACTCCCATTTATGGTTTCAACTTCATCAAGTTGATCTTTAAATGCACAAGGGATTCTGAAAAATGCTGCTACTTTGCGATTCACATACTTTTCTGTAGCTCCTGAGTGTTTCAGAATTCAGAGATAAACTGAAACTCTACCCCAAAACAAGTGAGCAGTTACAATGAAATGAAATAAGAAGTTTGTGTTAGAGTTCTTGAGACTGGATCCATATGTACACCCAGAACGATTGCCTCTCTGGGTTCTGGGTGAACTGGTTTCCCGCCTCAGATTTTCTCTTAGGTTTAACCGAACTGACACATAGGAAATGCCTCTAAACAAAGCCTTAGGGGGTCATTCTGACCCCGGCGGTCTAAGACCGCCGGGGCCAGGGTCGGCGGGAGCACCACCGACAGGCCGGCGGTGCCCCGCAGGGCATTCTGACCGCGGCGGTTCGGCCGCGGTCAGAAGAGGCAAACCGGCGGTCTCCCGCCGGTTTACCGCTGCCCTTAGAATCCCCCATGGCGGCGCAGCTTGCTGCGCCGCCATGGGGGATTCTGACACCCCCTACCGCCATCCTGTTCCTGGCGGTTCGCCCGCCAGGAACAGGATGGCGGTAGGGGGTGCCGCGGGGCCCCTGGGGGCCCCTGCCGTGCCCATGCCAATGGCATGGGCACGGCAGGGGCCCCCGTAAGAGGGCCCCGAAAAGTATTTCAGTGTCTGCTAAGCAGACACTGAAATACGCGACGGGTGCAACTGCACCCGTCGCACCCCTGCAACTACGCCGGCTCAATTCTGAGCCGGCGTCCTCGTTGCAGGGGCATTTCCTCTGGGCCGGCGGGCGCTCTTTTGGAGAGCGCCCGCCGGCCCAGAGGAAATGTCTGAATGGCCGCCGCGGTCTTTTGACCGCGGTGCGGTCATTCAGCGGCGGTACCCTGGCGGACGGCCTCCGCCGTCCGCCAGGGTCAGAATGAGGCCCTTAGTGTTGTAAAGACTCTTGTATCTCTACAATGCTGGATTAGGGGTGGCAGCACCTCTGATTGTAGGTAACAAAGTCACTCCAACACCAGTTGGCAGCTGTCAGCCCAATCTCTCTGGATTTCTAGCAGCACCTCACTGAAACCAAAATAGAAAAGGTGATTTCTGGCTGCCTAGCACATGGACTCTGAAATCCTCTCAGAGAAATTGAGGTGCAACACGTCTTACCCTTTTCTCTCATTATAAAAGAGTCTCTTACACACACAAGCAAGAAAGACGTTTTCAATACATTTACTGCAATCTACAATAAAATGTATTAGCTGCAATAGTTAGGATCATGACAAGAGACAAAGGGGGTCATTCTGACCCTGGCGGCCGGTGACCGCCAGGGTCACCGACCACGGGAGCACCGCCAACAGGCTGGCGGTGCTCCCGAGGGCATTCTGACCGCGGCGGTTCAGCCGCTGTCAGAAAGGGTAAACCGGCGGTCTCCCGCCAGTTTACCGCTGCCCCATTGAATCCTCCAATGGCGGCGGAGCGCGCTCCGCCGCAATGGGGATTCAGACAGCCCCTACCGCCATCCTGTTCATGGCGGGAAACCCGCCATGAACAGGATGGCGGTAGGGGGTGCCGCGGGGCCCCTGGGGGCCCCTGCAGTGCCCATGCCAATGGCATGGGCACTGCAGGGGCCCCCGTAAGAGGGCCCCGCAAAGTATTTCAGTGTCTGCTTTGCAGACACTGAAATACGCGATGGGTGCAACTGCACCCGTCGCACCCCTGCAACTACGCCGGCTCAATTCTGAGCCGGCGTCCTCGTTGCAGGGGCATTTCTGCTGGGCCGGCGGGCGCTCTTTCGGAGAGCGCCCGCCGGCCCAGCGGAAATGTTTAAATGGCCGCCGCGGTCTTTTGACCGCGGTGCGGTCATTTCACGGCGGTACCTTGGCGGACGGCCTCCGCCGTCCGCCAAGGTTAAAATCACCCCCAAAATCATGATTGTGAGAATAAGCAATGTGAAAATGAACAATCCCATCATTTTGTAAAAAACATGAGTTTGCAAATTCCTCCCTAAAGTGTATTTTCTTACGATAAAGTGAGCAAGTCATGATGAACCTAAACTGTCCAAGCAATGCCAATGAGAAGCAAGCCAGCCCTTGTTACCTTAGAACAAGGTCGCCCTCCAGTCTCCAAACCAGGCTCCGTAGAGACACAAAGGCTGGGGTGTGCTGCAAAGTGGCATGCAGTATGGATGGAATATCCTGGGTGGGACCCGCTCTAATGGCCTTGGTCTCACAAAGTGTTTTTATAAGGCCTATGTTACTGTCCATGCAGACACCCTAATGTGGGTCTGTACCTAAGCGTTAGATTGTGTGTATAAATTTGTATTAGCAATGCCATAAGAAAAATGCTGACATGTTCACATTCTGTTCTTGACTAACTTGAAGCAAAAGGACATGATGACAATCCAATACGTACATTACTCATAATTATGCTTTTACAGAATGGCAACTGATTATAAAATAAAAACATTTCTTCTAAATGGCAAGAACTGCAAGCAATGCTAAGATGAGTAAAAATGAATAATAAAACATAAAGGCCCGTATTTCTACTCCGTTTGCGCCGAATTAGCGTCGTTTTTTTCGACGCAAATTCGGCGCAAAACTAACGCCATATTTATACTTTGGCGTTAGACGCGTCTAGCGCCAAAGTATGGGCAAATAGCGTCATTTTTTTGCGTGAACGCCTTCCTTGCGTTAATGAGATGCAAGGAAGGCGTTCCCGTCTAAAAAAATGACGGCGACGCAAATGCGTCGTATTTATACTCCCGGGCAAAAATCACGCCCGGGAGGTGGCGGGTCAAAAAACCCCGCATTTGCGCCACTATTTAACGCCTGGGTCAGGGTAGGCGTTAAGGGGCCTGTGGGCTCAAAATGAGCCCACAGGTGCCCTCCCCTGCCCCCAGGGACCCCCCCTGCCACCCCTGCCCACCCCAGGAGGACACCCAAGGATGGAGGGACCCACTCCAGGGACATTCAGGTAAGTTCAGGTAAGTATAATTTTTTATATTTTTTAAATTTTTTTGGGTGGCATAGGGGGGCCTTATTTGTGCCCCCCTACATGCCACTATGCCCAATGACCATGCCCAGGGGACATAAGTCCCCTGGGCATGGCCATTGGGCAAGGGGGCATGACTCCTGTCTTTACTAAGACAGGAGTCATTTAAATGGCGTCTGGGCGTCGAAAAGAATGGCGCAAATCGGGTTGAGGCGATTTTTTTGCCTCAACCTGACTTGCCCCATTTTAAGACGCCCTAACGCCATTTTCCCCCTACGCCGGCGCTGCCTGGTCTACGTGGTTTTTTTCCACGCACACCATGCAGCGCCGGTCTGCTAGCGCCGGCTAACGCCATTCCATAAATACGGCACCCGCATGGCGCTTCAGAATGGCGTTAGACGGCGCTAAATTTTTTGACGCTAAACTGCGTTAGCGCAGTTTAGCGTCAAAAAGTATAAATATGGGCCAAAATGCTTATCTAGGTAAAAGGGCACAAGCCTGCAAGCTGAAGCCAAGCTGAACCCAAGCAAACTAAAATGGATCCACAACATTAGGGTTCTTAGTATTTGTCTTTCCTCATCACTCAGTGGTTCTCTTACACTACTCTGGTTTGTCCATTTTATCCGGGTCAGGTCACTTTTCCTTAACTACCACTTTCTTGGTGTCAGGTTAACCTCTATCTCATCTAAGTTCAGTCAATTGATGATCCAATTTTATAACTAAGGGCCACATGTACAAAGCATTTTTCTAGTCGCAAACGGGTCGATTCGCAGAATCGGCCAATTTCTGACTAGAAAAGTGCTTTTTTTGGGATGTACCAAGCCCAAACTGTGATTCGGACTGTTCCTAATACCAAATCTAAATGGCATGTATGATTGTTTTGTGACTGTGAATGCAGTGGCAAAACAATCGCAGTTAGCACCAATTTCAAATTGGTGCTAACCCATTCAAAAAGGGGGCGGGGTCTCCAAGGACCCTTCCCATTTGTGAATGCATGTGAATACGTTTTTGAAGAGCAGACAGTGGTCCCACAGACCGCTGCCTACTCTTCAAAATGAACTGACACATCTCATTTATTTTCTTTTTAAATGCAGCCTGTTGTACTTTCAAGAAAATGGGTTGCGTTTCAAAAAATGCTTTATTTAAAAGCAATCACAGACATGGTGGTCTGCTGACACCAGCAGGCCACCATCCCTGTGATATTTGCGATTCCCGGTGGGTTGCAAATTGCGACCTACCTCATTAATATAAATGAGGCAGGTTTATTTGCGACCCACCGGGAATCGCAAACGAAACTCAGTGGAGTTTCTTACATTTGGAATTGCGATTCCCTAATTGCGATTCGCATGGAATCGCAAATAGGGAATCACAATTCCAAATATACGTACATGTGGCCCTAAATCTATTAGTTTGCTACAGTTGTCTGGCGGGTCAACCACTTGAGCTGAGAACATCTTTTAGTTCATTCCCCAACACCTTATATAACAAAGTTATCTTTTACTTTCAGGCCATCCAGATTCCACCACTAGACAGTTAAACATAGTTATATAGGGGAGTAAGTCCTTGTTACCTAGACAACCTCAACGACCTCGGACTCAAACAACTGGTCAACACACCCACCCACTCAGCAGGACACACGCTGGACGCAATCTTCACCTCAAGCCAACACATACCCTACACCCAAACCACCGAACTCCTCTGGACAGACCACAGCTGTGTCCACTTCTCCTTCACCAAACCCCCCACACACTACCACCAACACACCACACCCTACCGCATGTGGGACAAGATCCCCACAGAACGACTAAACTGGCCCATAACCCCCCCACACCAACGTCCCCAACGCAGGAGCACACAACCTCTCCAAATGGATCACTACATGCGCAGACACACTAGCACCCCTCAGAAAACACATCACCACCCGCAACATCAAGAACGCCCCATGGTTCACCCCTGAACTTCAAGACTCCAAGCGCAAATGCCGCCAAGCTGAGAAAACATGGACACTAGAACCCTCCTCAACCACCTTCTCCACACTCAAAACCAACATTTGCACCCATCACCAACTCATACGCACCGCCAAAAGAGATCACTACAAGACAAGCCTTGACAACAACTCCCAAAACAGAAAAGAACTCTTCACCATCATCAATGAACTCGCCAAACCCAAAGCCGGCAACATAGACCCCACACACACACTGTCCATATGTGACGCCCTTTCCAACTACTTCCTCCACAAAATCCTGGACATCCACAACAGCTTCATATCACTCACACCACCCACACATACCCCTCTCTCACCCAACTCAACCCCCACTGAAGACCCCCCACCACACTATCCACATGGACCCCTACCACACACGAAGAAACCGAAAAAACCATGAACTCCATCCACTCCGGTTCCCCCTCCGACCCCTGTCCACACCGCATCTACAACAAAGCTAGCCCTACCATCGCCCACATAATCTACAAAATAATCAACTCCTCTTTCGACTATGCCACCTACCCAGACCCCTGGAAGCACGTGGAAATTACTGCCCTCCTAAAAAAAAAACAAGCCGACCGGAGATCCTCTCCAACTACCGCCCCATCTCCCTCCTCCCGTTCCCCACCAAGGTTGCAGAGAAATTAGTCAACACTCGCCTATCCCACTTCCTCGAAGCAACCAACACCCTTGACCCCTCACAATCTGGGTTCCGCAAGAACCACAGCACAGAAACCGCCCTCATCGCATGCACTGATGACATCAGGACCAAAGTCGACAAAGGCAAGACCGTCGCACTCATCCTCCTAGACCTCTCCGCAGCTTTTGACACCGTCTACCACCACACACTCTGCATACGCCTCCACAACATAGGAATCCACAACAAAGCCTTAGACTGGCTCTCCTCCTTCCTCACCGACTGACCCCAGAGAGTACGTCTCCCGCCCTTCCACTCCAACACTACCAAGATCACCTGCAGAGTCCCCCCAGGGTCCTCCCTCAGCCCCACACTCTTCAACATCTACATGATCCCCCTAGCCAACATTCTCTGAGCACACGGAATCACCATCCTCTCATATGCAGATGACACCCAACTCATCCTCTCCCTCACCCGCAACCCCACCACCGCCAAAACCAACCTACACGCCGCTCTCCTAGACACCGCCAACTGGATGACCACTAACCATCTCAAGCTCAACTCAAACAAAACCGAAGTCATCATCTTCGGCCCCAACAAAACCACATGGGACGACTCCTGGTCGCCCTCCACCCTAGGCCCCGCACCCACCCCAGCAACCCACGCACGCAACCTCAGCATCATCCTCGACCCCTCCCTCTCCATGGCACAGCAAATCAATGCTCTAACCTCCTACTGCTTCCACACACTCCGCACCCTAAAAAAATCCTTCAAATGGATCCCCCCAGAAACCAGAAAGACAGTCACCCATGCACTCATCAGCAGCAGACTGGACTACGGCAACGCCCGCTACGCCGGCACCACACTCAAACTCAAACGCAAACTCCAAAGAATCCAGAACACAGGCGTGTGCCTCGTCCTTGGCCTCCCCCGACACGAACGAATCTCACCTCACCTCAAATCCCTACAATGGCTCCCCATAGACAAGAGAATCACATTCAAGATCCTCATCCATGCACACAAATCCCTCCACAACACTGGCCCAACCTACCTCAATGAAAGAGTAAACTTCCACACTCCCACACGCAACCTCCGATCAGACGACCTCACCCTAGCCACAGTCCCCCGCATCCAGCACACCACCACAGGAGGCAGGTCTTTCTCCTACCTCGCCCCCAAAACCTGGAACTACCTCCCAACCGGCGTTCGCAAAACCAAAGACCTACTGGTCTTCAGAAAGAACCTCAAGACTTGGCTGTTCGACCAGTGACCCTCCCTGCCCCCCCCCAGCTTCCCCCCCCCAGCGCCTTGAGACCCTCACGGGTGAGTAGCGCGCTCTACACATTTCTTTGATTGATTGATTGATTACCTTGGCGTAGGTTCAACAGTTCTGTGTCAACAGATTGTATAAATGAATGTCTAGTAAACAACTTTTTAAATTCTGCCTCTAAGGCTAGATAATTAATTATACAGCATGGGATCATCTCTTTCTACAGTTGAAATAGACAAGGTTGCCCCCCAAATAAAACAGGACAAAAGCTACCTTGGATTGGTTGTTAGGAAAACATCCCAGTTTGCAAATAAAGTGCAGCTAACATTGATTTATGAAAGTGGTAAATTTATTAGGGTCCCCGAAAAAACAATCAGGAGGGGCTATAGGGATCACTGGTGGAGTGACGACCTGTATAACTGGAGAAGCTGTACCCTGACCAAAGCCTACTGCCCCATAATGTGCAAAAAATCCTTCTGTAGGTTTTCATCCTTGTTCTACACCAGAAGTAGTATGTGTGTCACTGACTCCCCCTTTAAGTGTATAAACTCTCTGTGATAGTGCCTGAGTCTCTTTTTGAAGACTGCAGATCATATGGGCAGGTTCAGCCAGGGTAATCTCATGTGTCTCCATTTCACCAGGGTGAAAACTCAATGCAGGTGTGTCGTACTGTCAGGTTTTGATTACCTTTTTATAGGAGTGAAATGGACAATCAATCAATCACGTAATTTATAAAGCACGCTACTCACTCGTCAGTGTCTCACTAGTGTTTGGTGTTTTAGTTTGCACTGCTGTCTTTTAGTGTAGCCTGTTTTTTAAAATCTGCTAAAAAGGTGTATGCCATTTTTATATACACTTGCCCTACTGCCCTCTGCAACTATATTGACCACTAGGGGGTGATTGCCCTGCCTATTTTTCCTACAGAAGCCTAGATACACACAGACAACATCTTCAGTATGCAGGATTTACTAACTAAAAAAGTTCACTTCAATCCATAGTTTCTTGAATAAATGAAGCAAGAGAGTCTTTTTACTGCAGGATTTTTTCCAAGGTGGCATCTTAAGGTAGTGGTTGGTAGTAGTAGTAGCATGCTAGCGCACTAACAGGAAAGACAGAAGGTGCCACTCCCACAGATGCAAGCTCCCACTGCAGGATTAATCAAAGGGTTATCCATCACTGTCAACTAGTACGAAAGAAAACAGATAGTTAGTGGGTCATATTATATCATAACTTTATGACGACTGAGGCCAGACTATCACAATTAAAGTAATTGACACAATAGCCGACTCTGGGGCATCAGATCTAGTTGAAGGCTGTTTAGCAGTAGATTCAGCCCATAATCCACTAGAAGAGGAACCAGTTAAGCAGAGAGAGGGTCCCTCTAAAACAGCACCCTTGTTGGAGGTTGAGGGTATTTCCTCTAGTGGATTAGCATCACGCGACATGGATGTTCAGGCTTTGTTAATCTCTCTTACTAATGAGATTAGGGGAAAATTTGAGATTTCAGAAACTAATCAAACTATGATTCGGGAGGCCTGTGAAGTTCTGGAAAGTAAAATCAATTTGCTAACAGACCGGTTGGGGAAGTTGGAGGCAGTGGTAGAGGCTCATGAGGAGCGCGTGTTAGCCCAATCTAAGGATATCTTACAATTAAAACAGGGAGAGAAGATGTTGCAGGACAAATTAGAGACATTGGAAAACAACATGAGGAGAAACAATATCAGGCTTTTAGGAGTCCCAGAGGGTTTGGAAGGGGAGGACATTAAGGGCTATGTGATCGCTTTGATCAAGGAGGTCCTCCCTAATACAGTAGGGATTAATCTGGATGAGGACATTCAGAGAGTTCATTGTGATCCTTTCAAGAAAAATCCCGGAAGAAAGAACCCTAGGAGGATTTTGATCAATTTCAACACATATACTATTAAGGAAAGAATCCTGTCTGGAGCCCTTAAATTTGGAGTCTTCTCCAAGGGGGATTGGTCTTTTAGGATAAGATCAGATGTGTCTAAAGCAACGTTAGACAGGCATTGGGAACTGGGAAACTTTATGCGGGAACTTCGCGCCCTAGGGGCTACAGTTCAACTAAGGTTCCCAGCTGCTCTCCGTATTATGTGGAAGAATAAAATGTACAACATGAGAGACCCCGGGGAGGTTAGCGCATTTATAGAGCAGATTAAGGCGTCTCAATACGACCTAGTGGAAAGTCCCGCCCGACGAGGAGTTCAAAACAAGGATAACAGGATGATTATCCTAGTAGAAATAGGGAGGGTTCCTCCGGGGGGGGGTGGTTTTGGGGGGAGGCACAGGGTGTAGGGGTTCGGTTTGGGTAAAGGGGTTTGAAAAGGATAAAATCAAGAATAGTCCTCATAACTTGTCTAATAGGTTGGGGGGGTTCTGCGTTTGTGTTCTTTCTTTCTCCTCCTTCTCGTTACGATGTCTAAGTATGGCAATTTAAAGTTGAGATTTCTTTCTTGGAATGTGAATGGGTTAAGGGTGCCTGGTAGGAGGAGGAAGATTTTTTAATACTTGCGATTGGTGGAAGAGGAGATCATTATACTGCAGGAAACCCACCTTCAACAAAGTGAGTGGGAGAGCTGCCTTAAACAGTTGAACTGGGTTTCATTTAGCGTTTGTTCTTCCCAAACTAGCACAATAAAAGGTGTGGCAGTTCTGGTTAAGAAATCTACGAGGTTTAAGGTAGGATTGGTACAGGTTGATCCCAGAGGAAGATGGATAGTGGTAGAACTGTGTGTATGCGGTTATTGGATCACAGTGGCGGGCTATTACGGGCCGAACATCGATGATCCAACGCCATTTCAAGACTTATTTAATATTTTACTTTCAGCTAGGTACCCAGTGGTATTAGGTGGGGATTTTAACATATTGTTAGACCCTGCTCAGGACAAGTCAACCCCCGGGGTACAGTCAATTCGCCTAAAACAAGGGCATTGGTGAAACAAGCGATGCAGGATTTAGGCATGGTAGATGTTTGGCATTGGAGAAGGGGTGAAGGAGATAGATACACATTTCACAATAAAAAATATGGGCACAGATCTAGAATAGATTTTTTTTTAATTCATAAAAGTTTATGCCCAGAGGTGAGAAGGGTAGCCCATAATACACCACATCTTTCAGATCATTCAGCGGTAACGCTACATTTGGATATCAGGGTCACAAACAAGGGTATTAGAAGTTCAATTAATCGTGCTTTATTCTTAGACGACGTAATAGTAGAAGCGTTAAAAAATGATACAAGAGAATTTTTTCATATGAATCAAGGCACTGCTAGCTTATGGTGTGTTTGGGATGCATTCAAGGCTTATATAAGAGGAAGGTTAGTGAGCCTAGCTACTTACAAGTATCGAGAAGAGAGGGAAAAGCTGGGAAATATGGAATTGTCATTAAAATCGCTTCGAGTCTCAATGTATAATGCACGGTTAGAAGGGAAAAACAACCTATTTGAGGAGCTGTCTCGGCAAGAGGAAGAGGTTCGGGTTTCCTTAGACGCGTTTTTGGAGAATCGCAGCAGGTTAAAGTGGGAAAGTAGTCAATATGCACACTTTGAATATGGAGAAGGTTGTAGTAAGCTGTTAGCGTGGAAGGTTAAGTCGGACCTTTCCAAAAGGCATATCCTATCAGTTAAATCCGACCTTACGAATCAGATCTGTATGGAGCAAGAAGAGATTGAGGGGGCATTTATATCTTTTTTTCAGGAGATTTATTTAGAAAGCTCGGTTAACTCGGAAGAGTCGGTGAGAGAGTTTTTAGATTAAGCCTCTCTCCCAGCATTAGAGGAGTCTAAAATGCGCTCATTGAATGATAAGTTAAGTAAGGATGAGCTTGTTGAAGGTATAAAGGCGTTGAAAAAAGGAAAGGCAGCTGGGCCAGATTGTCTACCCAATGAATTATACAAGGCTTTGGGGGATGAACTCGTTCCATTCTTTCTAGAGTTATTTAATTCTATGTTGTTAGATGGGGCCCAAATACCGAATTCCTGGAGAGAGGCGATAATTTGTTTACTGCTAAAGCCAGGTAAGGACTCAATGTCTTGTTCATCATACAGGCCCATCTCCTTGTTGAATGCGGACTACAAACTTTATACAGGGATTTTAGCTAAGAGATTGGGGGGAGTCATTGGCAATTTGATACATTTGGATCACAAGGGTTTCATGAAGGGGAGGCAACTTCATGAAGTAACTCACGAGTTATTTGCTGCAATAGATCTAGCGGAACAAGAGAAGGCCCCATTGGCAATTTTGACTTTTGATGCGGCTAAGGCCTTTGACCGTGTTAATTGGTTGTTTTTAAGGGCTGTGTTGGAAAAAGTAGGCTTGGGAGTTCCCTTTGTTAGGGCGATAGGGGAATTGTATAGATGCCCCTTTGCGAGAGTCTCGGTTAATGGCCATTTATCACAGGAATTTAGGATCTGGCGGGGTACGCGTCAGCGGTGTCCCCTATCTCCTTTGCTTTTCAATTTATACATTGAACCCTTGGCTATTTTAATTCGGTCTTGTAAGGAGATTATTCCATTTCAAACTCGGGGGTGGGAAAAAAAACTAGCGTTATACGCAGACGATTTAATGATATATACGAGCGATGTTAGGTCTACTTTACCTAGGGTCAACACCTTGATGGAACAATTTGGTAGATTCTCTGGGTACAGCATAAACACAGAAAAGACAGAAATAATGTGTTGGAATTCGGCGTATGTCTCCCCCTTAGTTAAACAGGAGATTAGATACTTGGGGATTCGATTAACAACGGATCTTAGCGAGGTAGCTAAATTGAATTTTGACATAGTACATAGGGAAACTAAAAAACTGTTAAAGGCGTGGGCCGCTCTCCCTCTCACGATAATCGGTAGATCCAATATTTTGAAGATGTGCATTCTTCCAAAATTTACTTTTTTGTTCAACTCTATCCCATTAGAGTTTAAGAAGAGCTGGTTTAAAAAACTACAGGGGGACTTATCTTCATTTGTATGGGCTTCTAAGGGAGTAAGGATTTCATGGAAAAGGATGAGTAGGAAAAAAGAGTGGGGGGATATTGCATCTCCGGACTTGTTTAGGTACTATTTGGCTTTTCAATTGAAAAACATTAGAGTCTTATTGAACAAAAAGTCAGAGTATGATTTAGTCTGGAGAGCGTTAACAGCACATCTTGAGGAAGGAGCAGATCATTTCTTACACAAATTCGGACACCCTAGGTACTTTAAGAAGGTTAGTTTGAAACTTCCAAGACAGGCTTGCAATGTTTGGATGTATTTTCGGAGGGTGTTAGAGATTCCTTACTTTTGCAGCTCTGCCCCCATTTGGGACTCACCTGGTACCCCTGAATGCCTCATCGATAAATTATCAATCCCCTTGAGAGCGAGTGGGTTGGTAAGATGGGGCCAGATAACAGATGGATCTGATGTGTTAAGTTGGTCTGCTTTCCAGGATGCTACTGGGGGGACAGTTTCTAGATTCAAGTACTTTCAGATATCTAGTTGGGTAAAATCTCGACCAGTAGGAGAAATAGGGAGGAGCGTATGGGAAGGGAAATTTAACCAGATAATAATTAATAAAGAGGTTGCATTGTGGTACCATGCTTTGTTGGAAACAACAGAAGATAGTGCATCCCTTCCCTTGTTGAAGTGGGGGGCGATCTTTTTAACATCAGACGTCATAGCACTGTGGCAAAAGTCTTGCTCAGAACTGTGGCTTACTACTAGGTCAGCAGGGTTGAAGAAAAATCACCTGTTTACACTCCATAGGGTGTATTGGACACCGGCCAGATTAACAGCCATCGGGAAAACCCAGAAAAACTGTCCAAGATGTGGGGAAGGCAAGGCAGACGATATTCATATGTTTTGGCAATGTTCTAAGTTGTTGAGCTATTGGGGGGATATAGGAAATACCTTAAAGGTAATCTTTAACGTTAATTTAGTTTTAAACCTATCAACAGTGGTGTTTGGGGTCTGGGAACAGGGTACAAAGTACCGGAGACTGTCAGTACATCAGGAGCATTTGTTGTTTATATTAATCCTCCTAGCTAGACGAGAAATATGTCGTAAATGGATTGATCCTCTTCCTCCCCGTGCATCGGACTGGCAAACATCTGTAAACCGAATATGCACATTGGAACAACGATGCCCCCTGTCTAGAAAAGACAATTTTTTGATGCATTGGGAGAATGTTTATCAATAGTGTATTTTTTTTTTTGGGTTGTATAGGTTTCTGTTTGGTCTCTTCCTCTTGAATTTTTGAACTCTCAAGTCCAATGATTAGAACTCCCCCTTACCCTTTTGGGCGCTGCTTTGGTTATGATCAGGTGCTAGATAATAATATTACTTGATCGATGATATACGTTTCGGGAAAACACAATTAGTAGAACAAGTGGGGCGGCTTAACTGTGGTATGGATTATATACCCAGAGATTTGCTGTGGTTTTGCGAGCTTGTGCTTTTCCCCATTAACCAAAGTAAGGGTGATGAAATGAGGACAAAAAAAAACAAAAACAAAGAAGCCCTGATATTGTTGCTTAGCTTCTCATTATTCTAATGAGGCTGCTGGATTTGGGCAGCAGAATCGCATGGACTGTGGGGTACTAAATACAATTCCACACCATGTGACACCTATCAGCCTAATCTGGGTTTTCCGGCTAACTAGCAGCACCTCACCTCTGTCCAAGAGCAGGAATGATTTAGGCAACCAGGCGCATGACAAGAAAGACTCCTCAGGTGATTTGTGGTTGATCAGAGTTTATCACTTTCTCTGTTACATTAGTCTCACACAGGCAAAGACAAATAAAGGGAGAATATAGTTCAATAAGGATTTATTAAAGAAACTGCATCCTGGATAACAGGGCATGTATAGCAGTGAATAGGATGATTAAACACAATAAAAGCAAAATTGTGAAAAGGAGAGTGAAACACAAAAACAGTCCCACCATACTGTCACTAGGAGTAATATATAGTTCTCCTACCTAAGCTATTTTAGAGCACAGCATAATAAGGCTTAATCCGCCCTTCAGGTTTCCCCCCTCCAATGTCTGCTACTCCTCTTATTGTGTAGGGGGAAAAAGGACATACACACAACTTGTAATAATTTGGGAGACCGAAAGACATAAGCTATTCCGGTTCGCATTCCACAACAGCCCTCACTGGAGCACATAGCTACCATTGGAGAGCCTTTGGAACGCAGGTCTAATCAAGGGGACTGGAACTCCCTTCAGATAACAAGCCAAGTTCGCTGCTAAGGCATTACATGCCCCATGCAAGGACAACTGTTTACGAACCATCGAATAGGTCACAGAAGTCTTACATTCACTACCGCTAAGAGCTTTTTCATGCCATTGAAACATTTGTACGAAGGGGGAAGCTCCCACACCTTGTGCATCTAACTATCTCCCAGCCTTTCATATCTGCCTACTGGAATGTGTTTTAGACAGGATGTAAATTTAAGTGTTGAAATAGGCATATTTATAATACCATGTATTAGCCATTCAGCTGATGGTATTTCAGCCACAGTAAAAGGGAACTTTTCTAATTTTTCTATGTTCAGCATGACATAAGTCGCTTCCTTCTTAGCCATTATTTGTTGTTGTCATGGTAAATTAAATGTTAGAAATATTTCCCTTGTGCTAAAGGGAATGCGGCCTGCTTTAAGTGTTTGTAGTGTCCAAACTAACTGCATAACGGACCTTAGCTGACTCTGTCTGTGGTGTAAAGATGACATGTCACTCTGATGTATGTCTATTGCAGAGAATACAATATTATTCAAGGATTCAAGGTGTAAATTCTGCCAGACAAGGTGTTAATACCATTATCTACAACAGCTAATGCTTTCTGTAAATTTCCTGATTAATTTGTCTTAACCGGGCAGTTGCTTCTTATTGGGAAAGTTTCCAAATTTCATTTTATACTGCATATAAGAAGTGTTTTCTGTGTTGTCTTTGAGGGCCCAACAGAAAATCCTCTCAGTCTGTTTCATTGAACAGGAGACTGCGGTGTTCATTAACAGCATCTAGTGAGGAACTCTTCAACCATTGCTGTCAAATTTTCCCTACACTATATGTTGTCACAATACCTGAGAGTTATGAGGACACATAGCAAGAGTCCGGCCTGTTTGTTCTAAAACCTCCTGTGGAGTTTACAAAACGTATATGGCACCTATTGGTGTCTACAGGCCACAATAACTACCCACGAGGACATGAAAGTGATATGTTAAATGTTCCATTCTGGACCGATTCATTGAGCTTTCAGATGCATTTATATACTTTTGCCATTTGTAAAATTTTGCAGGAGTAGGAATGCTAGGCGCATTCAGTTCCTTAATTTTTGCTAAGCTTAAATCTGCTTTTTTGTACAGTTTCATTCCAAAATATCATTTGAACAGGTTTCGGGCGTGCTATAAATAAAGCTTCCTTTCCCCTTATTTGCCAATGTTTAGTTTCCCACACACTTTTCAAGTCAATCAACATCAACCAGTAATGATAGCCTTTAATGGCCAACCAGGAAACACAGGAATCAGAATAAATTATTTTTGTATTAGTCAATAAGATATTTTGACTGTCCATCACTGGCAATTTAAAAATAATACGACTCAGTATTTTTAGCATTGTGCGCAGAGAAATATGCAAATTTTTCAGTATACCTTTTAGAACTCCTCACTGGTGGAGTCAGAACTTGTTCCCATTGTGTGTAATTAAAAATACCCTTTGGGGTACTTACTCTGTGAATGAAATGATGTCCATAATAATTGTAGCAGAACATATCTCCATAATTTTCTATGGATTGATACACATCCTCATTTTGAAGTACAGTATAATACTGCAAATCAGACATCAGAGAATCAACTGTTTTTACATCCCAATCATCAGAAACCACTCCGGGTGTAATTACATCGTTCATGGAAAGTTTAAATCCATATCGAATTTGAATGACCTCCGTTGGGCCAAATATATCAAATAAGACTTTATCCCAAACAATCCCATCAGGAATCAGTATAGCAGAAATGTTCACTAGGGACAAGTCTCTGCAGACTTTGTGGGAAGATAAATGTGGTTTTAAGACCTCATCCACCTGTTC
Source organism: Pleurodeles waltl (assembly GCF_031143425.1). Classification (NCBI taxonomy): domain Eukaryota; kingdom Metazoa; phylum Chordata; class Amphibia; order Caudata; family Salamandridae; genus Pleurodeles; species Pleurodeles waltl. The sequence goes on from NC_090446.1 coordinate 1,422,821,665, forward strand.
AACTGTAGAGCGTTCAGGAAGGTAATGACCATGTATAAATAAGAAGAAAACAATGGCAAACCCAATCCAAAGGACAAAGGCAAATTATCAGCTTATATGCTATTGACAGTTCTGTTGCAGTAGAGGCAGATGAGTCAGTGAAAGTGTCATTGATTTCGGCAAAATATCCAGAAGCAGTTTGTGCAAAAACTGGAGCTGTGTTTGGAAAAGGAGAACTTGTAGAAGACTCCCTTGGTGGTTCATAGTAGACCATGCCATCAGTTTGTGTAGAATTTGAATAAAATCTATCAATATTATTGGTGTTATTTGTCGTAGAAGTTAGTAGAACCAATGAAAGCTCATTTTCCACCCTCCCCAAGCTAGTCCCCCAGACTAACTTGACTAATACTAGAGTAGGGCTCAGCGATAATCTTTGGCAGCTCGCGTTCTTCATCCTGTACAGGAACGTCCCTGAGCCACATGTGCACTGCTAGTTCAACTGCTTTCCCTTTGGGATTATTTACTATAATTGAAGACACAGTGGCAAAATTGCCCATTAATTGCATCCCCAAGTCCAGGGCAAGGGCAGCAGTGTATTCATCTTGAATTTGTTTTTACACCGGAAGATTTCTCAAGTATTGGTGTACCGTGTGCGGTAGTATAGAGCAAGGCAAATACCGTATCCCATGTGTTGCAATTATCTACTGTGAAAAACCATTCCAAATGACAAAGATTTAGTGAGGATTCTATGTTTATCCTGAGGACCCGTATGGGGAAAGGCTTCTTCCAGCATGTTTATTTTTTGAGTCAACCAAAATGGAATTTCCTCCCGTTTGGCAGGTACCGTACTCATAATTGAATGGACACTTGCAGAGTTAATATCTGGTGTAACTGTGTGTAGTTGTGCTGGGGTAGCACATGCTGGGTAAATAGTTAATGTTTGTATTACAAACTGTACTGATAGTCTGTATATTTTGGGGAGTTCTGTATATAGGAGGCGTACCTCAGGTTCCGTTAAGTTTGTTGCATCACGGTGCGGTGTATATGTGGCCAAGAAAGGCCAGGTCTGGCCGTCATTGCTCAGAGGACCTAACCTAATGTGTAATATTGTATGTGGTAAGGCACCATCAAGCCAATTATTATGGTCTTGATCAGATAGAGGTATTTCTAAATATGCATAAGCTTTTTATTGTGTAGGTATGTTTGCAGCTGTATAGAGATGAAATGTGTTTGCGTTCCCATCAACTGCTGGAAAAGTGACCCAAGAATAAAATGTTTTTGTTCTGTAGGCTGGATGAGCCTCAACAAATGTGACTTGACACCCCTGAGCTGTTAGGCCATTTGCCAATAAGTGTGTAATAAGGGACAGTTTCATAGTTACTGCAGTTGCTACCGTTATGGGTTCGCCATGTTAATAGTAAAGGTGTTTGTTCAGAGATAATGACAACAAGTGGGAATTAATCCTTATAGGGTTCAAGCTTGAACAACCTTGAGCGTTAGATAGGTACTACCTACTTAGCTGAGGAGGAAATCCTCAATACTACGGACGTCTCCATATATAGTATTGAGGTGTCTTCAGCCTTTAGAGACTGAGATACTTAGGGTGATCTGAAAACTAGTACCTGACCAAACGTTGGCAGCACCATATTGTGTAGGTTCTCATTATCCTAATGAGGCTACTGGATTTGGGCGGCAGAATCACATGGACTGTGGGGTAGTATGTACAATTCCACACTATGTGGCACCTGTCGGCCTAATTCATGTTTTCCGGCTAACTAGCAGCACCTCACCGCTGTCCAAGAGCAGGGATGATTGTGGCAACCGCGTGCATGACAATAAAGACTCCTCAGGGGAATTGTGGTTGATCAGATCTTATCCCTTTCTCTCAGTTACGTTGGTCTCACACAGGCAATGACAAACAGAGGCAGAATATAGTTCAATAAGGATTTATTAAAGTAACTGCATCCTAGATAAAATGAAATGTATCTCAAGAACTAGGCTGACAAAACATAATAAAAGCTAAATTGTGGCAAGGAGAGTGAAACACAAAAACAGTCCCACCAAACTGTCACTAGGAGTGATATATAGTTCGCTGACCTAAGATATGTTACAGCACAGCATAATAAGCCTTAATCTGCCCTTCAGGTTTTGCCCCTGGGAAGACATCATCCCTCATACCTAAGAAAGGAAGCCTGTAGCCTAGAGAAACACCATCCCCATGTAGGACAGAGGTTCATCAGTCTAAGCAAGCAGTTGTAGCAAGGTAATCACCCATCGGCATGCAGTTGTGGTCATCTGACTGGAATCTCCCTCTAACATGTATGGGACAAAAGTGTGTTTTTATAATAATACAGTTGACATTCTAAGAAACGGTCCCCACGTAGGAATGTGTGTGTTTCTATGAGTGTTGAGGACACAGCGTACCACTTTTGCAGGCAACCCTATCTGACCTACTGAGAACGTAGTGCTTTCCTGGGTGAAAGAACAATTAGATAGAGAAAAATAAAACAACAACGCAAATGTGGCTATTGCTAGAAAAATAAATCAATGCTGAATAAAATATAACTGGGCTAAAGTGTCTAAAATATGGCTATGATAGCTATACAACATGATCTTAAAACTAGCAATATCGACTTCTTTTGAGCAATGGTGGGGCGCTAGTATTTATAAACTAAACTTAGAAAATGAAATCATGGAGTCAGGAGAAGTGGGCTCAGAGTCAAGAGTGGTTGAACAAGGTTAAACATTTTCACAACACACAACACACAACTTGAATGATGATGTTGATGGGTCAGGTGTAGAATTCTTGTTCAGGTAATAGAAGGTCATGGAGTGAGTTGGTGTCGCTTTCACTGCATCTGCCCCAGCAAGTGGGTGATCCATTGATGGTGTAAAATTAAGTCACCCATCAATTAATCACACAGCCCAGGGGAAGAGGATTAGGAGCTCAATGAATGGATGGGAAAGGGGATTTGGAGAAAGGTGTGACCATGACAAACACTACACAAAAGAAACCACAACAGCATTCATCGGGGTGCTGAGTAGCATACAATCATCAATCTGTTGTGGAAGGAAACGATGAAGGGATACGTAGGGCAAAGCTCAGTTAATTATATTGCAAACCGTCCTTCTACCCCAGAGAGACCCAAGATAGTAAATCTGTAATGTTATGTGTTATAGGTTTGAAAAATAGATATTATTGAGGATTGAAGTTAACCCACCAGCTCTAAAAATTATGATTTTTAAAAGGAAAATGATACTGTATTACCAAATTGGACCGTGCATCTCCATTCTTCTTGGAAAGTCAGCCACTCTTGGGTGAATCTGTACGAAGAGTAAGCTGGAGTTTTGATCTTTCACCAAGTTGCGTTCGTGCAGGAGAGGACTAGGAGAGGCCCTACACATTGAAAAAAACCAGTAACTATAATAAAGCAGAAAATTAAACAAGCTAAGCTTCATGAGGACTCAAGAGAGTACCAAGAAGGCTCAAAGGCAGAGCAAGAACAGAAGAGGAGTTTGATGTTTGAGCCAGCAGTACAGCAAAACACATACTCAGCAACATTTCCCAACAACACACCTCTTGCCAGTCCACAGAGATGATTGAGTATTAGGTCTTATCGTCTTCGCCATCATCATGGTTTCTCTTTGAAGCCAATAACTTTCTCCTTCTAGCTGTTGATCTTGTCCCGCCCTGAGTCCTTCCATTCTTCTCCTCTAGATTATAAAGCAATCTGTCCTAGACCCAAACCGAGCGAGTTAGACTAGTGTAGTCAAGTTCACTATTGTTGAAGAACAAATAGAGAAACAGAACTGGAGTATTTTGTGGAGATTTGTGTTTGATAGCTAAAGGGACTGGTCTGGTCTGAGGAGCTAGAAATAATGAGTGGACCTTGCAGGTACATTTCACATAGTTTGAAAGACCAATCACTTTCAGGAAAAAATTATCACCCATCAGCCTCAAACATTGCAATTTATCACAAACACGTTCACAAATTTGTTGAACTTTCGATATCACTATTATTTACCAAACATATCATCAATCATCACTCACAATCACTCAATATATCACCACTCATTGGTGCAATGGTTAGTACTTACCTCTTCCAATCCAAGCATGGTGGCTGAACAAAATATTATCTCCTCCATTGGTAGCAAGTAGCAACCCATTGGAATTTGGCACTGGCACTAATCAATCTTTTAATCAATGATCTTGTGGGGCAGCCCTGCTAGGTAATGTGAAAAAGGGATAGGCAATGGCATGTGAGGGAAGACAGGCATTGTTTCCAATGTCATGAAAGTAATGTGGGGGCTTCTTCACAATCTAGTCATATATTATGTGACTAAAAATGGTTGGCAGCATAAACCTGACACAAACATAATGTTCCACTAGCAATTTCTTTTCAAAGAAAGAAAGAAATTCAATGAGATGTAAATAATAGGTTTTATGGTGGCACTGAGATACTCAACCCGGGAAGTGGAGTTTGTCCTCAAACTCAAGTGTTTCACCCAGAAGTTGATCAGCAAACACCCTTGATTCTGACCAGTCATCCTCTTCTTCCTCTGGTGGTATTTCAGGAACAGTGTAATCAAGTAGTATGAAATGCTGGTTCATTTAGATCATGGTTAATTTCTCCATGAGGCAAGAGACTGGTCCTTCTCACTGTAACAACTGCACTGAACACAAGTTCAGCAGACAGACTGTATACAGGACAAGCCATATACTTTATTGCCAGCTGCTGAGCTCTGATCATTGGTACATCTTCCCATAGCATTACACCAATGGGTTTTGATCCACATATAACGCTTTTGGATCATCCAGATACTCCTGGAACATCCTCTAAAGTGTCATTCGTGCTGCTACTTGCTCAAACTATTTTGCCTTTGGCTCTGCACTGGAGTTAAGACCTGCCAATTGAAATGAAGCCAGTGGAGAGGTTGGGTCTCATTCTTCTGATGCTGTTGTTCTTGTGGCTGGTGTTGACTGCTGGGTGACAAAACTGCCCTCTCTGGAAGTTGTTTGCGGCACACTAGATCTGTGGAATTAGACTCTAAGTTCCAACCGTTCTTCTTCCTGTTCTCCAGCTTGTTTAGCAAGCAAACTCTTGTACTTTGAAACATTCCCTTCAGAAAAAGGAATGAAAACAGAAAGAATTTTTTTGTAACATTGATCAAATAGGGTGGCACAGATGTACTCTTTCGATTAAATAATTTAATTTTGCAGCTTTGCATTACAAGTGAAGCAATAGCTTAGGCTCTCAACCAAGGCATGCACTTTTGGGTCTTCGTTCACACCTCCGAGTGTGAAACTTTCAGACTCCTTCTTTAGCTGATCCTGTAGCAGACATAAAAACAAGATAGCTTGGCCCATCGTACTGTCCTCCTTGCTAACGTTCCATTTGAGAATCTCAAAAAGGAGCAGCATCTGTGTCAGGCATTTGACTATGCCTCATTTGTCCACATCCATGGTCATAGCTTTCCCAATAACATGTCCTGCTCTTAGATTGACATAGTCATTGATCTGTCTGTACTGCTCAAACAGACTTACAACATATAATAATTTAAGTTCCAATGTGTTGGCACCTCCTATATGAGCATTTTACTGGTACTATATTACCGTGCTGAATAATCCTCAACTATTTCCAGGCTTAGAAAGAATGGCTGAAATGAGTGTAGATTCATCAGCACAAGATCCGTCTATTGCTGACTATATCGTATTTTATGAGAAAGTCTTGCATAACCAGGTTGATGCATTGCGCCAAACATAGGACCCTGAAATAGCTGCCATCTACCTCGATCTTGACTATATTACTGCCAGTATCTGTGACAACAAATCCAGTTCTGAGACCTCTGGATCGCATCCATTCATACACCTTGCTATTAAATTCGTCCAGGATGTTTGCCACTGTATGTGAATTCTCCATGGTGAAGATGGCTACTGTTGCATACTGCTGAATGCTCTTAAAATGTCTTCAGGGACAATACCTGTATATAGCTTTTGCTTTAACCCATAAAATAGATCCAGTGTGCAGTGATGCACATTAATCAGTAGCCTGACAACTGCTCCACATGTCTGTCATTGTGAGCAACTCTTTGCTGCAAAGCTTGTCCAACCAATTGCAGCATATTGTGATGCTGCACTGGAACAGCAACTCTCACAAAATTGGTCCAACTTGGTACTTCCCCTTTTGGGCAGATGGCAGCCACAGACTCTAGGAATCCCTCTCCTTCCCCAAAAGAAAAATGAAGGAGGTCCATCACTAACATGTTTTGCCAGCTTCCCATTGTATAAACGTATTATTAGGTGGGTGCAGCTGTAGGGCCACTCCTGCCTAAATATGCCCTTAGTTGTAACCTGGATCTTCTTCTTTTCTGGGGCCACGGACGAGGCGTCTTTTGAGATGTAGGTGATGATAAACTCAATGTGCATCATGGTACAGTCACGGTATGCCGTGGTGTCTCCATCTTCCTGTGCCATTGTGAGGTTGCTGAGACGGGTGATTCTAGCACTGGGGCTAGGCTGCTTTGCGTGAGAATGTCAGCTACTTCTTTCTCACCTTCCACTGTGATTTGACCAGTTGTAGCTGACTTTTCTCGGCTCTTCTCACTTTCATCACTGCAACCGCATTTAGCTATTTATTTAAGGTACTCCTCCCACTGGATTGAATGAATTGTTTTCATATGGGTCATCTGGCCTCCGGAACCATAATGTGAATCAGGCTTGCCTCGACGAACACTTCTCCTCTGATTGCTAATTGTAAAAGAGTCCCAAACATGGGAGGAGTACTTTCTTATTGGTCCACTGACAGTGCCTGAAGAACAACTGGAGGGAGGTGGGTGTCCTTGAAGAAGATGGTGAAGTAGTATCCTTTTTTCTTGCTGGTGACCTAGGAGCCATTGATGCTAAAAGAGGAGGTTCTTGCTCTACAGGAAACTCAACCTCCTGTTGTGCTCCAACTCTGGGTAGACCTACTTCTGCTGGATGCTGTTGTTGTCCACTTTGCTCTGTTTTTTTAAATGATTGGGTACAACTTTGCGAAACGGACAAATTCAATTCAATGTCACTATTCGTCAGCATCGCAATGATTGCAGAAGCTGTCTCCATGAAAGACATAGGGCCTGATTACAACTTTGGAGGAGGTGTTAATCCGTCCCAAATGTGACGGATATACCACCAGCCGTATTACGAGTTCCATAGGATATAATGGACTCGAAATACGGCTGGTGGTATATCCGTCACTTTACCGTCACTTTTGGGACGGATTAACACCTCCTCCAAAGTTGTAATCAGGCCCATAGTCTTGGTCTGACGTTGTGGTGGTGCTGTTAATGCAGGAGCGCTGCTCCCAGGTTCTTCCCCAGAGGCCAGTGTGGCACGCACACGTCTCCTGAAATAGGTTGCGGTTGGCATGCCACTGGTGAAACGTTTCTTCTTCTTACTGGCCACTTTCTTCAGAGCATCTTTCTTTGGGGCCATCTTAAGCTCTAAGTTGGCAGTGGCACTAAGATGCAAAGAGTTTGGAGGGCTGAAATAACTGTAAAGCCTTCTCTTTGGCAGTACAACACATGATGTGAGATCTCTTCTTCTGTGCACCCATAAGCAACGAAGCAAAGAAAAACACATAGTTAGTGAAACATGGCATTGTTGCAGGCTGACATAGTACAGACAAACTCAGTCTTAGTGCATTCGGTTACCTATGTAATACATACCAATTTAATCAAACATCGCAAAGTCAAACCACACCATAAAATTTCATTTCAAAGGAGGCAGCACAAATTCCTATATAGCTCTTTGCTTTATCTCCATCTGTTTTAAAGGAGACACAATGGGGTAGTCAGAGGGGTACATGGGTTAATGGAATAATCTGGAAAAAACCTATAGAGGTCCAGGGGAAATTGAATAATCATTAAAAAGTGAATTATGATGCTGATGTATCTGCAGTGTGCTGCAGCCAGGGTGTCCAGGAGGAAATGGTATTATTATACAGCTAAAGAAACAGGAATGTTGTAGTGTAGATGTGCGTCTTTGGTGGATGCATGGATAGATGGATGGAGAGATGAATGGAGGAATGGATGTGGATGGATGGATGGATGAAGGCAAAATTAAAAATTAAATGAAATGAAATAAAAAATGAAAACATCTTAAAAAATTTAAAGAACTAAGAAAATAAAAAAACAATAAAGTTAAAATTAAATATTGTAATAAAAACATAAAATAAAAAAGTCAAGTATTAAAAGATAAATAAAATAAAATTCAAAATTAAAATAAAATATGCATTCAAAATAAATTAGAAAATTCATAAAAAACTTAAGATAATGTTTTTAAATAGAAAATACAATTTAGAAATTAAAAGATAAACTCAAATAAAAAAAATGATTAATTACTAACAATGTATGTCAAAGACACACTGGCTGGATGCACACAATTACTGGCAGCCACAGGGTAAAACACCAACAAGGAGTAAGGAGGCATGGCAAACAAAGAATAAATGCAAGGCAATTACAAAGGTACACTGGCTTGATGGACAGAATGGCTGCCAGCCACATGGTCAAGTAACAAACACAAGGAGCAAGAAGGCATGCAGCACAAAGAAAGAACACATTCAAGCCTATGGCAAAATAAGACTGGCTGCATGCACAAAATGGCCACCAGCCACATTGTCAAACAGCAAGGAGCAAGGAGGCATGGGGAACAAAGAAAGAACACATGCAAGCCTATGGCAAAGGAACACTGGCTGCGTGCACTAAATTGCTGCCAGCCATATGGTCAAACAACAACAAGGAGGAAGAACAAGTGCAGGCCTATGGCAAATACACACTGGCTGGATTCAGAACTAAAGTACATCCGCTGCCAACATGTACATACTGGAATCAACAAAGAAAAACTAGTTAATCACAAAAACAAGAATTTAGTGGAGCACACCATACATTTCTTGTAAAACATATGATTTAAAGAGACAAGAGATACTTTCAAATCATACACATATATAAATAATTCAAATTAGAATCAATTGCATGAGTATCTGGGTGTTGGTTACCCTAGACAGTTAATAACCAAAAACATACTATATAAATCATAATTTATTTATAAACACACATACTTATAAATATACAATCCAATACAAATAAAAAAATGCATACATTATACAAAACATATACACAAAAAAATATATATTGCATTTCATTCCATAGAAGAAGATTCTTTATATCACAGATGTTCCAAATTGTGTAAGACCTCAGCCAATGAGTATGAAATTGGCTGAGGTCTTAAACAAGTTGGAAGGCTGAAGTTCATACTCATTGGCAGAGGTCATACACAAGAAAAGGGGGAGCCCAGGCGCTCCTAAGCATGAAAATGGGGGCCACATGTTGCTCCAGGGGGAGGGGGGCGGCACACACCCCCTCTGGTTTTTATAATGGGCCTCTCCTGGGGCCCGTTACCTCTGGGGGGGCCCCCAGGGCCTTCACAGGCCCTCCAATAAAGGGGGCCCACAACAACGTCCCAAAACAACAATAGGGGGCCCAGCAGTGCAGGGAGCCTCCTATGAGGCTTCCACCCCGCCCGCCATTCAAGATATTTGTATCGGGCCCGTGATCACTGGGGGGCCAGAAAGGGGGACCGCTGGCACGTGGGGCCTCTGGTGCGGCCTCCGCCCTGCCCGTGGTCTCTGCCCAGAAGAATCAGTGCCTCTGTGGGGCCAGGGGAGCCTCAGTCAAAGCTTCCTTTCCCCCGCCCGTCCTGAACAAAGAGGGCTCCGGTGGGGCAAGGGAACATCCTATGAGGGTTCCTTCCCCGCCCGGCTCCGAATTGCAGGCTACGGCCCGCCCGGGACACAGAAGATGACAAGCACAGAGTGGGTGCCTGCCTGTTCCCCGTGAGCACTCCTCAGAGCGCGCTTTGCCCCGGGAGCACGATAGGAGCGTGCTCACTCCTTTTCTTTACTCAATGGTGCCCCGGAGTGCCAATCACAGAGCGCTTCAGACGCGCTTCATGAAGGCAATCTGCCCGGGTTACGGCAGTGATCTCGGGTGGCAATCTTCATGAAGGCAATCTGCCTGGGTCGCGGCGGTGACCTGGGGCAGCAATCAGATGAAGCGCCCCCCCAGAGTGCTCAACCAGAGGAAATGAAAGCTCTCTCAAGGCACTTGGATATAATTACAACAAAGCACTGTCCAGGTGCTATGCAATGAAGGTGAAGCGCTCTTTCTGCGCTTCAGCAGGTTTTGGCAAGGGACAGGGGCAATAGCACCCAGCCCCTGGGGGACACACAGGATAGAGCACAGGGCAGCAGGGCACAGCAGCAGGCCAGCACAAGGGGTGCAGTCAATGGCAGTTCCTCCTAGTGACCTAGCAGGTCATAGGTCAGAACAGCAGCAGCAGTCCATGGCGGTTCCTGGTGAGTCCTTCCAGCATTCTGTGTCCAGTTACACGTAAGTTCCAGTGTCACCAAGAGTTCCCCAAATGTGGGGAAAATTCCTCTGTACTTATACTCAATTTTACAGTGTGTTACAAAGGAAGGGGAGAGGAGGATCCAACCTGTTACAATGGGTTCTGGGAGTGTCCCCTCTCTCCTCCAGCACAGGCTTCAAACATCAGTTGGGGGTAAACAACCCTATTTTGTGTGGCCAGGACACAGCCTTTACAAACACAGGTGTACCCCGCCTCTCCCTTCTTTCAGCCCAGGAAGACTATTCAGCATGCAGATGCACCTCTGTGACACCTCCACCCCCCCTGTGTACAGGCTGTCTGAAAAGTATCCACAAAGCCCAACTCTCACTCTGCCCAGACGTGGATTGGACTCAAGCTACAAAACACCAGAGTCATAAGCACAGAGAAATGCTCACTTTCTAGTGGCATTTCTGTAATAGTAATAATAAATCCACTTACACCAGTAAGCAGCATTTCTCATCGCATTACAACCATACCAAAATGCCTAATGTACCCCTCATAAATCAGACAATACCCCCTACACATAAGGCAGGGCATTTCTAATGCAGTCCTATAAGAAGGCAGCGCTCACAGCAGTGAGACACCAAATAGGCTGTTTGTCACTACCCGGACAGGCCACGCTACCTGGCACATGTCCTGCCTTCTACATATATAGCACCCTGCCCATAGGGGTAGCTAGGGCCCACCTTAGGGGTGACTTACCTGTAGTAGAAGGGGAGTTCTTGGCCTGGCATGTAAATTTAGATGTTAGGTCCCCGTGACAGAATACTGCGGGCCTGAGACAGGTTTGAAAGGCTACTTCAGTGGGTGGCGCAAGCAGCGCTGCAGGCCCACTAGTAGCATTTAAATGACAGGCCCTGGGTATAGAGATATCACTGTACAAGGGAATTACAGGGAAATTAAATATGCCAATTAGGTTTAAGCCAATCATACCAACTTTAGGAGGGATAGCACCTGCACTTTAGCACTGATCAGCAGTGATAAAGTGCTCAGAGTCCTAGAGCCAACAGCGAACAATTAGAAAACAATAGGAGGAAGGAGGGAAAAAGTCAGGGAATGAACCTGCAACAAGGGCTGGGTATAACAAAAGGTATATCCAGGAGAGGCTGATCCTTCCACCTCAAAATCCAAGTGAAAAGTGACCAGGCAATGGACAAAGCACAGGAAGGAGCCTGCTGGCCAGGAGCAGGAAGCTAGTGTCTCTGGGGCACTTCCTTCCTGAAGAAAAGGCTTCTCAATCTAAAAAACAACTTGAAGGGTCCATTAGAGAAGAAAATCCACTAAAAAAACACTTTTTCACTAGATTTAAGTATATCTGAAGCAGAAAATCTACTACAGGTGCATTCGTGCTTGCGAGTGGGACTGTTTTGGCTGCCATCATGGCCCTAAGCGGCGCAGGACTGTTTTGTCTACCATCATTACCGGAATTAGTGCAAGTGAATGCAAAGTCTTGTGTGTGGAACCGGGAACAGCATGATTGAACGCAAAGTCTCCAATGCACTCACTAGCGGCTTGGGTGCATCATGACACTTGTGAGAGAGCACCATAACCCAAACTTGTGTACGAACAAACTCCGCCATGGATTACAGAACACAGGAACTCCATGCTACTCTGCGTAGTGCGAAGTGCACAAATTCTGCAAACCCCTTCAGTGGAGTACAGTTCAACGCCTGGGCCTACTCTGGAGTGGTAGACTTATGAGAGGAGACTGAAGTAACTGGACATAATGTATATGCAAGTGGAGTCCAGTGGTGGCAGCAATTCTTCAGTGCCCTCTAACAGGAAGGTCTACATAGCCAAGGGTCTGTTGTATGACTTTGTGGTGGGAGATGACACAGCTTGATAGTTTGAGGATTATTAAATATTGCACAAGGTATCTGAAGAGGATTTGGATGTCAGTTTGTGGAGACATATTCCTAGTGAGGAGACAGACACACTACTGGCCATGGATGAGGGGGGTGACAGGATGAGGTATCCCCTCATGAAGACTAATCAGGAAATTTGGTTTGTCCCCCAGAGAAGTAAATGCAGACTTTCAGGGACAGCCAGAAACTATCCCAATAAACCTAGATGGCATGTGTTGATTCCTTTTGTAAGGCACTAGATGGTTGGATGAAGAGCAAAGAGGCAAAAAGCTACGAGGGGCTGTATAATTTGGTTGCAAAAGAGCACATGTTCAGCTTTTGTTTTCCACAGGTTCCAACACCTTGTTGACAGTAGGTGTGGGCAGGGTCTTCACCATAAGAAGGAAGGGGGGGTACAAAAATAAAAGCAATGAGTTCTCAGAAAGATATACAGGGGTTGGGAACAGCCCCACGACACCCTACCAAGGTAAGGACAACCGCTCTCCACTCCCATGGCTCACTTTCCTGAGAGCAATTTATATCTCAATAAACGGGATCCATCAACATCCAGGTGACATCTGAATACTTAGCAGAATGGTTTAGGCAGGAGATTTTGTAACAGACTAAACCATCATAGTGGATTTACTTCAACTACTCAAATGAGTCCTGGAAATATTGGATTAGCTGTTACCAAACCAAAACTAACTTTATTTAATGTAATGTAAGTACTAGAGTGCTTCCTTATGGAGCAGCCAATTTTGCAACAATTAAAATTGGTTTTAGGGTATTTTAGTGTATTTTCATTGTGAGGACATCTGCAGTGTTAAGACCCTGATTTATATACTGGTGAGTGGTAAACATACTCTGTCGCAATGGAGACTGATTATACTTACTGCCAATATAATGGTCCACCTGCTGGGAGTTCATAGTTTGGCAACAGCATAGACTACTCTGTCTTCATTGTGGTCAAACATCTATGATGGCCCAATAATGTAAGGGCTGTTGGAGAAACAGCTTTATGTCCCAATTTACATGGGTGGACATTCAGCTGTTTCTTAGACATAGACAGTAAACAAGTAAAAAAGCCACCCTCACCATGGGTGGTGACTCCCATGACAAGAAGAGGCATATTTTTATTCTTTAAAGGACAATCCCATTTTGGGATTTTCCTTTTGAAAATAAAAAAAAATATGCTTGTCAGACGGTTCCATCGTGTTGATGGCGTCATGCAACCAACTTAAAAAATCATTAACAGGAACTGCCGGGACAGTGGTTCTTGTTAATGCTTCTGAAAAGACCACCAGCTTGGTAGGCATTTCTAAATGTGATGGCCGGGGACTCTGTCAGAGTGAAAGAGTAATTTACTCTGTCGCTTTGATAGACTTACATCCACCAGCCAAATTATAGATATGGCTATACCCTGTGGCTACAGGTTTGGAGGTGACCTCCCCTGTGGCTATCCTGACTTTCCTGGTCTCTCCTGGTACATACATGTCCAATTAGTCAAGATGTGCTCTCTCATGATCAGATTGTATAATCCCTCATAAGTATTTACTTTGTTACCAATAATCCAGCCCTCTAGTGCCTTAAGTGAGGTGTCTACAAAGTCAACCCAAGACTGGGTACCGACCTTCTGGGTGTCCCTGAACTTCATTCTATACTGCTCTGGGGTCAGACCAAACTTCTTGGTTAAGTACCTCTTCATACTAGGGTATGAATCTGCCTCCTCCCCCCTTAAGGTCAGAAGCCTATCCCTCCCTGAGTTGGGGACCAACTCCCACAAAAGGGAACCCCAGTATTGAGGCCTAACCCTTCTCATTTGGAGTGCCCTCTCAAAGGCCTCCAACCACTTGTCTATATCATCCCCCTCTACATAAGCAGGAACCACCCCCTTGGGTAATCTGGCGCAAACCCCCCCACCCATGGACACCTCAACTTCTCTGTCGCTGCCACCATCTCTTTTCTCTTTCTTTGCCCACTTCTTCTTTTCTAGGGCCAGCTTCTGTGCTTCCAAAGCTATAAATGCTAGCTGGGCCTCCAGCTCTCTTTCTCTGAGGGACAGGTTCTCTCCTCCTGAAGGGACCCCCTTCCCTGAACTAGCTTTGGGACTGCCCCTAGTGACTGTATGTAATGAGGACCGGTCTTCCTCATCCTCACTTAGGCTCAGATGCCCACCCTCCCCTGAGTGGGTAGAACTAGCATCCTCCCCTACTTCTCCCTCCTCTGGAGCTTCCTCTGGGTCTACCTCTTGGGCCTCAGCCCATGCTGTCAGGGATTTGATCAGGACATGCTTCCTGAGGTCAGTGGTTGCAGGCAACCCTCTTTTAGTACACAACCCCCTAAGCTGGACTACTGTCATTGTGGGTAGGCTAGCCAGATCAAGCTCCATGGTTCCCTAGTTTTGTCTCAACAAAAACTTTTTGCAAAAATTGGAAACAAGAATTTAGGAAAATCACAAAAATTCAATAATTGAAATTAATCCAAATTAAAAATTAAAAACAATTTTTGCACTAGGACAATTTAAAGGATTTTCAATTTGTTTTACTTAAAAGTGTAACGTGATACTGAACACAAGTACAGGATCCCACTACTGCTCACCAAAAATGTTGGAAAATGGGTTATTGGTAGGGGCAGGTAGGTACCTACACTTAGCAATAGGCCACTAACCTCCACTAAGGTCCAGTTAGGTCTCAGTAAATTAAACCCAGCTCAACCCTTGGTAGCTTGGCAACGAGCGTCAAGGCTTAACTTAGGAGACAGAGTGTAAAGCATTCAAATATCACAAAACAGTAATTAAATAAAACACAGGAAACAGTTCAAAAATCCAATTCATAAAAATAGATTGCATTTTTATCTTTAAAATGACACCAAAACGAATAAAATCGGATAAGGCGAACCGGAGATATGAATTTTTAAAGAATTATTACTTTTTAGCGCCTAGAAACAAAAAGCGCCAATCAGGTCATCTGGTTACACTTTCGACCGGGGCAAAGTCAATGTTTAAGGCCGACTGCGTTGAAGCCCTGCTCGGCTACAGGCCGCAGGAGGCCTGGGTTAAAAGTTTACCTTCACACTTAGGGGGTGATTCCAACAGGCAGGCGGTCAAAAAAAATTAATTCTGACCCTGGCGGGAACCGCCAACACAGCCCGCCACTTTAACACTCCGACCGCCACAGCGGGACAGACAAACAGCGCAGCGGTCACCGCCAACAGGCAGGCGGCAGACAATGTACCGCCCACACTATCACAACTCACCAATCCGCCACCTTTTCCGGGGTGGGAGCCCCGCCGATGAAAACATGGCGGAAACAGACTACGAACGGGAAAACGCTCACCTCTATACACTCCACGAGGACGGAGGAGAGCATGGAACCCAAATTAAACATCCTACCAGCTATTGTCTACCTGCTCATCTACCACGAGTACGAACTCCGGCGCAGAAGACAACGGTGAGTACTGCACCTACGACACAGGGGAGGGGGGAGGACGAAAGGTTACGGGCACACACATACACCCCCCCCACCCCCCCAACTATCAACACACCAATGCAGAGCAACAACTCATAGTGACACCCCCCAAGCCCCCCTGAAAAATGCAAAGACATAATAAAAATGTTAATTGAAATTTATGTATAAGTTAGGTTCATTGAAGTCATGGAAAATTATCGATATGAAATATCAAAGCAAAAATAATGAACAGTGCGAAAGCTATGTACATAGTCAATAAGTCCTGCTCAGTTTGTCAAATATCCACAGTCCGTGGGCCAATGTCTACCAAACACATGGGCAAAACCCACACAGGAGACCTGAGTCCGTTGGAGAGAACACTGCTGGGGAATCAGATGACAAAACTACAGGCACCTCAGGGGGAAGGGAAGGGGGGGCACCTCAGCCACATGAGTCCACGACGCCAGAACCACGAAGGGGCCACCATGCCCACTGTGCCATCCTGGGGAGTGCAAAGCCACAGTCTCACAAGTCTCTACAGTGGGTGGGTTGCCCACTGTGCCATCCTGGGGAGTGCAAAGCCACAGTCTCTCAAGTCTCTACAGTGGGTGGGTTGCCCACTGTTACATCCTGGGGAGTGCAAAGCCACAGTCTCACAAGTCTCTACAGTGGGTGGTTTGCCCACTGTGCCATCCTGGGGAGTGCAAAGCCACAGTCCATCAGGTGGATTACAGACTCCACTGGTTATGGAGGAGGCAGGGTGCCCAGAGTCCAGCGTGAACACTAGCTCGACACAGAACCGGCACTGTCAATGGGCCAGCGGTGCTTGACAGGAAGGGCCCAGCGGAGCGGTGCTTGAGACAGCGGGGCCCAGCGGAGCGGTGCTTGACAGGAAGGGCCCAGCGGAGCGGTACGTGAGACGGCGGGGCCCAGCGGAGCGGTGCTTGACAGGAAGGGCCCAGCGGAGCAGTGCTTGAGACGGCGGGGCCCAGCGGAGCGGTGCTTGAGATGGCGGGGCCCAGCGGAGCGGTGCTTGAGACGGCGGGGCCCAGCGGAGCGGTGCTTGACAGGAAGGACCCAGCGGAGCGGTGCTTGACAGGAAGGGCCCAGCGGAGCGGTGCTTGAGACGGCGGGGCCCAGCGGAGCGGTGCTTGAGACGGCAGGGCCCAGCGGAGCGGTGCTTGACAGGAAGGGCCCAGCAGAGGGGTGCGTGAGACGGCGGGGCCCAGCGGAGCGGTGCTTGACAGGAAGGACCCAGCGGAGCGGTGCTTGAGACGGCGGGGCCCAGCTGAGCGGTGCTTGAGACAGCGGGGCCCAGCGGAGCGGTGCTTGACAGGAAGGGCCCAGCGGAGCGGTGCTTGAGATGGCGGGGCCCACCGGAGCGGTGCTTAAGACGGCGGGGCCCAGCGGAGCGGTGCTTGACAGGAAGGGCCCAGCGGAGCGGTGCTTGACAGGAAGGGCCCAGCGGAGCGGTGCTTGAGACGGCGGGGCCCTGTTCAGCAGTGCCTTTCTTCACGGCGGGGCCCTGTTCAGCGGTGCCTTTCTTCACGGCGGGGCCCTGTTCAGCGGTGCCTGTCTTGTCTATCAAGGGAGCCAGACCTGGCCAGGACTCCCTGCTTAGTCGCCCTCCGACCGTTCAGTTGCTGGACCCTCCTGTGACGGAGTCCTGGGCCCGTGGGTGTCCTCCGTCACACCCGGGATGGGGCTTGTGGGGCCCTCCTGGTCCGCGCCCCTGCTGGCTGACTTTTCCGCCCTGCTGCCCTTGCCCTCCTTCGATGAGGCTCTCTGGCCCTTGCCTCCCCTTGATGTTGTGGCAGGTGACGGCCCACGACTTTTCTCCTTGGGGGCAGCCGTGTCAGCCTTCTCGCGGCGGCCCTTGGTTTTACGGGTTCTCTTTCCAGGGGGGGGGGAGCTGGCTGTCCCCTTGCTGCTGGCCGATGTATCTGTGCTGGGAAAGGGTGGACTCCAAAACCCGTGCACAATGGTCAGACTTGATGCAGGGCTGGTGGTGGCTGAGGTGCTCTTCGGACTCTTACCAGATGGAGGGGGTGGGTCAGGTGGTGCAAAGAGGTTAATTTTGGAGAGGAAAGGATTTTTAGGAGCAATGGGAAGGGTAGGTGCAGTGGGTATGGGAGTGGAGGAAGAGGATGTGGTTGTAGGAGAGTCAGGTGTGCTGTCTTTGGGTGCAGGTGCTTGTGACGTAGGCTGTCGTGAGGTGGTTGGCTGTTGGGTGGGTGGCTGCCTGCGTTTGTGTGTTTTGGAAGAGGGGGTGACAGACACAGTGGGAGAGGACACAGGGGACGTGTAAATGGCAGTGGGGGTGGTGACTGCACGTGTGCGGACTGTACTGGAGGGTGTGGTGGTGATGGAAGTACTGGCTGATGGTGGTGTGCATGCAGGTGTGAGTGGAGACGTCACAGGGAGGGAGGAGGGAGACGAGGAGGAGGGGGACACAGAGGTGGTAGTGACTGTTGCCATGTCTGCATCTGGATGTTGCTTGGGTGAATGCTTGTGGGATCTGTGGTGCTTATGTCTGGATGAGCTTCCCTTGGGTGTTGAGGTGTGTGCAGGCTGGTCTGATGGTGTGGATGGGATAGGCTGAGGAACAGGAGACTGGGAGAGGGTGGAGGCAGTTAGAAGAGGGAGGCTGGAAACAGGGACAATGGCTGCCGTCAGTGCTGAGGCCAGAGCATTGAACGATCGTTGATGGGCAGCCTGACCCGAATGAATGCCCTCCAGGTATGCATTGCTCCGATGCACCTCCCTCTCTACCCCCTGGATGGCATTCAAAAGGGTAGACTGCCCAACAATGATGGTCTGTAGGAGGTCAATGACCTCCTCACTGAGGGCAGCAGGGGTAACTGGGGCAGGGCCTGAGGTGCCTGGGGCGAAGGAGATGCCCGCCTTCTTGGGCGAGCGGGCACGGAGCGAAGGCTGAGGGGCTGCTGGGAGGGCGGAGCTGCTGCGCTGGGTGGCGGCTGTACCTGTTGAGGCAGGGGGCACGGATGTTTCCGCCACCGCTAGGGAGCTCCCTTCCGAGGATGTGACGGTGTCGCTGACGTCTCCACGGGTCCCCGTTGTGGAGCTCCCCTCGCCCTCCGTATCACTGGTGACCTCGGTGTCTGTAGCATGGCCCACCGGGGCCTTGTGAGTTGCAGCTCCCTCGTGCTCCGATGCCAATCCTCCTCCGCCTGATGATGCAAATGCACACATGCACAAGAAGATAAAGAATAAGGGTGGGGGGAGAAATTAAGACAGGTTGAGTGCATGCATTGTCAACACCGTTGTCGGAGAGGACAGACACAGGAGCCTCATGCACTACGCCGCACAATCGGGGTACACTACTCAGTACTTGTGACTAGGCCTACAGGTCTATGGACAACAAATGCACACATGGGTGATGCTGGACCATGGATTGCTGTACTTGGCACCCTACAGAGGTGGGGGGCGGGGGCACAGGGCCATGCCTAAAGGAGGGGACTACACTACAGAAAGCGACCTGGCCTAATGTCACCCACAGCCCTCCTCCCCCACCCAGACACCTCCACTGCGCGTAAAGATAGCAGAATGTGCTGGTACTCACCCCTTTGTGTCTGCTGTGATGTCCTCACGCGCCCATCCAAATCGGGGTAGGCCACCGCCAGGATCCGGGACATCAGGGGGGTCAAGGTACGACTGGCACCCCTCCCACGTTGGGAGGCCATCCCCAGCAGTGACTCGGCGGTCTTCCTGGTCCCGCGGCGGATGTCCTCCCACCTCTTTTGGCAGTGGGTGCCCCGTCTGTTGTGGACCCCCAGGGCCCGGACTTCCTTGGCGATGGCACGCCAAATGTCGACTTTCTGATGGGCGCTGACCTATTTGACATGTACAGGATGGGAAAGGAAATATCATCATTTTTCTGCATGTTAGATGTGATTGCCCCCCCCTCCCCAACCTTGCCATGTGGCACATGCTCTCATCTGTCGTGCCTTGCACTCCTCATTCGCTCCCCACCCCACCATCTTACATCCACCATACACAACCCAGGCATAGCCCATTCAACGTGCACCCAGTGTACTTACCTGTTGGTCTGGAGGACCGTAGAGTAGCGCATACTGGGGCAGGACCCCATCCACAAGTTTCTCCAACCCTTCAGAAGTGAAGGCAGGGGCCCTTTCCCCAGTCGCAGCAGCCATTGTCTCTTCCAGACCGAGGTCACAGCAGCACTTGCAGTATAGGTCCTCTCCTGTGGATGATCAGGTCTCGAGTGATTAAGCAGATAGAAAATGGCGGTCACGCCCGCGGCGGTGCGTGCCGCGGCGGTGCGTACCGCGACCGCCGGCGCACATCGTCATTGGCTACTGAAACCCATAGGGTTCAATGTTAACCAATGCGCCTTCGCACTGCGGTCTTCGACCGCCTACCACCACGGTGTGCCACGCCAGCGCGTTGACCTCACATCCCACTGTCACACTTCTCAGGTCAGGCAGCCGCCATTTCAAGGGCCCACATGGCTTAATTTCTACTGCGTCACACAGGCCTAGGCCTTGCATTGCCACTCATACAAGCCTTTCAATGCATAGCGATTCGTGTACTGTGCAAGCTGTGTGAACGTACCTGTGGGTTGCTTGACTCTGTACTCCATGTTGTCCTTCCTAGGCACCGTCCGCTGGGACTTGCGAGGAGAAGGATGAATCCTCCCGTGTACCGACCGCTGGTGGACCTGTCGACAATGGAAGAACGACATATTATACTTCGATACCGACTTGACCGAGCCACTATACATGAACTGTGTGCCCAGCTGGAGCCAGACCTGATGTCCCCCATCCGCCAACCCACAGGAATTCCCCCTCTGGTGCAGGTTCTGTCAGTACTCCATTTTTTGGCAAGTGGGTCTTTTCAGACAACAGTGGCCATGTCATCAGGGATGTCTCAGCCTATGTTTTCTAAGGTTTTGTCCAGAGTGTTGTCTGCCCTGATGAAATACATGCGGAGCTACATTGTTTTCCCTGAGGTGGACGATTTGGCTACAGTGAAGGGTGATTTCTATGCCCTTGGACATATCCCCAACATCATTGGTGCCATTGATGGGACCCATGTGGCTTTAGTACCCCCAAAAGACAATGAGCAGGTGTACAGAAATAGAAAAAATTACCATTCGATGAATGTCCAGGTGGTCTGTTTGGCTGACCAGTACATCTCTCATGTAAATGCCAAGTTCCCTGGGTCAGTGCATGACGCGTACATCATGCGAAATAGCAGCATCCCTTATGTGATGAAACAGCTACAGAGACACTGTGTGTGGCTAATAGGTGACTCTGGTTACCCCAACCTGCCTTGGCTATTGACCCCAGTGAGGAATCCCCGGACCAGGGCAGAGGAACGGTACAATGAGGCCCATGGGCGAACTAGGAGGATTATAGAACGGACCTTCGGGGTCCTGAAGGCCAGGTTTAGGTGCCTGCATATGACAGGTGGATCCCTAATGTACTCACCAAAGAAGGTGTGCCATATCATCGTGGCCTGCTGTATGCTTCACAATCTTGCTTTGCGACGCCAGGTGCCTTTTCTGCAGGAGGATGGTCCAGATGGTGGTGTTGTAGCAGCTGTGGAGCCTGTGGAGAGTGAAGAGGAGGAAGACGACGAGGACGACACGGACACCAGGGACACAGTTATACAACAGTATTTTCAGTAGCACACAGGTAAGAATCACCCATGCCATTTTACATTTACTTCTGGCCTCCTGCATCTCTACTTTCTGTGTTTCCCCCCAGTTCCTTTTAACTGATTTTTGACTTTCACTTCCCTTTTCAGAGCTGTATGACCCACTGCGTGACTTCTGCTTTGTTTGCCCATGGACTAAAGCTTATTGACATTGGTATGTTGTCATCACAATGGAACTGAACATTATTGCACAGTTATGTGTAATACATTTGTTAAGAATACAAGCAGACTCCTGATTTTTGAAGTGCAATTAGTGATTTATTTTACGTGCTACATATAGGTCCATGATAGTCAAACGGTGATGGGTGGGGGTGGAGTAATGTCCATGGCAGAGTCCAGTTCTCAGTTTCACAGGTGCATTGTCCATATGCCTGTGGAAGGATGGAGCAGGGGCTGTTTAAGGTTGGACAGGGTGACAATGTGGGACAGTGGGATGACATCAGGGGGTATCTTCTGCTGGCGGGGGTCTTGGCATCCTACTCTGTCTTCTTGTGTGATCTCAGGTTCCGCTTGCGGGGTGGTTGTTCTTCAGCAGGAGGTGGGGTTCTGGTGGCCTGTCGTTGTGTGGGGGCCTCCTGTCCACTAGCGCCGGCGGAGGTGGTAGGCTGTTCGTGGTCCTGGCTAGTGACAGGGGCCCTTTGTGGTGCCACATGGTCACGCAATGTGGTGACTATCTGGTTGAGGGCCAGGACGATGGTCCCCATTGCGGAACCGATGTTCCTGAATTCGTCTCTGAACCCCATGTACCGTTCCTCCTGCTGTGCCTGGATCTCCTGGAACCTGGCCAGTACCGTCGCCATCGTCTCCTGGGAGTGGTGGTATGCTCCCATGATGGTGGTGAGGGCCTCTTGGAGAGTGGGTTCCCTGGGCCTGTCCTCCCCCCCCTGTCGCACAGCAGCCCTCCCAGTTCCCCTGTTTCCCCGGGCCTCTGTCCCCTGGATGGTGTGCCCACTACCACTGCCCCCAGGTCCCTGTTGTTGTTGGGGTGGTGGGTCAGCCTGGGTGCCCTGTAGTGGCGGACAAACCGCTGATTGACGCGTCCTGGAGACAGAGGCATGGGCCCGCTGGGTGGGAGCTGTGCTGGTATTCCCAGAGGGGGTTAGGTCTGCTGTGGCCTGTGTCTGTGTGTGGGGAACCGACTGTCCAGAGGTCCCCGATGTTCCGGTCTGGTCATCAGGTTCTAGGTCGACAGAGCTGCTGTCTTCACTGGGGGCCTGTTCTGGGGGTGGGATGGACAAATCTGGACCCTCCTGGCCGGTGTGTTGGCGTTCGGGCCCTGCAGGCGTAAAATAGTATGGTTATTGCTTCTGTGTGTGCCATGGCGTGCGATTTGTGGGTGCCCTTGTCCCCCAGTGCTGGCATTCCCTTGTGGGAGGAGTTGTGAGGGTGGTTTTTTGGGGGGGATGGGTATGTGCAGTGGTCATGCATAGGTGATGGGTGTCCATGGTTTGTGTTGGCATTCAGGGATTGGTGTTGGGTTGGGTGGGTTGTGCTGGTGAGACATTGGCAGGATGTGTGCTGGGGGGTTGGGGGTGAGGGTGGGGGTGTGGGTTGGCATGCTGGTGGTTGGGGGGGGGAAGTAGTTGAGATTAGACTTACCAGAGTCCATTCCTCCGGCTACTCCAGCGAGGCCGTCAGGATGCAGGATGTTAAAGACCTCTTGCTCCCATGCTGTGAATTCGGGTGGAGTGGGTGGGGATCCGCCGCCAGTCTTCTGCACAGCGATGTTGTGTCTTGACACCATCGACCGCACCTTCCCCCGTAGGTCGTTCCAGCGCTTTCGGATGTCTTCCCGATTTCTGGGATGCTGTCCCACAGCGTTGACCCTGTCGACGATCCTTTGCCATAGCTCCGCCTTCCTGGCTATTGTGGTGTGCTGCACCTGTGTGCCGAAGAGCTGGGGCTCTACCCTAATTATTTCCTCCACCATGACCCTGAGTTCTTGGTCCGAGAACCTGGGGTGTCTTTGGGGTGCCATGGGGTGGTGTGAATGAGGTGTGGGGTGCTGTTTGTGGTGATGTGAGTGGTGGTGTGTGGTGATGTGTGCGTAGATGTGGTGTGGGTGATGATGTTGGGTTCCTGTGTGTGTTGTGGTTTGCGTTCCCTGTGCTCTCTCTCTGTGTATTGCGCCTTGTCTCTGAATTTCGATTTGTGGGGGTTTGTGGGTGATGTGGGTGTGTGTTTTATATGGTGATGGGTGTGTGGGAGTGGTGTGTGTATGTGTATCAGGTGTGTGTATTTGGAATTGTCCAATGTGGCTGTGTTTTGTATGGGTGTGTGTATTTTGAGCGCAGCGGTGTTTACCGCCAATGGAATACCGCCGTTGAAAGACCGCCGCGGGGATTCGTGGGTCGTAATGGCATGGGCGTGTTTGTGTTGGCGTGACGGTGGAGGTTTGGTCATCTCCAGTTTATCGCTGACCGCTGATGAGGCGGCCTTCCGTGGATGTCGGGTTTTTGGCGGTTTGGCAGTTGTGGGTCAGAATGACCGTGGCAGTTTACCGCGGCCGCGGCGGTATAATGGCGGTCTACTGACCGGCGGTAAGGGCCTTTTACCACCGAGGTCAGAATGACCCCCTTAGTCTCTTTTTAGAAGATTTTCTTCAGCGGGACAAACCTGCCAGTCCAATCCGACCTCCTTGAGCCCTTCTCCGGATACGCGATGCGGGAATCCTCGGTGGAGATTTTTACCTTCGGACTTAGTTGTTTTTTCGAGGTGAAAATCCTTCGACCGGGGTAAATGTGGATCTTGATCCGACGTCCATGGAGCCCTCCTCGGATACACTGGCTGGAAGGTCCCGGTCAACTTTTTACCTTCGGACTTAGTCTCTTTTTCGGAGATTTTCTTTACTGGGACGAACCAGCAAATCAGGCCAGGTCGCGGTTGAGGCAAGCCGGCTTGAGTTGCTGCGGCGGGTCGGTCCCTCTATGGAGCTTTTTTTCAAAAGTTGTCCAAACTTCTCCAAACTTCTGGGGCTTCAGATGTCCTTTTAAGGTTCTTTTGAGGTCCACAGCTCACCCCAAGTGTCCAGAAGTTCTGAGATAGTCCTTGGGGGGTGCGGACTACAACTCCCAGAATGCATCTGGCGCAAACTCCTTTTTGGCCACTGGACAGTGGTCAGCTGGTCTCTTTCTTCAGGAGTTGGTGCAGGGGACTCTGGTTAGCAAGTTTTCACCTGTAGCAAACAGGGAGTCCCTCCTTGAACCAGTTGAAGCCAGGCAAAGTCCTTCTTGTGGTGAAGCCCAACTGTGCAGCTGGTGCAGTCCTTCTGAGTGGAGCTCCAGGTGCAGGCTAGGGGTCCAGCAGGGCAGTCCATCTTCTTCTGTAGTGCTTCCTTGTTGGATGTGGTAGGGAACTGAGGTGTGGGTGCAGGTCTGCCAGTTTTATCCTTGCTCCTAGGTGAAAAGCAGAGGGGTCCAGGTTCTCCAATCAGGTGCAGGGTCCTTCCCCCTGTGATGACCACTTCCTGGGAAGTGTGGCAAAAATCAATCCCAGGAGGCAACATTCTCTAAAAATCCATCATGGCTGAATCTGATTTTTGGAGGTTACATCTGGCTGAGCCCACCCACTGGTGTGGCTAAAAATCATAAACACACCCCTCTCCTGCCCTCTCCTAATCTAATCAAGGCGGCACCTAGTTGTCTGGGGTTGCAGGAAGTGGGGGTGTTGCTGGTTGCTCCAAATATCCCTCTCTGCCTTTGAAGACCAGTTTGGCAGCCCTCCCCCTTCCTGCATCACCATCTGCTGAGGGGAGATTACCTCCCCAGGCACATTCCTTTGTGTGAAGCCAGGCCACTTCACACTTCATCTAGGCAGCTTGGCCAAGCTGCTAGAGGCTGGCCAATCAGAGCACAGAAGCTAAAACAATGCAGGGCTGAAATTGGCAACTTTTCAGGTAAAGTTTAAAACTCTTTACCTGAACAAGTTATATTAAATCCAACAACTGAAAGTTGTGGGATTTATTACAACAATTATTTTGATACCAAATTCTTGGTATGCATCATTTAAGGAGACTTTAAAAATTAAAATAAAGTCTCCCCATTCTAACCTATTAAGGCCATTTACTACAATGAGGGAAAAACAAATGTGGCTGTTTTTACCTCACCAGGGCTTATAAAACTATTTTTATAAGGTCCCTGCTTATAGTTAAATGGCACTCAGCCCTAGGGGCACATAGGGCACACCTTAGGGGTGACTTATATGTAAAAATAAGATAGTTTAGGACTTTGGAACTGCTTTTAATTCCAAAGTCGAATTTGCATCTAACTTTAATTTAAAAGCAGCCAGCAAGGCAGGCCTGCCTTTAAAATGACACTGGGCACCTCAGCAGTGCACCTATGGGTGCACCACCTATGCTGTGGTCCCTAAACCTACATGCCCTACCATATACTAGGGACTTATAGGTAGGTTAACTTAGCCAATTATAATTAGCCTAATTTGCATATCCATTTTACACAGAGCACAGGCCCTGGGACTGGTTATCAGTACCCAGGGCACCATCAGAGTCAGGAAAACACCAGCAAAAAGTGGGAAATGGTGGCAAGAAGTTAGGGGGCCTCTGCAATCAGCCCTGTTTTCTCACACTATCGCTGTTCCAAATCCCTGAGGAAAAATGAATTGGGAAAACATGTTTTAGGATCCCTTCCTTTTTCTCCTCCTCCCCGGATGGATCACCCCAATATTTTCCAGACAGCAGCTGACATGAACAGTTTTTGGGAAAGTTTTGTGAAAATTCTTCAAGCGGCATCAAAGATATAGGCAAGTAAAAAAACGCTTTTTTATAGAAACTAGGTCCTAGCTATAACTACATTATGGCGACCACCTCTACGTAATATCTATCTATCTATCTATCTATCTATCTATCTATCTATCTATCTATCTATCTATCTATCTATCTATCTATCTATCTATCTATCTATCTATCTATCTATCTACTTACCACAAGGTAGTTCAAGTTAGGTCTGCTTTTCCATAGAAAGAGTATTTTGTGTTTTGCAAATTACTTTGGCCCCATTTGATGAATCTTAACAAAACTTTCCAAGAAAAGGTCATCCACCTCGGCTCTTTCCTGGATCATTTTGGGATGATCTGTCCATTACACAAATTCGGAAAGAATCTAGATCGTGGTTACCAGATTTTGATTTTTGTGATTTGGTGTAAATCCGTTTAGTAGTTTTCAAGAAATTAACAGTCAATTCTAATTGTATATTTTGGCAACTGGTTCTCGCAAGCATCTTGCTATCCTCCTGCGAGTGCACAAAATAAAAAATAAAGCTGTGTGATTGATCGAAAGGCCTGTTTTTTCCCGGGAGCCTTTATGAAAGTGCTCGGATTGGCTGGATTTTTGAATTTTAGAGATAAAATGGCTGCCATTACTGTTTACGCCGAGTTATTGGTGTTGTTTTGGAATTCAACTAAAATAGCTACATGAGGGGTCAGCAGAAATGCATCCTGTCCCCCTACATGTGGAGACGAGGTCCCTAAGGGATTACTATTGTGATAAAATCAAATTAATATTTTTAAACTAATTCTTATGTTCTCTAAGTTCTTTCTTGGGATGGTGAAACGTAAGAAGGAGTAGGTGACCTATCAATACACTCTGATGGGAGAAATGGATATTGTGTGTGAAATCCATATGAACTGTGAAGAATACAATGTTTTTTTTTAAATGACAATTGTGCAAGACTCTCACAGGTTTGTTAAAAGTATGAAGGAGTAGATTAACTTTTAATGCACTCTGGTATACTCACTGTAGTAAAGTCTGTTAGTGGAGGTGGTGTTTATCCAAACCGTCTATTGATGCCCATCTTTTTGGGAAGCATTCTGAGCAGAGAGTCAAGACTCTCCCCACTATTTAACCATCATCCAGATATACTCATTACCCATTGTAAAATAGATGGGTCTCACCAGAGAGCCTAGTCCTTCCCCTCACCCTACCACTCACGTCCATCATCTCAGAGAGAGGTCTAAAAGGAGAGGTCAGTCTATTTCTACAAACTACTATGCACATCTGTCATCCGATAAAGAGGTTTGAAAGGAGATTCGATCCAGGCACCCTACTATGCACAATCATCATTTGACAGAGAGATCTGAAAGTAGAGGCCAGTCTTTCCACACTCACTATTGTGCATACCCATCATCTGAGAGAGGTCTCCAAGGAGAGGGGATTCCATCCACACACTCTACTACGAACATCTGTCATCAGAGAGGGGTGTGAAAGGAGAGTTCAGTCCATCCAGATACCATGCTAAGCACATCCATTACTTGAAAGAGAGGTCTCAAAGGAGAAGCCAGTCACTCTCACCCTACTACACACACCCAACATCTGAGAGATAGTTCATCCATCCTCACACCTTACTAAGCACAACCACTATCTGAAAGAGTAGTCTGAAAGGAGAGGTCTGTTACCCTCCATACACCCTACTACGTACGTCCATTATTTAGGAGAGACTTCCCAAAAGATAGGGCCAGTCCCTCCACCCTCATTACTACACACAGTTAGACATTGAGAGAGAGGTGTCAAAGGAGATCCAGTCCCTTCCCACATCCTACTGCAGACCTCCAATCTGAAAGGGAGGCCTCAAATGAGAAGATAGTATATCCCAACACCCTACTCTATACCTGTTATCTGAGAAAGATGTCTCAAAGGAGAGGCTAGTCCATCCACACACCCTACTAAGCACACCCATCATTTGAGAGAGAGGTGTGACAGGAGAAGCCAGTCTGTAGCCACTCACTACTATGCACTGCTATCATCTGGGAGAAAAGTGTCAAACAAGAGGTTAGTCCCTTGTCACTTACTACTATGCAGAGCCATTGTCTGAGAGAGAGATCTCAAAGGATAAGCTAGTCTATCCACACACTCAATTACGCACAGCTGTCCTTTGAGAGAGAGGTCTGAAAGAGAGGCCAGTACATCCACACACACACACTGCTATGCACACTTGTTATGTAAGATAGAGGTCTCAAAGAAGAGGGCAGTCCATCTACACCCACTATTACTCACAGCTGTCATCTGAGAGAGAGGTCTCATTGGGGAGGGCAGTCATCCACACACCCTACTATGCACACCTGTCATCTGATGGAGCGGTCTGAAAAATTATGCTTGTTACTCCCCGTACACCCTACTGCGCAACTCCATCATCTGGGAGAGGACTCAAAGGAGAGGCAAGTTGCTCCCTACTCACTACTATGCACATCCCTCATTTGAGAGGAGGTCTCAATGTAGAAGCCAGTTCATCCACTCACCCTACTCTGCACACCCATCATCTGAGAGGGAAGCATCAAAGGAGAGGGCCGCCATCTACATATCCTACTATGTACACCTTTCATCTGAGGGAGAGGTCTGAAAGGAGAGGGCAGTCACTCCCCATTCACCCTGCTATGCAACCCTGTTTCTGAGAAAGAGGACTGAAAGGAGATGGGAGTCCATCAACACATCCTTCCATGCACACCTGCCATCTGAGAGAGAGAGAAGTCTCAAAGGAGAGGTCTGTCACTCCCTATTCACTCTACTTCACACATCTGTCATCTGAGAGAGTGGTTTGAAAAGAGAGGCCAGTCCTTCCCCACTTGCTACTATGCACAGCCTTCATCTGAGAGAGAGGTCTCAAAGGAGAGGCCAGTTCACACACACCCTAACACGCACAACCGTCATCTGATAGAGAGGCCTCAAAGGAGAGTGCAGACCTTCCATACACCCTACTACCCACACCCATAATAGTTTTCTTTGAAAAAAAAACATACATGTTCACTGAAAAAAGTTTAAAGAAACGTTGGAGTTAGGTGTAATAAAATGATCTGTTTTCATTAAAAAAAAAACATTGAAATTCATTGAAAAATCCAAAGGTTATGGTAACGTTATACTTAGGAGAATATCTCAATGAAAACATTAACATTTTGAACAAAAAAAAACACATAGATTCCCCATTCACTGCTTATGACCCCACACATGACATGTTAGAACTGTGGTTTCTGGTTGTCAGAGTATGCAACCCTTGTAAAAGCAGGAACCAACTTCCTGGTCAATGGCCTCCTCACTGAGGGCAGCAGGGGTGACTGGGACAGGGCCTGAGGGGCCTGGGGCGAAGGTGATGCCCACCCTCCTGGGTGAATGGGCATGGGGCAAAGGCTGAGGGGCTGCTGGGAGGGTGGTGCTGGTAGGGGGGGTGGCGGCTGTACCTGTAGATGCGGGGGCACAGATGTTGCCGCCACCACAAGGAAGCTCCCATCAGAGGACGAGTCTGTGTCGCTGGTGTCAGCTCCTGTCCACGCCGTGGAGCTCCCCTCGACCTCCATCCCACTGGTGAACTCTGAGTCCGTAGTTTCGCCCTCCAGGGCAATGAGGGATTTAGCTCCCTCCTGCTCCGGTGCCACTGCTCCTCCGCCTGATGATGCTAATGCACACAAGAACAGGGAGACCACAAAAAGGGGGGGACAACAGAAGAAAGACATGTTGAGTGCATGCATTACCGCTACCGTTGGTGGACACAACAGACCCTGAAGCCCCCTGCACTACGCCGCGCTCTTGGGCTCCACTGTTCAATTCCTGGGAAATGGACTATTAGGCTATGGACGACATCTGCACACATGGATGACACAGGGGCATGACTAGGTGTACTTGGCACTCTACAGAGGTGGGGTGGGATGCCACATGGAATGCCTGACAGAGGGACCTTGCCTACTAAACTCACCCTGGCCTAGGAAAACCCACAACCCACCTCCCCCACCCAGACACATCTACTGCACGCTAAATCAGCAGGATGAGAGTGCACTCACCCCTCTTGTGGCTGCTGTGATGCCCTCAACTGCCCATCCAACTCCTGGTACGCCACCGCCAGGATACCGAACATCAGTGGGGTCATGGTGCAACGGGCACCCCTCCCAAGTTGGGAGGCCAACCCCAGCTGACCCTCCGCCGTCTTCTTGCTTCAGCGGTGAATTTTCTCCCATCTTTTCCGGCAGTGGGTGCTCAGTCTGTGGTAGACCCCCAGTGCTCGGACGCCCTTGGCGATGGCACGCCAAATATATTTTTTCTGGTGGGCGCTGACCAACATGATTTGTACAGGGGGAAGAGAAACTTATTACCAACTGCACCATCACAGTCATTGGCCCCCATCCCTACCCTTGGCATGTGGCACATGCACTCACCGTCGTTTCATGCACGCCGCACTCTCCCCCCTTCCTTCTTACATCCACCCCTCTCCACACAGGCATAGCCCATACAGCATGCTCCCAGTATACTTACCTGTTTGTCTGGAGGACCGTAGAGTAGCGTGTACTGGGGGAGGACCCCATCCACGTGTTTCTCCAACTCCTCTGATGTGAAGGCAGGGGCCCTTTCCCCAGACACTCGAGCCATTGTCTCTTTCAGACCGAGGTCACAGCAGCACTTGCAGTGTAGGTCCTCTCCTGTCAAAGATCAGGTATCGAGTGATTGAACAGATAGAAAATGGCGGTCACGTCTGCAGCGGTGCGTACTCTCACCACCGGCGTACATTGTCATTGGCTCCTGGGACCCATAGGGTCCAATGTTAACCAATGCAGCATTGCGCCCTGGTCTTCGACCGCCTACCGCGATGGTGTACAACGCCAGAGCAGCTACATCCAATTGTCCCACTTTACAGGTCAGGCAGCCGCCACTTCAGGGGCCCACATGGCTTCATTTTTAACTGTGTCACACATACCTAGGGCTAGACTCAACACACATACAGGCCACTTTTTGGATTATAATTGGTGTTCTGTGTAAGCTGTGGGTACGTACCTCTGAGTTGATTGACTCTGTGTTCGCTGTTGTCCTTCATAAGCACCGTCCGCTGGGACATGTGAGGAGATGGCGGCATCCTCCGGTGTACCGACCATTGGTGGACCTTTCGACAATGGAGGAAAGACATATGATCATCACCTACAGGCTTGACTGTGCCACAATCCAGGAACTGTGTACCCAGCTGGAGCCAGACCTGATGTCAGCTATCCGCCATCCCACAGGAATCCATTTCCTTGCAAGTGGGTCATTTCAAACAACGGTGGCCATAGCATCAGGGATGTCCCAGCCTATGTTTTCCAACGTGTTGTCCAGAGTGTTGTCTGCCCTGCTGAAACACATGTGGAGCTACATCGTTTTCCCTCAGGTGGAGGATTTGCCTACAGTGAAAGGTGATTTCTATGCCCTGGGACATATTCCCAACATCATAGGTGCCATTGATGGGACCCATGTGGCTTTGGTCCCCCTCCACAGGAGTGAACAGGTGTACAGAAACCGGAAGAGTTATCATTCGATGAATGTACAGATGGGATGTTTGGCAGACCAATACATCTCCCATGTGAATGCCAAGTTCCCTGGCTCAGTGCATGACGCCTACATCCTGCAGAATAGCAACATCCCTTATGTGATGGGTCAACTCCAGAGGCACCGTGTGAGGCTATTAAGTGAGCACCTGGAAGCAAGACAGTGGGAATGGTTGTCTGGGTATATCCCTACAGGTTAGTGTGTGTCTAGCAGTTGTCCCTCGCCATTTGCAGGTGACTCTGGTTACCCCAACCTGTCATGGCTACTGACCCCAGTGAGGATTCCCGGGACAAGGGCAGAGGAACGCTACAATGAGGCCCATGGGCGAACTAGGAGGGTGATCGAACGGACCTTCGGCCTCCTGAAGGCCAGGTTCAGGTGCCTCCATATGACAGGTGGATCCCTATTCTACTCACCAAAGAAGGTGTGCCAGATCATCGTGGCCTGCTGTATGCTTCACAACTTGGCTTTGCGACGACAGGTGCCTTTTCTGCAGGAGGATGGTCCAGATGGCGGTGTTGTTGCAGCTGTGGAGCCTGTGGACAGTGAAGACGAGGAAGCAGAAGAAGAAGACATGGACAACAGGGACTCAGTGATCCAGCAATATTTCCAGTGAAACAGAGGTAAGAATACAAACCTTAGCAACACAAAAGGATGATGGACGGAGTGCTGAACAATGTAAACACTCACCCCCAGTCACTGATCTGGGTTTAATCCATCGTTCTTCTGCTCACCATGCCATCCCAGTTTGGACCCAGCCATATGCAAATCAGTCTTGACCCTGTGCCTCATGGGAACAGTCCAGCCAAAACTGCCAAGCCAGGTCCTCACTGGACCGGAAACAATCATCCTAGGACCAGTTTCAGGGTTTCATCCTTCATCAGCCAGGCTAGCTTGAATCCAGTGGCACAGTGAGCAAGGGACCCACGTCTGGGCATACCCTTCCCACTTGGGGCAACTTTAGCAACACAAAAGGATGATGGACGGAGTGCTGAACAATGCAAACACTCACCCCCAGTCACAGATCTGGGTTTAATCCATCATTCTTCTGCTCACCATGCCACCCCAGTTTGGACCCAGCCATATGCAAATCAGTCTTGACCCTTTGCCTCATGGGAACAGTCCAGCCCGAACTGCCAAGCCCGGTCCTCACTGGACCGGAAGCAAGCATCCTGGGACCGGTTTCAGGGTTTCACCCTTCATCAGCCAGGCTAGCTTGAATCCAGTGGCACAGTGAGCAAGGGACCCAGGTCTGGGCATACCCTTCCCACTTGGGGCAACTTTAGCAACACAAAAGGATGATGGACGGAGTGCTGAACAATGCAAACACTCACCCCCAGTCACAGATCTGGGTTTAATCCATCGTTCTTCTGCTCACCATGCCACCCCAGTTTGGACCCAGCCATATGCAAATCAGTCTTGACCCTTTGCCTCATGGGAATAGTCCAGCCCGAACTGCCAAGCCAGGTCCTCACTAGACTGGAAACAAGCATCCTGGGACCAGTTTCAGGGTTTCACCCTTCATCAGCCAGGCTAGCTTGAATCCAGTGGCACAGTGAGGAAGGGACCCACGTCTGGGCATACCCTTCCCACTTGGGCAACTTTAGCAACACAAAAGGATGGGCTGGACTGTTCCCATGGGGAACAGGGTCAAGGCTGATTTGCATTTGGCTGGGTCCAAACTGGAATGGCATGGGCAGCAAAAAAACGATAGATTTAGGCCCAGATCACTGTACTGGGGGTGAATGTTTGACAATGTTCAGCATTCCATCCATCACTTGTTGTTTTTGCCAAGAATACAAACCTGCCTGCTACATGTACTTAAACACTACTACCTCTCTACTGTCTGTCGTTTTCACCCAGTGTATGGTCACTGAGTTGTCACTTTCCATTACGATTTCACAGATGTGGGTCCCAATGTGTGACATCTGCTTTGATTCCTCATGGACTGCAGCTGTGTGACATAGGTATGTTGACATTACAAATGAAAGAGCTTTTTGCCATAGTAATTGCTAATACACTATTCCGAAATTACAGACTGACTCCAGATTGTTTTGTGCTTTAAGGGTGTTTATTTTAGTGCTCAATATTGGGGGTGGTAGCAAAATGGTGAGGGGTGATGGCGGAGGAATGTCCATGACAGAGTCCAGTCTATTAGTCTCACAGGTGCATTGCCCAAATGGGCATAGGAAGTGGAGCTGGGTCAGTGTAAGGATGGACAGGGTGACAAAGTGGGACAGAAGGATGCCATTCAGGGTGGTCTTATTTCTTGGCAGGGGTCTTGGCATCGTTCTCTGTCTTTGTCCTGGATCTCAGGGACAATTTGCGAGGTGGTTCACCCTCTGCAGGGGGTGGGGTGCTGGTGTGGTGGTTCTGTGGCGGTGCCTCCTGTCCACTAGCGCCGGTGGAGGTGGTGGGCAGTTCATCGTCCAGGCTAGTGTCAGGGGCCCCTTGTAGTATCCCTCCTGGTGTTGAGGACTCCCAGAATGCACCTGGCACAAACTCATTTTTGGCCACTGGACAGTGGTCAGCTGGTCGCTTTCTTCAGGAGCTGGTGCAGGGGACTCTGGTTAGCAATTTTTCACCTGTAGCAAACAGGGAGTCCCTCCTTGAACCAGTTGAAGCCAGGCAAAGTCCTTCTTGTGGTGAAGCCCAGGTGTGCAGCTGGTGCAGTCCTTCTGAGTGCAGGTTCCAGGTGCAGGCCAGGGTTCCAGCAGGGCAGTCATTCTTCTTCTGTAGTTCTTCCTTGTTGGATGTGGTAGGGAACTGATGTGTGGGTGCAGGTATGCCAGTTGTATCCTTGCTCCTGGGTGAAAAGCAGGGGGGTCCTGGTCCTCCAGTCAGGTGCAGGGTCCTTCCCCCTGTGATGACCACTTCCTGGGAAGTGTGGCAAAAATCAATCCCAGGAGGCAACATTCTCCAAAAATCCATCATGGCTGAATCAGATTTTTGGAGGTTACATCTGGCTGAGCCCACCCACTGGTGTGGCTAAAAATCATAAACACACCCCTCTCCTGCCCTCTCCTAATCTAATCAAGGGGGCACCTAGTTGTCTGGGGTTGCAGGATGTGGGGGTGTTGCTGGTTGATCCAAATGTCCTTCTCTGCCTTTGAAGACCAGTTTGGCAGCCCTCCCCCTTCCTGCCTCACCATCTTCTGAGGGGAGATTCCCTCCCACAGGCATATTCCTTTGTGTGAAGCCAGGCCACTTCACACCTCATCAAGGCAGCCAGGCTGCTAGAGGCTGGCCAATCAGAGCACAGCAGCAAAAAACAATGCAGGGCTGAAGTTGGCAACTTTTCAGGTAAAGTTTAAAACTCTTTACCTGAACAAGTTATATTAAATCCCACAACTGGAAGTTGTGGGATTTATTATAACAATTAATTTGATACT
Source organism: Pleurodeles waltl (assembly GCF_031143425.1). Lineage (NCBI taxonomy): Eukaryota > Metazoa > Chordata > Amphibia > Caudata > Salamandridae > Pleurodeles > Pleurodeles waltl. The sequence continues at coordinate 1,422,856,764 of NC_090446.1, forward strand.
AAACTCTTGGTATCCATCATTTAAGGGGACTTTCAAAATTAAAATAAAGTCTCACAATTCTAGCCTATGAAGGCCATTTACTACAATGAGGGAAAAACAAATTTGGCTGTTTTTCCCTCACCAGGGCTTATAAAACTATTTTTGTTAGGTCCTGCTTATAGTTACATGGCACCCAGCCCTAGGGGCAGCCCTGGGGAGACATAGGGCACACGTTAGGGGTGACTTATATGTAAAAATAAGGTAGTTTAAGACTTTGGAACTACTTTTAATTCCAAAGGTGAATTTGCATATCACTTTAATTTAAAAGCAGCCAGCAAGGCAGGCCTGCCTTTAAAATGATACTGGGCACCTCAGCAGTGCACCTATTGGTGCACAACCTATGCTGTGGTCCCTAAACCTACATGCCCTACCATATACTAGGGACTTATAGGTAGGTTAACTTAGCCAATTATAATTAGCCTAATTTACATATCCATTTTACACAGAGCACAGGCCCTGGGACTGGTTAGCAGTACCGAGGGCACCATCAGAGTCAGGAAAACACCAGCCAAAAGTGGAAAATGGGGGCAAAATGTTAGGGGGCCTCTGCAATCAGCCCTGTTTTCTCACATCAACGCACCATCTGCAACGTGGCTGATGAACAACACACTGCTGACTTTGCGGCTGAAATCGACCCTCAACCTGCATCACGGCTGGGAGATCAAAACATCGCAGCTGCAAAAACGACGTGCAACACCTGCTTGCAGCTGCTGATAATGATGCAAACTCCAAGCAGCGCGGTTTTCTAACACCATGCGGCTGGATTTCTCACACATCGTCCCTGTGCATCAAAGTCATTCCAACCCTGCATGGATCGGAGGTGCCCTGTCTAGAAATCAATGCATTGCTCACTTGCGAGGGAGAAAACCGATGCATCACCGACTTGACTGGAGAAAAAACTATGCACCGCCTCACTTGTGAGCAAGGAATTGACGCTCGCTCACCCGTGCTTCTCAGTTTTTTATGCAAACCAGGTACTTTGTGTAAAATCAACATTTCCATTGTTTTCTATGGAGTAAGACTTTTACTCTTTTGAAAATTCACATCTTGACTTCTTGTATTTTGTTGTTTTGGTCTTGTTTGATTTAGATAAATATTGCCTATTTTTCCAAACTGATGTGATGTCCATTTTGTGGTGTTTTCACTGTATTATTGTGTGTGTGTTAGCACAAATACTTTAAACATTGCATCTGAGTTAAGCCTGCCTGCTTGTGCCAAGCTGCCAAGAGGGTTAGTGGGGGATAACCAGGTGTGTATCTCCTTTGCCCTGACTAGAGTGAGAGTCCTTGCTTGGACGGGGGGGGTAACCTGACTGCCAACCAAACACCCCATTTCTAACAGGTGGACCTTTTCCCATCCTAACATAAGGCCTCACCCTCACCCCTAAAACCTCAATAGTCTTTCTGCTCCCCTGTGGACTAATGGACATTTGAATTTTTTTGGTGTGGATTTTACATACGGGCCAGGAGAGCTTGGTTAGCTCCCAGTATCATCCCACTTACAATGGTGACTGCACTTTTTGGACTTGGGTAGGCTGCAATCCAACAAAACCTACCAGACCCAGACACTTCTGAAAACTAAACATCTGGGGGAGTCCAGGGTGGTTTGCTTTGTAAGCATCCCACAGCATTTTCTTCCCCACAATGCTCTGCAAGCTGCAAATGTTGACTACAAGCACACATTTTGCTCACATGTCTGTGAGGAATGCTTCTGGAATCTGCGGAGAGCCACAAAATACTTTCACACAGCATTCCCCAAGTCTCCCAATAAAAACAGTACCTCACTTGTGTGTTTGGGCCAGGAGACCTTGACACACAGGGCTCTGAAGCGCTACATGGAGAAATCAGTTCCTTAGGGGTAGCTGCTGGATTTGGGGCCATACTCGGCCACTGCCAATGGAAACCTACTACCATTTTTGAAAATTGGATAACCAGCCGAATCCTGGGAGTTGCGCTTTGTGTGAATCCCATGAGGATGTCTTACCCAAAATGCCCTGCAAGATTCAAGCCTTGCCTGAAATGACGCATTTTCCCTATGTTTCTGTGATAGAAGCTTCTGGAATCTGAAGGAATCCACAAAATTGCTATAACCTAGTATTACTCACTGGTGCTGATAAAAACACTGCACCAATTGTGTGGCTGGGCCTAGTACCAGTGACAGAAAAAGTTCAAACCAAGGTCAATTGTGTTCCTCATGAAAGGGCTCCCATTGACCTTGGTTTGATCTGTTCCTGTTGTGGGCATTAGGCCCCATCACACAAGTGGGGCAGCATTTTTATTGCTTGCTCACAGTATGCTCTCCTTATGGAATCTCAGTATATTGTCCCTCAGTAGAAGGAAAAACTGGATATATCCCACTTTCCTACAACTGCCGGGAATGTTGTGAGTGAGTCTTGTTCTGAGACAGTTCCCAGGCCATGCTTCTGAACACCAGGACATTCTCCAGTCAGGGATTCTGCTGGGACCAGTCCTCAATAGTCAGGTAGGCAATCCCACAGTCAGGAGTCCTTCTGCTCTTTGTAGCAAATTTCAGGATGCAAAGCACACTCCTGTTCAACTGTTTATCAGTGGCAAAATGTAGAGCCCAATAAAATCAGGCAAGAAACATGGAGACTATGATAAAAATGATGTGCTTTCTTACAAACATGGTGGATGGGTGCTAGATGAATAATAATTCAGAATATGGCATTTCTTTAACTGATACACATGTATACAAATTTACATTAACAGATTAGGATGAAAATATGGAAGTTAAGATGATTCTTATAAAATGTAGTGTTAATTGCGTGTAGTTTTATATGATATGAGACTTAATGAAATGAAATGTAACCTAGATGCTGATTATGGAGGTTTTGATGTTGCTAAGTAGTATTTGTTGGGTGAAAGATTGTGCACTTTTCAACTCAGAGCTACAAAGACATATCTCATGCAGAAACCAATTAGAGCACTGCAGATCAGGATCAATAGCTTGCACTGAGCCCTGTTTGTAGCTGTCACCAGTCAACTTGGTCACTAGGAAGGTTTGTTTGAAGAGACTAAATTCAATGTTTTTTATTAAATATATAACTTTACTTTATGGGTTAAAAGTATATCAACTACTAGGGAGTTATGCTAGTCAATTTTGCTAATGCCAGGTGAGGAGATTAGTGTCTTGGTTATGTAGAAGAAAACATGATGTTGTATTTTTTTTATATATTTAGTCATTGAAATCTGGATGCTCTTGCTGTGTTAGTTTTGAATATATTCATGTTCATTGAAGAGTTGAAATTTACCCTTTGAGAAATTGAGCTATTGGTTGAGTGGGGTATGAGCCCTGGTCAAGCTACACCCACAATTCTTGTCAGGGTGAGGCACAAGCAAACCTGAATTAACCTGTTCTCACCCTTTGGTAGCTTAGCACAGAGCAGACAGGTTTATATTTAAGGCAATGAGTAAAGTATTTATGCAACACTTCAAACAGTAAAACAGTGAATACACCGCACACATTATTCCCACACACCAGGTTAAAAAAAAACTCTGAGTTTAGTAAATAAAGCAAGACTAAAATGACAAAAAACAATTAGCAGAACTCAGGTTATACATTTTCAAAGAATTAACTGTGGAGTAGCTCTAAGAAGCAAAAAGTGCCACCCGGGGATAACTGGTCCCACCGGACTGGTACAAAGCCAGCATTCAGGCAAGCTGTAATGTAGCATGGACTGGCTACAGGGACCCAGTTAGGCCCACAGAACAAAATACCTTAATCTTGGTTGTGAAGTGTTTTGTGGATCCAAGGCAAAGATGCATTGCACAGCCAGTTTGAAGTGTTAGTTCAGAGATGCAGTAAAGCTGCGGTGAGAGGTCATGTTGCATCAATCTTGAGGTTCCAGCCGATGGGGCTTTGAGATGTGAAGGCAGTGTTGGGGATGCGTTGCAGAGCCGAGGCGATGCATCGGTTCCGGTGAGCGGTGAAGCTGCAGTACAGTGCTTTAGTTTCATTGTTGGGGCTGCTTTTGATAATGGATGCAAGGACCTGCTCCAGAGAAGTGTTATGCAGGAACAGTTCTGAAGGTGATGCTTTGAATTCAGGAAGCAGGAGGGGGGTAGTGATACAAGTCATTGTGCCAGGTGGAATCCACCCAGTAGTAGCAATGCATCACTTCTGCTCAAGGATGAGCTGCTCAGCCAAGGAGATGTGTCAGTTGAGCTTGGGAATGCACCGCTCAGCAGAGAGGATGTTCTGGTATCACTTTTAAGAACCTTTGACATACTTCCAAGGGTCTAGGACTGGTGTTGCACCCCTTGCCACGGAAGACTCCCCAAAGGCAGAGTCCAGGTGCAGAGGTAGCCTGATTGAAAGTATTTGGGGGTCATTACAACATTGGCGGTAAAAGGCGCTCACCACCGTGCAGAAGACCGCCAGTACACTGCCGCAGCCGCGGAATTCCGCCACAGCTATTATGACCCACATATCGGAATCCGCCGAAATTCAGACACCCACACAAGTCCGCCACACCAAAGGTCAGTGATAAACTGGCGAAAACAAAAGCTCCACCTCCACGCCAACAGAAACACGCCCATGCTATTACGACCCAAGAATCCACGCGGCGGTCTTTCAAACGCGGTATTCCATTGGCGGTACACACCACTGCGCTCAAAATACATACACATCTCCAAAACACCGCCACATTGGACAATTCAAAATACACACACCTGATACATATTCAAACAACACTCCCACACACCCAACGCAATATAATACACACACCCACATCACCCACAAACCCCTACGACCAAAAATTAGTCACGGAGGCCAGAGAGACAGCACAGATTAGACAATCCCACCACACAGAGGCACACAACACCATCACCCACACAACATCCACGCACAAAACACCACACACCACTACTCATCACCACACTCATCAACACATACACCACCCCACACATCACCCACACCACCCCATGTCACGCCAAAGACACCCCCGCTTTTCCGAGGAGGAGCTCAGGGTCATGGGGGAGGAAATCCTACGGGGAGAGCCACAGCTGTTTGGCTCACAGGTGCAGCACACATCCATAGCCAAGAAGATGGAGCTATGGCGCAGAATAGTCAACAGGGTCAACGCTGTGGGACAGCATCCAAGAAATCGGGAGGACATCAGGAAGAGGTGGAACGACCTACGGGGGAAGGTACGTTCAGCGGTCTCCAGGCACAACATCGCGGTTCAGCGGACTGGCGGCGGACCACCACCGCCTCCCCCACAACTAACAATATGGGAGGAGCAAGTCTTGACCATCATGCATCCAGAGGGCCCCGGAGGAGTCGGTGGAGAAATGGACACTGGTAAGTCAAATCTTAACTATCAGATCCCCCACCCTACCTGCATGCTATCACACACCCCCACCCTCACCCCCTCCCCTATCACTCAGACTCCTCACTAATGTTCTCATAATACAAACCACACATCCTAACACCAAGCCCTGCATGACACAACTAAGCATGGACACCCAGCACTAAAGCATGCTCACTGCACATACCCCCAACACCCCCCCAACAATCATCACCCAACCCCCACACAGGAATGCTTGCACTGGGGTACACGGTCACCCACCAATTGCACACCATGACACACACACATGCAATAATCATGCCCTTATGCCCCTGCAGGATCACGAAGGACCGTCACCACCCCAGAGGGTCCAGACAACTCCACTCCACCCACAGAAGAGGCCCACAGTAACGATAGCAGCTCTGCCCTACTGGATCCTGATGACCAGCCCGGACCATCCTGGGCCTCGGGACAGTCGGTTCTCCTTGCACAGGCACAGCCCAACACTGACCTTCCACCCTCTGGTAACACCAGCACAGCACCCACCCAGCTGGCCCAAACCTCCGTACCCAGGACAGGTCAATCAGCTGTGTGTCCACCACTACATGGAACCCAGGATAACCCACCACAGGGACCTGGGGGCAGTGGTAGTCGGCACACAGTCCAGGGGACGGAGGCACAGGAACACAGGGGAACTGGGAGGGCTGCTGAGCGACAGGGGGTGGACAGGCCAAGGGAACCCACTTTCCACGAGGCCCTATCCTCCATCATGGGAGCATACCACCACTCTCAGGAGACGATGGCGACGGTCCTGGTCAAGTTTCAGGAGACCCAGCGCCTGCAGGAGGACCAGTATTTGGGGTTCAGGAGGAGCTCAGGACTATCAGCTCTGCCTTGGGCACCATCGTAGGGGTGCTGAAGGACATACAGCAGACCTTGAGGGACACGGTGGCACTCCAAGAGGCCCCTGACATTAGCCAGGACGATGAACTGTCCACCACCTCCGTGGGCACTTGTGGACAGGACGCCCTGCCACAGGACCACCACACCAGCACCCCACCCCCTGCAGACGGACAACCACCACGCAAGCGGGCCCTGAGATCCAGGAACAGGACAGAGCAGGATGGCAAGACCCCCGCCAGGAAATGAGGCCACCCTGATTGTCCTCCCACTGTCCCACTTTGTAACCCTGTCCATACTTAAACTGGCTCAGCTCCGCTACCTGTGCCCATATGGGCAGTGCACCTGTGAGGCTAATAGACTGGACTCTGCCATGGACATTCCTCCACCATCACCCCTCACCATTTTACAACCTCCCTCCATTTTTGAGCACTTCAATAAACACCCTTGTACCACAAAACAATGTTGAGTCAGTCTATGATTTGGTAATATGTATTATCCATGGCAGTGTCAAAATGCGTTCCTACTTGTAAAGGCAACATACCTATGTCATACATCACAAGTCCTTGAAGGATGCAAGCAGATGACACACGTTGGTGACCACACCTGTGAAACCGTAATGGAAAGGAACAACTCAGTTACCAGATAATGCAATGGAATTACACACAGGATAGAGGAAGACGTGTGACAGTGAATGTAATGGTAAAAAAGAAAATGTTCTCACCTGTGTGTCACTGGAAATATTGCTGTATGACTGACTCCCTGTTGTCGTTGTCTTCTTCCTCAGCTTCCTCCTTATCACTGTCCACAGGCTCCACAGGCTCCACAGCTGCCACAACACCGTCATCTGGACCATCCTCCTGCAGAAAAGGCGCCTGCCGTCGCAATGCAAGATTGTGAAGCATCGAGCAGGCGATGATGATCTGGCACACCTTCTTCAGTGAGTAGAATAGGGAACCACCTGTCATGTGGAGGCACCTGAACCTGGCCTTCAGGAGGCCGAATGTGCGTTCGATCACCCTCCTAGTCCGCCCATGGGCCTCATTGTAGCGTTCCTCTGCCCGGGTCCTGGGATTCCTCACTGGGGTCAATAGCCATGACAGGTTGTGGTAACCAGAGTCCCCTAATAGCCACACACAGTGCCTCTGGAGTTGACCCATCATATCAGGGATGCTTCTATTCCGCAGGATGTAGGCATCATGCACTGAGCCAGGGAACATAGCATTAACCTGGGAGATGTACTGGTCTGCCAAACATACCATCTGTACATTCATCGAATGATAACTCTTCCGGTTCCTGTACACCTGTTCACTCCTGTGGGGGGGAACCAGAACTACATGGGTGCCATCAATTGCACCTATGATGTTGGGTATATGTCCAAGGGCATAGAAGTCACCTTTCACTGTAGCCAAATCTCAGGGAAAATGATGTATCTCCTTACGTGTTTCAGCAGGGCAGACAATACTCTGGACAGGACGTTGGAAAACATAGGCTGGGACATCCCTGATGCCATGGCCACTGTTGTCTGAAAAGAGCCACTTGCAAGGAAATGGAGCACTGACAGCACCTGCACGTCAGGGGGGATTCCAGTGGGATGGCGGATTGGTGACATCAGGTCTGGCTCCAACTGTGTATATAGTTCCTAGATTGTAGCACGGTCAAACCGGTAGGTTACGATTATATGTTGCTCCTCCATTGTCAACAGGTCCACCAGCGGTCGGTACACCGGAGGATTCCGGCATCTTCTCAAATGTCCCAGCTGACGGCACCTAGGAAGGACAACAGCGACCACAGAGTCAATTTTAAGCAAGGTATGTACCCACAGTGACACAGAAGACGACACCAAACACAAAACCCTTCCTGTATGTGTGTTGAGTGTAGGCCTAGCTATGTGTGACGCAGAAGTAAATGAAGCCATGTGGGTTCCTGAAATGGTGGCTGCCTGACCTCTACACTGGGACAATGGGATTGTGGGGTAACTGCGTTGCCGTTGCACACCGTCGCGGTAGGCGGTCGTAGACCGCGGCGCAATGCTGCATTGGTTAACATCGGACCCTATGGGTCCCAGGAGCCAATGAACAAGTGCGCAGGCGGTGATGATACGCACCGCCGCGGACGTCACCGCCGCGGACGTCACCGCCATTTTCTATCTGTTCAATCACTAGATACCTGATCTTCGACAGGATAGGACCTACACTGCAAGTGCTGCTGTGACCTCGGTCTGGAAGCGACAATGGCTGCTGCGTCTGGGGAAAGGGCCCCTACCTTCACTGCCCAGGAGCTGGAGAAAGTAGTAGACGGGGTCCTCCCCCAGTACACGCTACTCTACGGTCCTCCAGACCAACAGGTAAGTACACAGGGAGCACGTTGTATGGGCTAGGCCTGGGTGGAGAGGGCTGGTTGTAAGAGGGAAGGGGGAAGAGTTCAGGGAACATGAATTCATGTACCACATGGCAAGGGTAGGGAGGGGGGACATTTACATCTACGGTGCAGTTGGTAATGACTTCTCTTCTTCCCTTGTGCATGTCATGTAGGTCAGCGCCCACCAGAAGAGAGACATTTGCCGTGCCATCGCCAAGGACGTCCAGACCCTGGGGGCCCACCAGAGACGGGGCACCCACTGCCGGAGAAGATGGGAGGACATTCGCCGCTGCAGCAAGAAGACGGCGGAGGCTCAGCTGGGGATGGTCTCCCAACGTGGGAGGGGTGCCCGTCGCACCATGACCCCCCTGATGTTCCGGATCCTGGCGGTGGCCTACCCTGAGTTGGATGGGCGCTTGAGGGCATCACAGCAGACACAAGTGGGTGAGTACAACCTCATTCTGAGGACTTTGCGCGCAGTGGAGGGGTCTGGGTGGGGGAGAAGGCCTGTGGGTGTACCTAGGCCAGGCAGAAAAACGTAGACTAGGCCCCTCAGTAATGCAGCCCATGTGGCACTCTACCCCACCGCAGTAAAGTGCCAAGTACAGGTATAGATGCCCCTGTGGCATCCATGTGTGCAGATGTCCACCATAGCCATGTAGTCCAGATCCCAGGAATTGCATCTGCAGAGGCCAGGAGCATGGCGTAGTGCAGGGGGCTGCTGTGTCTGTCTTGTCCGCCAACGGTAGCGGTATGCCATGCACTCAACCTGTTCTTCTTCTGTCTCTCCCCCCCCCCCTTTTTGTGCTTTCCCTGTTCTTTTGTGCATCAGCATCATCAGGCGGAGGTACAGTGGCACCGGACCACGAGGGAGCTGCATCCCACATGGCGATGGAGGGCCACACCACGGACTCAGAACACACCAGTGGGACGGAGGACGAGGGGAGCTTCGCGTCAGCCACCGGATCACCAAGCAGCGACACGGACTCGTCCGCCGATGGGAGCTCCCTTGTGGTGGTGGCACCATCTGTGCGCCCCACTTCTACAGGTACAGCCGCCACCTCCCCTACCAGCACCGCCCACCCAGCAGCCCCTCAGCATTCGCCCGCGCCCGCTCACACAGGAGGGTGGGCATCACCTTCACCCCAGGCACCTCAGGCCCTGCCCCAGTCACCCCTGCTGCCCTCAGTGAGGAGGCCATTGACCTCCTCAGGTCACTCACTGTTGGGCAGTCTACCATTGTGAATGCCATCCAGGGTGTAGAAAGAGCCCTGTCAGGAAGTCAGAAAATGGATTATTCAACATAATTCATGAATATGGTATAATGTTGTGAATGCTTCTGTGGTTGAACATTACAATCTTATGAAACATGCCCCCAACAATATGTACTGGGTTGTACTTGATGTTATAAATCCCTCAAAAAGATGTGTAGATGTGGTCTCCCTGTTGACCTTTAAAGAGAACCGATGGATTTGTCTTGCAAATACAGTGAAGAAGGGTCTGAATCAACAGGTGGAATGGAAAATACTGACAACGTCGTAGATGGACTATCTTGAACGGAACAGTTAATGTGATGTATTCCACATAAAGGGTTATCAATCTTACCCTCCTTTCATGGTTCTGTGACTGCAATTGCAAATACTAAAACGATATCTAGCAGTTCTACCAGATAGGGTAATTGTTACCTATTGTGTCCTTTTGTTTCTTATGGATGGTACAAGGGTTGTGAGTCCCATTATCTGTACTTCTATTTCTGACATTACGTTGTATTGGTTGATGAGGTTGCTGGCTAATGATCCCCTGAGAATAATTGGTTAGGTCAGTCTTTCCTTTCAGTTCTGTGTATAAGTTAGGCTCTGGGGCCATCTACAGCAGGGTTGTGAATACGGATTTAGTGTCAGATAGCATTGAGATGGGCCATTGTTGCATGTCAAGATGGCCACCACAGTCATTGCAGTGGTCACATGACATGTTACTACCTGAATGCTCTGCATCAGGGAAACTGACAGCGTGTGTATCTTACTAACATGGACTGAGCCGATGACCTAGATGGATATTATATTTATTAAGTTACTGAGGTCCAACAGTATTAGTAAGGCATTTTTATCATTTCAAGATGGCTGCATTAGACACTGGAATGGTCACATGACCTGTCACTTCCTCATTTTAACACCCCGGGAAGGCTGGCAATGTTTGATTCCGGCTTGCATGGGTTGACCGTATGGGGATAGAGACAGACGCTAGCAGTCCCATATTTAGAAGGTATGAATATGCTGTAATGGAGGCAGCATTTTTCTAGAGTTTATGTTTATGTTAAGCGATTTTAATATTTTACTATTTGTGAATTTGTTCACTTGGGCTTATAGATGGACGTCCCCTTTTCTGTTGCTACAGAGTCTATTTTTGCAACCTGTTGTAAGGAGGAGAATGTAGCTATTTTGGTTGGGAGTCTGACACAGTGTATTCTATGGTGCTCATCTTCTATGTTTTTAAGGTACTTTTCGAAACATTCTTCGTCATGTAGGTGGAGGCTTATATTACTATCCATACCTGTGTTTGTAGTGTTTTCATGGGTTCAACATGGTGTGTTTTGGCAGATTGCATGTACTCTTGTAGAATTCATTTTCCTTATGTGTAGGTATTATTTTGTAACACTGAGTCATGGTGATGGTATGACGGACCTCTGACTGTCACCACAGACCGAAACATCGATATTACCTCTCATTTGATAAGCTGAATTGAAAGACCATGCTATTGCTTGAACTGGGACTGCAAACTAGGTCATTATTGTGCAGGACTGTGTCAAGAGGAGGGTTATAAACCCATATACACAGTGTTGTTGTCTATGGGATAGACATTCATTGTATTTGTTGTGCATGTTTTAACTTCCTGAATCCTATTGATTAACATATTGGATTGGAACAGTACAGAGTCACCTTATTTGTCAATTGACTGGATCTTATGTACACAAATTATATCTAAACAATTTCTCTAGGAGCATTTTTAGGGTAGGCATTGTCTGTACCCAGTTCCTTATTGTGTTCATTCATAAACTTTTCAAAAGTGGCATTTTCAGAATTGCATATTTTAGGATTTTAAATGGTAAATCCAGAGACACCAATCTTAGAGGGGTTATCTCTTCCCATTTGAAAATTATGCTTATAAAATGTAATGAGAACAACAATAATTTTTGGTCAAAAGGTTGGGACTGATTAATGTTCCTATTTTCATCTAAAAAAGTAAAAAGTACTATTTTAGGGATCTGATTTCTTTACACAATTTATTCAAACATTTTGAAGAAGGACGAAGCAGACAAAAATGTATGCAACACGCATTGTCTCAATCATACCTAAACAACACACATACAATAAAAAAGAATACAAAACATCAAATTGACAAAACATCAAAAATGGAGAATACACTTTTCATCAGTAGTCTGCGTGTTATACGGAAAGCATTGAAATTGAAATTTAGTGCAGGACTAAGACTTATGAGTAGATTAAGTATTCCATTTGAGTGTATGCCAGTGGTACCACATTTGAGGGAGGAGCACAAGCTCTGGTTAGCTAGGGTAAAGTGCTTAGAATCCTAAGGCCAGCAAAAAGTAAGGCAGCAAAGCAGGCGGTCTGAAGGCAAAATGTCAGGGATAAAAACACACCAATGCCCTTAGGCCTAAGATGCTGTGAACAAAATATATTATGGGAAGAAAAATGCAACATGTGTGCATTTTCTTGAGGCAGACATCACCATCGTACAATCATCATCTTCACTTTCTCTTGATACTGATACTGACAAAGCTTTCCTCTATGATTTGTACAACGATTACCTTTGTTTGGTGTTGATTGTTTCATTGATGTTGCTTGGCTTTTGGGGGTATGTTGATCGTTTTTCCCGGAATGTTTGATTGGCCACTTTATTTTCTCACCATGACACACTTACTTTTGACTTCTCCCTGCAAACCATCACAAAATGGTTCTCTTTACCACAGCCTTTGCATATCTGTGCATTGGTGGGATAGTTACCTTTGTGCGGAAGCAACAATCCACATCTGAAACAGAACTTCATCTTGTGCCCTTCAGCTTTGTGTTTCTACTTGTATGTCATTTTCTTGACTGACTCACTTTGGGCACCTCCTGCCTCCATGTCAGCAGCTTATCAGTCAGCAACTCTTCAGCTCAGCCAGCCATGAGAACTCACTCCAAACTAAGAGTTTCTCTCAGCATTCATTGTCTGAAAGAATCTTTCAAATACTCTGAGACGTATTGTCTCTTTGTCATTAAATTATTGAATCTGCAATGGTTTATGAATGTATTCAGTCTCTCAACAAATTAATTTATGGTTTTACTAACTCTTTGTCTTTCCTAACTGAAAATGTAGCTTTCATAATCTACACTTGGTATTGGTTTGAACTTGAGATTCAAGGCTTCTTTAATTTAACAGTCCTTATGTTCATCAGCTCGCAGCATATTCTTTATGACTTCTTTTACATCACCACCAGAAAGATTCTTGAGTTACTTGATAAACTGTTTCTAATCTGTTTCTTCAAATGCATCAGTGAAATCATCAGATGTCTCTATCCAAGCAGTCCATCTATTCAATATTTTGCTTTTGGGCCTATCAAAGGGTGGTGGTGTTTTTTAGGAAGGTAGCAGCATTACAACTGTTCAGAGGATTTGCTAACACTGCTACTGGAACTCTCCCTGACTCCATCTGCTAAACATCAGAATCTGTTCCTTTCATAACATCAGCCTGGACCTGTGGTGTGCTGGCCTCAGTGTCATATTTATGCCTGCGGGGAAATGTGGTGTCTGTCTTGGTATCCTCTGGAAGAAAAGCCTTGTACTGGGCCTCTCTTTGCTGCAGGTACAGGCAGCTCTGTAAGCCCAACCCCAGACACTTCTCTTGGGGCCACTTCCAGGAGCAGTATGATGCTTTCTTTAATTGGTTCTGGTAAGCAGATGACCTTTCTTTGTATCTGACTTGGTAATTTTTAGGAGTTTTTTTACGCTTTTGACACTTGGTTGATCTTTGCCTCTAAGTGCTTCTGATCACAGCGTTATTGTGCAATGTGCTGTTATTATTTGCTGCCTTCTAAAACCTGGTTGTATCCACCTTCAGCAGTCATGCTTCGTATACCGTATAGCTTTTTATTGCATAGTAGTGCAGTACCTTAATGTATGACCTTACTACTAGTTTCTTTGCCAGTGATTGATACACTTCTCAGTAAAGCTTTATCTTCAAATGCTTCACATCAGTTTGAATTGAGCTTTTAATCCACATATGCCAAACATTGATCTTCCACACTTCGACGAAGTCACAAGTGACACATACAAGCAGTTTGCTAGGACCATGGTAAACTGTCTGGGAGAGCACTGTTGATCCTTGGGTTACTTATCCCCTATTGCGTCACTAGTTGTAGCACCCTCTCCGGCCTCGGTATCCGCCAATGAATACATCACCCCCCAAGCTATGTATTATACAACTGTGTGTAACAGCAAACTCAACATTCCAAACATCACCAAACTCTAAGAATTACGTCAACACTCTACGGAATCTTTCAGGAGCCAAAAGGGATCCATCATATTCAATCACATGACACTACAGTGATCTGGACCAGAAGATTCTGTCTATAGGTCTACTTAGATCTGATGACCTTGCCTGGAACTAAGAGGAAGGTGGCTGATCATACTACTTCAGGATTCTTCATTGTGCGTATATGTACACTAGCCACATTTTATAATTTTTTCAATATTAAATTCTAAAATACAAAGGAATATCACATTCAAGTTTGGTTAGCATGTATAACAGACGGTTTCATTTTCTAATCACAAAGGTTAATTGTTATTCTACTAAAATACACTTTTCAGATCTGATTGGCTTCAAATGATCCATTGAACTTCAAATTTAAGCTTTGGCTGTAGAAGGGCAGTGTTTTGTAAGCATACATTTGCCATGTGCCATTTTCACCAGACCAAATATGGGCTTTGTTGCATGTGCATCCCACAAAACATTTGTCTGCACATACTCCTGCATATTTATAATTCTCACACGTGAGCAGACATGAGCCACATTTGGAATAATGAGCATTGTCATCACAAGGCCATTGACTCTCAGGGACACATCGACTTGAATTCTGGACATATACTTTTTTGCAGAAGCATCCCGGAACACATACTGTTTGTTGGAAAATGGGTTATTGGTAAGGGCAGGTAGGTACCTACACTTAGCAATAGGCCACTAACCTCCACTAAAGTCCAGTTAGGTCTCAGTAAATTAAACCCAGCTCACCCATTGGTAGCTTGGCAACGAGTGTCAAGGATTAACTTAGGAGACAGAGGGGGTGATTCTGACCCCGGCGGTCTTAGACCGCCGGGGCCAGGGTCGGCGGGAGCACCGCCGACAGGCCGGCGGTGCCCCGCAGGGCATTCTGACCGCGGCGCTTTGGCCGCGGTCAGTGCAGGAAAACCGGCGGTCTCCCGCCGGTTTTCCGCTGCCCCTAAGAATCCTCCAAGGCGGCGCAGCTCGCTGCGCCGCCGAGGGGATTCTGACCCCCCCTACCGCCATCCTGTTCATGGCGGGAAAGCCGCCATGAACAGGATGGCGGTAGGGGGGGTCGCGGGGCCCCTGGGGGCCCCTGCCGTGCCCATGCCAATGCCATGGGCACGGCAGGGGCCCCCGTAAGAGGGCCCCGCAAAGTATTTCAGTGTCTGCCTTGCAGACACTGAAATACGCGACGGGTGCCACTGCACCCGTCGCACCTTCCCACTCCGCCGGCTCGATTACGAGCCGGCATCCTCGTGGGAAGGGAGTTTTTCCCTGGGCTGGCGGGCGGTCTTTTGGAGACCGCCCGCCAGCCCAGGGAAAAACTCATAATACCCTCCGCGGTCTTCTGACCGCGGAGCGGTATAATGGGGGCGAAATTCTGGCGGGCGGCCTCCGCCGCCCGCCAGAATCAGAATCACCCCCAGAGTGTAAAGCATTCAAATATCACAAAACAGTAATTAAATAAAACACAGGAAACAGTTTAAAAATCCAAAACCAATTTATAAAAATAGACTAAGTGGGTCATTACAACCCTGGCGGACGGTGTTAAAGCAGCGGTAAGACCGCCAACAGGCCGGCGGTAAAGATTTTGCAATTACGACCATGGCGGAAACCGCCAACTAAGACAGCCACTTTAACACTCCGACTGCCACAGCGGTACAAACAAACAGCTCGGCGGTCACCGCCAACAGACAGGTACACCGTGGATAAAAACACAGCGGAAACAGGAATTTCGAAGGGAAAACGCTCACCTCTACACACTCCACGAGGAAGGACGACACCATGGACCCGGAACTCCAAATTCTCCCTGCGATAGTCTTTCTGCTCCTGTACCAGGAGCACCAACGCCGGTGGCGAAGACCACGTGAGTACTGCACCTACGACACAGGGGAGGGGGGAGGCAAAAAACAGTGACACACACACGCAACACCCCCACCCCCACCCTCACCCTCACCCACTACAACACACACACTAATACATATTTACACGTTATAGTTACACCCCCCTCAACCCCCCCCGGAAGAATGCAAAGACAAAAGGAAATGAGTGTAACCATTGTAATATATCAAGATTCAGTAAGCAAAAATATACATATATACAGTATTAACAAAATATACACCAAGATTATTAGTCCAGGTATTGCACCATTCATAGTCCGTGGACCACTGGGCCCAAAATGCATGGGCGAGACCCACACACGATACCAGATCAAAACAGAGAGAACACTGCAGGGGCATCAGATAGAAATACAACAGGCACCTCAGGGGGAAGGGAAAGGGGGGCACCTCAGCCGGATGAGTGCACGACGCCAGATCCACGAGGGGCCTCCATGCCCATTGATGTATCCTGGGGAGTGCAAAGCCACAGTCTCTCCAGTCTTTACAGTGGGTGGTTTGCCCACTGATCAATCCTCCCGCCACAGTCTCTCAAGTCTCTACAGTGGGTGGTTGGCCAACTGATCAATCCTGGGGAGTGCAAAGCCACAGTCTCTCAAGTCTCTACAGTGGGTGGTTTGCCCACTGATCAATCCTGGGGAGTGCAAAGCCACAGTCTCTCAAGTCTCTACAGTGGGTGGTTTGCCTACTGATCAATCCTGGGGAGTGCAAAGCCACAATCTCCCAAGTGGATAACATTCCTCACTGGTTCTGGAGGGGGCTTTGTGCCCAGAGTGCTTCATCCTGCCAAGGGCTGAAGTAGTGGATGTCTTTCTCCACTGGTTCTGGAGGATGACTGGTGCCCAGAGTGCTTCATCCTGCCAAGGATGAGGTAGTGGATGCAACTCTCCACTGGTTCTGGAGGGGGCTTTGTGCCCAGAGTGCTTCATCCTGCCAAGGACTGAGGTAGTGGATGTATCTCTCCACTGGTTCTGGAGGGGGACTGGTGCCCAGAGTGCTTCATCCTGCCAAGGACTGAGGTATTTGATGTCTTTCTCCACTGGTTCTGGGGGGGGCTTTGTGCCCAGAATGCTTCATCCTGCCAAGGGCTGAGGTAGTGAATGTATCTCTCCACTGGTTCTGGAGGGGGACTGGTGCCCAGAGTGCTTCATCCTGCCAAGGACTGAGGTAGTGGATGTCTTTCACCACTGGTTCTGGAGGGGGACTGGTGCCCAGAGTGCATCACTCACCCTGTGACGGTCCCTGTTGCGTCAGTGCCCCTGCCACTCATGGGCTAGCGGTGCTTGAGTTGCAGTCCTTGCCCTGTTCAGCGGTGCTTGAGTTGGCGGTCCTTGCCCTGTTCAGCAGTGCTTGCCCTGTTCAGCGGTGCTTGAGTTGGCGGTCCTTGCCCTGTTCAGCGGTGTTTGAGTTGGCGGTCCTTGCCCTGTTCAGTGGTGCTTGAGTTGGGGGTTCTTGCCCTGTTCAGCGGTGCTTGCTCTGTTCAGCGGTGCTTGAGTTGGCGGTCCTTGCCCTGTTCAGCGGTGCTTGCCCTGTTCAGCGGTGCTTGAGTTGGCGGTCCTTCATTGCCCAGCTGGGCTGGGGCTGGCGGTCCTTCATTGGTCAGCTGGGCTGTGGGTGGCAGGGCTCTCCTGGGCAGGTGGGCTGTGGCTGGCGGGCCCTCCTGGGCAGCTGAGCTGCTGCTGGCGGGGCCCTCCTGGGCATCTGGGCTGTGGCTGTCGGGACCCTCCTGGGCAGCTGGGCTGTGGCTGGGGGGGTCCTCCTGGGCAGCTGGGCTGTGGCTGGCAGGGCCCTACTGGGCAGCTGGGCTGTGGCTGGCGGTCCCTCCTGGGCAGCTGAGCTGCTGCTGGCGGGGCCCTCCTGGGCATCTGGGCTGTGGCTGGCGAGGCCCTTCTGGGCAGCTGGGCTGTGGCTGGCAGGGCCCTACTGGGCAGCTGGGCTGTGGCTGGTGAGGCCCTCCTGGGCAGGTGGGCTGGCAGGCCCTCCTGGGCAGCTGAGCTGCTGCTGGCGGGGCCCTCCTGGGCATCTGGGCTGTGGCTGGGGGGGCCCTTCTGGGCATCTGAGCTGTGGCTGTCGGGACCCTCCTGGGCAGCTGGGCTGTGGCTGGGGGGGGCCCTCCTGGGCAGCTGGGCTGTGGCTGGCGGGGCTCTCCTGGGCAGGTGGGCTGTGGCTGGCGGGCCCTCCTGGGCAGCTGAGCTGCTGCTGGCGGGGCCCTCCTGGGCATCTGGGCTGTGGCCGGCGAGGCCCTTCTGGGCATCTGAGCTGTGGCTGTCGGGACCCTCCTGGGCAGCTGGGCTGTGGCTGGGGGGGCCCTCCTGGGCAGCTGGGCTGTGGCTGGCGGGGCTCTCCTGGGCAGTGGGCTGTGGCTGGCGGGCCCTTCTGGGCAGCTGAGCTGCTGCTGGCGGGGCCCTCTTGGGCATCTGGGCTGCGGCTGGCGGGGCCCTTCTGGGCAGCTGGGCTGTGGCTGGCAGGGCCCTACTGGGCAGCTGGGCTGTGGCTGGTGAGGCCCTCCTGGGCAGCGACGATAGGGCTGGTGGTGGCCTCCTGGGCAGTGACGATGGGGCTGGCGGGGCCCTCCTGGGCAGCTGGGCTGTGGCTGGGGGGCCCTTCTGGGCAGCTGGGCTGTGGCTGGCAGGGCCCTACTGGGCAGCTGGGCTGTGGCTGGTGAGGCCCTCCTGGGCAGCGACGATAGGGCTGGTGGTGGCCTCCTGGGCAGTGACGATGGGGCTGGCGGGGCCCTCCTGGGCAGCAGGGATGATGGCGGGCTTCTCCGCCATGCTGCTCCTCCCAGACTTGCCGGGTTTCTTGTGGCCCTTCTCCACCTTGAGAGGAGTCACAGCTGTGTCCACACTCCCACCGGGACCCCTGGGAGCGGCTTGGGTGGCTGGAGTCTTCCCCCTCTCCCGCCGGGCACTGGCCAACTTCTGGTGCTTCACAGGGGGGGGACTGGCTGTGCTGTGACTCCGTGACACACTGGCTGTCCTGGTGGCCGGTGCACTCCACATACCTGTGACAACAGGCACCACTGGTCCCGGAGATTTTGTGGCTGAGGTGCTAGTTAGGGACCTATGAGTTTGACGGGGGTGGGATATAGGTTAAGGGTGGACAGGAAAAGTTGTTTGGACACACTGGGACGGGTAGATGGAGGGGGTTTGGGAGTGGAGGAAGAGGTGGTGATTGTAGGAGGTGTACGTTTTGTGGCTTTGGGTGCAGGTGCATGCGCTGGAGGCTGTGGTGAGGTGGATGTATGTTGGGTGGGTGTGTGCCTGCGTTTGTGTATCTTCGGAGGGGGCGTCACAGACACACTGGGAGAGGACACAGGGGATGTGTGAATGGTAGTGGGGGTGGTGACTGCACGTGAGCAGGGTGTGCTGGTGGGTGTGCTGGTGCAGGACGTAGTGGCTGTAGAGGTAGCGCATGCAGGTGTGAGCGTAGACGAGACTGGGAGGGAGGAGGGAGACGAGGAGGAGGGGGACACAGTGGAGGCAGTGGATGTTGGTGTGTCTGTATGTGTGTGATGTTTGCGTGAGTGCCTGTGGGATGTGTGGTGCTTATGTTTGCCTGAGCTTCCCTTGTGTGGTGAGGTGTGTGCAGGCTAGTCTGATGGTGTGCTTGGGATAGGCAGAGGTACAGGGGATTGGGTCTGGGTGGAGGAAGTTGGAGGGGGGAGGCTAGACACAGGGACAATGGCTGCCATCAGTGCTGAGGCCAGAGTTTGAAAGGATCGGTGAAGGGCCGCCTGACCAGAATGAATACCCTCCAGGAATACATTAGTTTGTTGCAACTGCCTTTCTACACCCTGGATGGCATTCAAAATGGTAGACTGCCCAACAGTGAGTGGCCCAAGGAGGTCAGTGGCCTCCTCACTGAGGGCAGCAGGGGTGACTGGGGCAGGGCCTGAGGTGCCTGGTGCGAAGGTGATGCCCACCCTCCTGGGTGATCGGGCACGGGCGAAGGCTGATGGGCTGCTGGGAGGGCGGTGCTGGGAGGGGGGGTGGCGGCTGTACCTGTAGAAGTGTGGCGCACAGATGTTGGCACCACCACAAGGGAGCTCCCATCGGAGGACGAGTCCGTGTCGCTGGTTTCAGCTCCTGTCCTCGCCGTGGTGCTCCCCTCGCCCTCCGTCCCACTGGTGTATTCTGAGTCCGTAGTGTGGCCAACCATGTCCATGTGGGATTCAGCTCCCTCGTGCTCCGGTGCCACTGCTCCTCCGCCTGATGATGCTAATGCACACAAGAACAGGGAGACCACAAAAAAAGGGGGGGGGGAACAGAATAAAGATATGTTGAGTGCATGGATTACCGCTACCGTTGGCGGACAAGACAAACACAGAAGCCCCCTGCACTACGTTGCGCTGTTGGGCTCTACAGTGCAATTCCTGGGAAATGGCATAGAAGGATATGGACGACATCTGCACACATAGCTGACACAGGTGCATGAATAGCTGAACTTGGCACTCTACAGAGGTGGGGTGGGGGGGCCACAGGGCCGTGCCTTACGGAGGGGCCTAGCCTATGGAACTAGTCCTGGCTTAGGGAAACCCACAGCCCTCCTCCCCCACCCAGACACCTCCACTGAGCGCAAAGTCAGCTGAATGAGAGTGTACTCACCCCCTTGTGTCTGCTGTGATGCCCTCAAGTGCCCATCCAACTCCGGGTAGGTCACCGCCAGGATCCTGAACATCAGGGGCGTCATGGTTCGACGGGCACCCCTCCCACGTTCGGAGGCCATCCCCAGCTGAGCCTCCGCTGTCTTCTTGCTCCAGCGGTGAATGTCCTCCCATCTCTTCCGGCAGTGGGTGCTCCATCTGTGGTGGACCCCCAGGGTCCGGACGTCCTTGGCGATGGCGCACCAAATATCCTTCTTCTGGTGGGCGCTGACCTACATGAAATGTACAGGGTACGAAGAGAAGTCATTACCAACTGCGCCGTCAAAGTGAGTGGCCCCCATCCCTACCCTTTCCATGTGGCACATGCACGCATAACTCTGCCCCCTTCCTTCTTACAACCATCCCTCTCCACATAGGCATGACCCATATAACATGCTCCCTGTAAACTTACCTGTTGGTCTGGAGGACCGTAGAGTAGCGTGTACTGGGGGAGGACCCTATCGACGAGCTTCTCCAACTCCTCCGATGTGAAGGCAGGGGCCCTTCCCCCAGATGCATGAGCCATTGTCTCTTCCAGACCGAGGTCACAGCAGCACTTGCAGTGTAGGTCCTCTCCTGTCGAAGATCAGGTATCGAGTGATTGAAGTGATAGAAAATGGCGATCACGTCCGCGGCGGTCATGACCGCGGCGGTGCGTACTATCACAGACGGCGTACATCGTCATTGGCTCCTGGGACCCATAGGGTCCAATGTTAACCAATGCAGCATTGCGCCGCGGTCTTCGACCGCCTACCGCAATGGTGTACAATGCCAGCGCAGTTACCTCACATCCCATTGTCCCACTTTACAGGTCAGGCAGCCGCCATTTCAGGGGCCCACATGGCCTAATTAGCAACTGCGTCACACATACCTAGGCCTAGTCTCAACACACATACAGGCCACATTTTGTGTCTGAATGGTGTTCTGTGTAGACTGTGGGTACATACCTCTGAGCTGTTTGACTCTGTGCTCGCTGTTGTCCTTCATAGCCACTGTCCACTGGGACATGTGAGGAGATGGCGGAATCCTCCGGTGTACCGACCGCTGGTGGACCTGTCGACAATGGAGGAAAGAAATTTGATTATCACCTACAGGTTTGACTGTGCCACAATCCAGGAACTGTGTACACAGTTGGAGCCTGACCTGATGTCAGCAATCCGCCATCCCACAGGAATCCCCCCTCAAGTGCAGGTGCTATCAGTGCTCCATTTCCTTGCTAGTGGGTCTTTTCAAACAACTGTGGCCATGGCATCAGGGATGTCCCAGCCTATGTTTTCCAACGTATTGTCCAGACTGTTGTCTGCCCTGCTGAAACACATGCGGAGCTACATCGTTTTCCCTCAGGTGGAGGATTTGCCTACAGTGAAAGGTGACTTCTATGCCCTTGGACATATCCCCAACATCATAGGTGCCATTGATGGGACCCATGTGGCTTTGGTCCCCCCCCACAGGAGTGAACAGGTGTACAGGAACCGGAAGAGTTATCATTCCATGAATGTACAGATGGTATGTTTGGCAGACCAGTACATCTCCCATGTGAATTCCATGTTCCCTGGCTCAGTGCATGACGCCTACATCCTGCAGAATAGCAGCATCCCTTATGTGATGGGTCAACTCCAGAGGCACCGTTTGTGGCTATTAGGTGAATCTGGGTACCCTGACCTGTCATGGCTACTGACCCCAGTGAGGAATCCCAGGACAAGGGCAGGGGAACGCTACAATGAGGCCCATGGGCGAACTAGGAGGGTGATTGAGCAGACCTTCGGCCTCCTGAAGGCCAGGCTCAGGTGTCTGCATATGACGGGTGGATCCCTATTCTACTCACCAAAGAAGGTGTGCCAGATCATCGTGGCCTGCTGTATGCTTCACAACTTGGCTTTGCGACGACAGGTGCCTTTTCTGCAGGAGGATGGTCCAGATGGCAGTGTTGTGGCAGCTGTGGAGCCTGTGGACAGTGATGAGGAGGAAGCAGAGGAAGAAGACATGCAGAACAGGGACTCAGTCATCCAGGAATATTTCCAGTGAAACAGAGCTGAGAATACATTCCTGCCTACTACATGTACTTTTACACTTCTACCTCTCTCCTGTCAG
Source organism: Pleurodeles waltl (assembly GCF_031143425.1). NCBI lineage: Eukaryota > Metazoa > Chordata > Amphibia > Caudata > Salamandridae > Pleurodeles > Pleurodeles waltl. The sequence goes on from NC_090446.1 coordinate 1,422,879,547, forward strand.
TCGATTTCACCCATTGTATGGTCACTGAGTTGTCACTTTCCCTTACGGTTTCACGGGTGTGGGTCCCAACGTGTCTCATCTGCTTAGATTCCTCATGGACTAGGCTGTGTGACATAGGTGTGTTGACATTACTATTTCATTAACATTGTGTCACTGTAATTGCAAATACACTATTTCAAAATCACAGACAGACTCCAGATCCTTTGGTGCTTTAGATGTGTTTATTTATATACAAAATATTTGAGGGGGAAGTTAAATGGTGAGGGGTGATGGCGGAGGAGTGTCCAGTCTATTAGTCTCACAGGTGCATTGCCCATATGGGCATAGGAAGTGGAGCTGGGTTAGTTTCAATATGGACAGGGTGCCAAAGTGGGACAGTGGGATCACAATCAGGGTGGTCTCATTTCTTGGCGGGGGTCTTGGCATTGTGCTCTGTCTTGTTCCTGGATCTCAGGGACCATTTGTGGGGTGGTTCTCCATCTGCAGGGGGTGGGGTACTGGTGTGGTGGTCCTGTGACGGGGCGTCCTGTCCACTAGCGCCGGCGGAGATGGTGGGCAGTTCATCGTCTATGCTAGTGTCAGGGGCCCCTTGGAGTGCCACGGTGTCCCTCCTGGTGTTGAGTACTTCCTTCAGCACCCCTACGATGGTGCCCAGGGTGGAGCTGATGGTTCTGAGTTCCTCCCTGAAGCCCAGTACCGTTGCCATCGTCTCCTGGGAGTGGTGGTATGCTCCCATGATGGAGGAGAGGGCATCGTGGAGAGTGGGTTCCCTTGGCCTGTCCGCCCCCTGTCGCACAGCAGCCCTCCCAGTTCCCCTGTGTTCCTGGGCCTCCGTCCCCTGGACCGTGTGCCCACTGCCGCTGCCCCAGGTCCCTGTTGTTGTTGGGGTGGTGGGTTAGCCTGGGTTCCCTGTAGTGGTGGACACACAGCTGATTAACGTGTCCTGGGGACGGAGGTATGGGGCCGCTGGGTGGGTGTTGTGCTGGTGTTTCCAGAGGGGGGAAGCTCTGTGGTGGCCTATGCCTGTGTGAGGGGAACTGACTGTCCCGAGGCCCCCGATGGTCCGGGCTGGTCATCTAGATCCAGGTGGACAGAGGTGCTGTCATCACTGTGGGCCTCTTCTGTGGGTGGAGTGGACATGTCTGGACCCTCCTGTCTGGTGACGTTGGGTAGTGGTCCTGCAGGGGTGTAAAGGCATGATTATTGCATCTGTGTGTGTCATAGTGTTCAATGGGTGGGTGACCGTGTACCCCAGTGCTGGCATTCCTGTGTAGGAGCTTGTGTGATGATGGTTTAGGGGGGTGTATGGGTATGTGCAGTGGGCATGCTTAAGTGATGGGTGTCCATGCATTGTTGGTGCATGCAGGGTTTGGTGTTGGGATGTGTGATTTGTGATATTGGTACATTTGTGAGGAGTTGGAGTGATAGGGGTGGGGGTGGGGGCGAGGGTGGGGGTATGTGAGAGCATGCAGGTAGGGTGGGGGATGTAATAGATAAGATTTTACTTACCAGAGTCCATTCCTCCACCGACTCCTGCGAGGCCCTCAGGATGCAGAATCGCCAAGACCTGCTCCTCCCATGTTGTTAGTTGTGGGGGAGGAGGTGGGGGTCCGCCGCCAGTCCGCTGAACCGCCAGGAGGTGTCTTGAGACCACGGAACGCACCTTCCCCCGTAGGTCGTTCCACCTCTTCCTGATGTCCTCCCAATTTCTTGGGTGTTGTCCCACTGCGTTGACCTTGTCCACTATTCTTCGCCATAGCTCAATCTTCCTTGCAATGGAGGTGTGCTGCACCTGTGCTCCAAATAGCTGTGGCTCTACCCGGACGATTTCCTCCACCATGACTCTGAGCTCCTCCTCTGAGAACCTGGGGTGTCTTTGCCGTGCCATGGGATTATATAGGTGATGTGTGGGATGGTGTGTGTGGTGAAAAGTGTGGTGATATGTAGTGGTGTGTAGTGTGAGGTGCGTGGAAGTTATGTGGGTGAATGTGTTGTGTGCCTGTGGATGCTAGTTTGTTGATGGTGGTGTCTCTCTCTGGCCTTCTCTCTGTAATTGTGGTCGTAAGGGTTTGTGGGTGTTGTGGATGTGTGTTTTATATTGTATTGGGTATGTGGGAGTGGTGTGTGTATGTGTATCAGGTGTGTGTATTTCGAATTGTCCAATGTGGCTGTGTTTTGGAGATGTGTGTGTATTTTGAGCACGGTGGTGTGTACCGCCAATGGAATACCACGGTTGAAAGACCGCCACGTGGATTTGTGGGTCGTGATAGTGTGGGCGTATTTCTGTTGGCGTGACAGTGGAGGTTTTGTTTTCGCCAGTTTATCACTGACCTTTGGTGTGGCAGACATGTGTGGGTGTCTTAATTTTGTCGGATTCCGAGATGTGGGTCATAATAGCTGTGGCGAATTCCACGGCCGTGGAGGTGTGTTGGCGGTCTTCTGCACGGCGGTAAGCGGCTTTTACCGCCAATGTTGTAATGACCACCTATATTTTTATCTTTAAAATGACACAAAAATCAAATAAAATTGGATAAGGGGAACCGGAGATATGAATTTTTAAATATTTTTTATTTTTTTTGCGCCTAGAAACAAGAGCGCCAATCGGGTCATCCGATTGCACCTCGACCGGGGCAAAGTCAAAGTTTAAGGCCTCCCGCGATGGAGCCCTGCTCGGCTACAGGCCGCGGGAGGCCTCGGTTAAAAGTTTACCTTCACACTTAGGGCCTGATTACAACTTTGGAGGAGGTGTTAATCCGTCCCAAATATGACGGATTTACCACCAGCCGTATTACGAGTTCCATAGGATATAATGGACTCGTAATACGGCTGGTGGTATATCCGTCACATTTGGGACGGATTAACACCTTGCTCCAAAGTTGTAATCAGGCCCTTAGTCTCTTTTTCGAAGATGTTCTTCAGCGGGACGAACTTGCCAGTCCAATCCGACCTCCTGGAGCCCTTCTCTGGATACGCGTCACGGGAAACCTCGGTGGAGATTTTTACCTTCGGACTTAGTCGTTTTTTCAAGGTGAAAATCCTTCGACTGGGGTAAACCTGGATCTTGATCCGACGTCACTGGAGCCCTCCTCGGATATGCTGGCAGGGAGGTCCCGGTCAACTTTTTACCTTCTGACTTGGGGGGTCATTATGACCCTGGCGGAAGGCGGAGAAGCGGCCGTAAGACCGTCAGCAGGCTGGCAGTTTTTTTTTTGGTATTATAACCATGGCGGTTATCGCCATGGTCATCCACTGGTTCTCCGGTCCGCAGGCGGTATTTTGACCCAGCTGACCACCGTGGATTTCATGGGGTTTGAAACCGCCATGAAATCCATGGCGGTAAGCACTATCAGTGCCAGGGAATTCCTTCCTTGGCACTGATAGGGGTCTCCCCCACCCCCCACCCCCACCCGACTCCCTCCCCTACACCCCCACCACCCCTGCCACCCCCAAAGGTGGCAGGGTCCCCCTCCCCACCCCAACCCCCAACATCACATAACTCACACACACAACACGCACGCAGGCACCACCAACACGCACACACACCGACATACATGCTAACATCCACACACACTGTCAGACAAGCACACCCACATTCAAACATACACGCATACATCCATACAGACATACCCATAGACATCCACGCACTCATTCCCAACCACGCAACACCCCCGCAAGCATACACGCACTCACACACCCCCTTTACGTACACAGACGCACACCCCCATGCACGCACACAACACACAACACACAACACCCCCCCAACCCCATCCCCTAACGGACGATTGGCTTACCTGCTTCGTCGATTCTCCGGGAGGGGACGGGAGCCATGGGGGCTGCTCCTCCGACACCACACCGCCAACAGAACACTGCCACGCCGAATCACAGGATGTGATTCGGTGGGCGGTGTTCTGTTGGCGTGCGGTGGAGGTGGAGCAACCTCCACTTCCCCGCCGCCCTGCCAGTATGGCTGATGGCGGCTCTCCGTCCGAAAAAGGACGGAGAGCAGCCAACAGTCATAATACGCCGAGCGGCAAACCGCCACCACTGGCGGTTTTCCGCACGGCAGTCCCTCGGCGGTCTTGTAAAAAGACCACCGAGGTTGTAATGACCATCCTTAGTCTCTTTTTCAGAGCTTTTCTTTTCCGGGACGAACCAGCAAATCAGGCCGGGTCGCGGTTGAGGCAAGCCGGCTATAGTTGCCGCGGTGGGTCGGTCCCTCTATGGAGCTTTTTTTTCAAAAGTTCTCCAAACTTCTGGGGATTCTCCCAGATGTCCTTTTAAGGTTCTTTTGAGGTCCACAGCTCACCCCAAGGGTCCAGACGTTCTGAGATGGTCCTTGGGGGTGTGGACTACAACTCCCAGAATGCACCTGGCGCAAACTCCTTTTTGGCCACTGGACAGTGGTTAGCTGGTCGCTTTCTTCAGGAGTTGGTGCAGGGGACTCTGGTTAGCAATTTTTCACCTGTAGCAAACAGGGAGTCCCTCCTTGAACCAGTTAAAGCCAGGCAAAGTCGTTCTTGTGGTGAAGCCCAAGTGTGCAGCTGGTGCAGTCCTTCTGAGTGCAGGCTCCAGGTGCAGGCCAGGGGTCCAGCAGGGCAGTCCTTCTTCTTCTGTAGTTCTTTCTTGTTGGATGTGGTAGGGAACTGAGGTGTGGGTGCAGGTCTGCCAGTTTTATCCTTGTCCTGGGTGAAAAGCAGAGGGTCCTGGTTCTCCAATCAGGTGCAGGGTCCTTCCCCCTGTGATGACCACTTCCTGGGAAGTGTGGCAAAAATCAATCCCAGGAGGCAACATTCTTCAAACATCCATCATGGCTGAATCTGATTTTTGGAGGTTACATCTGGCTGAGCCCACCCACTGGTGTGGCTAAAAATCATAAACAAACCCCTCTCCTGCCCTCTCCTAATCTAATCAAGGGGGCACCCTTGTCCCACCCCTGTCTGGGGTTGCAGGATGTGGGGGTGTTGCTGGTTGCTCCAAATGTCCTTCTCTGCCTTTGAAGACCAGTTTGGCAGCCCTCCCCCTTCCTGCCTCACCATCTGCTGATGGGAGATTCCCTCCCACAGGCACATTCCTTTGTGTGAAGCCAGGCCACTTCACACCTCATCAAGGCAGCCTGACTAAGCTGCCAGAGGCTAGCCAATCAGAGCACAGCAGCAAAAACAATGCAGGGCTGAAATTGGCAACTTTTCAGGTAAAGTTTAAAACTCTTTACCTGAACAAGTTATATTAATCCAACTACTGGAAGTTGTGGGATTTATTATAACAATGAATTTGATACCAAACCCTTGGTATCCATCATTTAAGGGGACTTTAAAAATTAAGATAAAGTCTCACCATTCTAGCCTATGGCGGCCATTCACTACAATGAGGCAAAAACAAATTTGGCTGTTTTTACCTCACCAAGGCTTATACAACTATTTTTATAAGGCCCCTGCTTTTAGTTACATGGCACCCAGCCCAAGGGCACATATGGCACACCTTAGGGGTGACGTATATATTAAAAATAAGGTAGTTTAAGACTTTGGAACTACTTTTAATTCCAAAGTCGAATTTGCATATAACATTAATGTAAAAGCAGCCAGCAAGGCAGGCCTGCCTTTAAAATGACACTGGGCACCTCAGCAGTGCACCTATGGGTGTACTACCTATGCTGTGGTCCCTAAACCTACATGGCCTACCATATACTAGGGACTTATTGGTAGGTTAACTTAGCCAATTATAATTAGCCTAATTTGCATATTGATTTTACACAGAGCACAGGCTCTGGAACTGGTTAGCAGTACCCAGGGCACCCTCAGAGTCAGGAAAACACCAACAAAAAGTGGAAAATGGGGGCAAAAAGTTAGGGGGCCTCTGCAATCAGCCCTGTTTTCTCACACAAGCCCCCACCAGCCCACACACCCAGGAGAAACAGCCCAACCCTGGGAGAGTTTTCCTGGCTTGTTAGGCGAGGAAGACAGTGAAGAAAACTGTCTGTCCCTTTGCAGGGCCTACTTTGCCTCATATCCTCCTGTCATGGTCACTCCCTCTGGGTAGTAAACCCACCCCAACAGTGAAAGGACCCATCTCAAACTGAAACTTCCCTCTAGGGGGCGTCTTCCTCCTCTCTCTCTGCCAACTTGGGTAGTGAAGTGCCCACCTCCCCTACTCCTAACTTTGCTAGGGCAACACCTAGCTTACCCAAGGAGGTCACCCAACACTTGAGCAACCCTACCATGACCAACAGGGTCAGGGGGCCTTCTTTGTTTTTGGCCCTGGGGTCTGCCTCCCAGGCTAAGTGCAGTGCTGCCAAGAAGGCTAGCACCCAACAGAGTCTACTGACAGCTGTCAGTACCCAGAACCACACCCTAAGCTCTCCACTGACAGGTGGCTGAGCTTCTTTAGGGGCAATTGTGGGGTACTGGCACCCCTCTTGCTGTCTAGAGTGGTGGGCTACCACCTCCTGTGGCAGACACCCTCCTTCCACTCTCCCTTCTGTCAGTGCAGGGGGAACACCCTGCAACTGGACAGCTGCCTTACTACTCAGGACTTCCTTGGGGTCAGGTGAAGCCTCACCAGTGCCAACTCTGGGCTCCCCCCCTACTGGGACAGAAGGCCTTTGGCTCCCTGGAACTCTCTTTAAGAGTGGCCCACCCTTCCTTTTCTTCTTTCCTTTTCTTGGGGACCCCTGTCTCCTAACTGTAGGGACTGACTCCCCAGGCCTTTGGGTTGGGGGGCGCCCTGGGCGACCGCCCCATCTGGGACCAGACTCACCTCTGGGAGGTCACTGCCCAGGATACAATCTAGGGGAAGGTCAGCACTGACTACCACCCTAAACCAGTCAAGGATACCCTCCCTCTTTATGGGCACTATGGCTACAGGTTTGGAGGTGACCTCCCCTGTGGTTATCCTGACTTTCCTTTACATGTCTGGGGTCACTAACCGGTCACTCACTATAGTGTGACTGGCACAGGTGTCTCTCAGGCCAGTAGTAGGGATCCCATTCACCTGAATGGGGTGGAAGTGCCTACTTCCACCCTCAGGGATCACCAGCTTACCATCTAGTCAAGCTTCCAGCTCAATGCTAGGAGGACTTAATCATCTGAGTCCTCCATGGCCACACTGGACAGCCCAGTGCTAACCACCTTCTTTGGACGGGCTGCATCTCCTCTGAAATGACCTGTCTGCTGACAGTCAAACCAAGCCTTACTGTCCAAGAACTTTTTTAACCCTGGGTCTCCCTGTCTCTGCTTGTCAGAGTGGGAGTGGGATTTACTCTCCTCCTTCTTAGGGTTATGGGGTACAGAGGGAGTTTCTGTGGTGGGCTTACCACCTCCCTCCTTAGGTTGTTGGGGACCTGACCCCACCTTCTTGGAGTCTCCCACCTGGGACTTGACAACCACCCTGGTTCTCAACCACTCATCAGCTGCCTCCCCTAGCTCTCTAGGGTTGGTCAGCTTAGAGTCCACTAGATGCTGGCATAACCTTTCTTGGGTACAATTGGTCAAGATGTGCTCTCTCATGATCAGATTGTATAACCCCTCATAAGTATTCACTTTGTTACCAATTAATCCAGCACTCTAGTGCCTTAAGTGAGTTATCTACAAAGTCAACCCAAGACTGGGTACTGACCTTCTGGGTGTCCCTGAACTTCATTCTATACTTCTCTGGAGTCAGACCAAACTTCTTGGTTAAGCACCTCTTCATACTAGGGTATGAATCTGCCTCCTCCCCCCTTAAGGTCAGAAGCCTATCCCTCCCTGAGTTGGGGACCAACTCCCACAAAAGGGAACCCCAGTATTGAGGCCTTATCCTTCTCATTTGGAGTGCCCTCTCAAAGGCCTCCAACCACTTGTCTATATCATCCCCCTCTACATAAGTAGGAACCACCCCCTTGGGTAATCTGGCGCAAACCCCCCCACCGATGGACACCTCAACTCCTCTGTCGCTGCCACCATCTCTTTTCTCTCTCTTTGCCCACTTTTTCTTTTCTAGGGCCAGCTTCTGTGCCTCCAAAGCTATGAATGCTAGCTGGGACTCCAGCTCTCTTTCTCTGAGGGACAGGTTCTCTCCTCCTGAAGGGACCCCCTTCCCCCAACTAGCTTTGGGTCTGCCCCTAGTGACTGTATGTAATGAGGACCGGTCTTCCTCATCCTCACTTAGGCTCAGATGCCCTCCCTCCCCTGAGTGGTTAGAGCTGGCATCCTCCCCTACTTCTCCCTCCCATGGAGCTTCTTATGAGTCTACCTCTTGGGCCTCAGCCCATGCTGTCAGGGATTTGATCAGGACATGCTTCCTGAGGTCAGAGGTTCCAGGCAACCCTCTTTCAGTACACAACCGCCTAAGTTGGACTACTGTCAGTGTAGGTAGGCTAGCCAGATCAAGCTCCATGGTTCCCTAGTTTTGTGTCAACAAAAACATTTTGCAAAAATTGGAAACAAGAATTTAGAAAAATCACAAAAATTCAATAATTGAAATTAATCCAAATTAAAAATTAAAAACAATTTTTGCACTAGGGCAATTTAAATGATTTTTAAATAGTTTTACTTAAAACTGTATTGTGATACTGAACACAAGTACAGGATCCCACCACTGCTCACCAAAAATGTTGGAAAATGGGTTATTGGTAAGGGCAGGTAGGTACCTACACATAGCAATAGGCCACTAACCTCCACTAAGGTCCAGTTAGGTCTCAGTAAATGAAACCCAGTTCAATCCTTGGTAGCTTGGCAACGAGCGTCAAGGCTTAACTTAGGAGACAGAGTGTAAAGCATTCAAATATCAGAAAACAGTAATTAAATAAAACACAGGAAACAGTTTAAAAATCTGAAACCAATTTATAAAAATAGACTATGGGGGTCATTACAACATTGGCGGTATAAGGCGCCTACCGCCGTGCAGAAGACCGCCAATACACCTCTGCGGCCGTGGTAGACCGCCACAGCTATTATGACACACATCACGGAATCCGCCGAAATTCAGACACTCACACAATACCGCCACACCAAAGGTCAGCGATAAACATGCAGAAACAAATCCTCTTCCTCCACGCCAACAGAAACACGCCCATGCTATTACGACCCACGAATCCACGCGGCGGTCTTTCAACCGCGGTATTCCATTGGCGGTACACACCGCCGCGCTCAAAATACACACACTTCTACAAAACACTGCCACATTGGACAATTCCAAATACACACACCTGATACACATGCAAACACCACTCCCACACACCCAACACAATATAAAACACACACCCACATCACCCACAAACCCCTACAACCAGAATTTCTGAGAGAAGGCCAGAGAGACAGCACAGAATAGACAACCCCATCACACAGAGGCACACAACACCATCACCCACGCAACATCCAAGCACAAAACACCACATACCACTACACTCACCACACTCATCAACACATACACCACCCCACACATCACACACACCACCCCATGGCACGCCAAAGACACCCCCGCTTCTCCGAGGAGGAGCTCAGGGTCATGGTGGAGGAAATCATCCGGGTAGAGCCACAGCTATTTGGCTCACAGGTGCAGCACACCTCCATTGCAAGGAAGATGGAGCTATGGCAAAGAATAGTGGACAGGGTCAACGCAGTGTGACAGCACCCAAGAAATAGGGAGGACATCAGGAAGAGGTGGAATGACCTGCGGGGGAAGGTGCGTTCCGTGGTCTCAAGACACCACCAGGCGGTTCAGCGGACTGTCGGCAAACCCCCACCACCTCATCCACAACTAAGAACATGGGAGGAGCAGGACTTGGCGATTCTGCATCCTGAGGGCCTCGCAGGAGTCGGTGGAGGAATGCACTCTGGTACGTCAAATCTTAACTATTACATCCCCCACCCTACCTGCATGCTATCACATACCCCCACCCTCTCCCCACCCCTATCACTCCAACTCCTCACAGGAGGAACAATATTTGGGGTTCAGGGAGGAGCTCAGGACCATTGGCTCCGCCCTTGGCACCATCGTAGGGGTGCTGACGGACATTCAAAAGACCTTGAGGGACACCGTGGCACTACAAGGGGCCCCTGACACTAGCATGGACGATGAACCTCCCACCACCTCCGCCAGCGCTAGTGGACAGGACGCCCCGCCACAGGACCACCACACCAGCACCCCACCCCCTACAGAGGGAGAACCACCCCACAAACGGTCACTGAATCCAGGAACAAGACAGAGCACAATGCCAAGACACCCGCCTAGAAATGAGACCACCCTGATTGTCATCCCACTGTCCCACTTTGTCACCCTGTCCATATTGAAACTGCCCCAGCTCCAATTCCTATGCCCATATGGGCAATGCACCTGTGAGACTAATAGACTGGACTCTGCCATGGACACTCCTCCACCATCACCCCTCACCATTAACTTCCCCCTCCAATATTTTGTATTTAAATAAACACAACTAAAGCACCAAAAGATCAGGAGTCTGTCTGTGATTTCAAAATAGTGTATTTGCAATTACAGTGACAAAATGTTCAGGAAATAGTAATGTGAACATACCTATGTCACACAGCTCTAGTCCCTGAGGAATCTAAGCATATGACACGTTGGGACCCACACCTGTGAAACCGTAAGGGAAAGTGACAACTCAGTGACCATACTCTGGGGGAAATCGACAGACAGGATAGAGGTAGAAGTGTAAAAGTACATGAGAAGGCAGGAATGCATTCTCACCTGTGCTTCACTGGAAATATTGCTGGATGACTGAGTCCCTGTTCTGCATGTCTTCTTCCTCTGCTTCCTCCTCATCACTGTCCACAGGCTCCACAGCTGCCACAAACCTCCATCTGGACCATCCTCCTGCAGAAAAGGCACCTGTTGTCGCAAAGCCAAGTTATGAAGCATACAGCAGACCACGATGATCTGGCACACCTTCTTTGGTGAGTAGAATAGGGATCCACCCGTCATATGGAGGCACCTGAACCTGGCCTTCAGGAGGCCGAAGGTCCGCTCGATCACCCTCCTAGTTCGCCCATGGGCATCATTGTAGCGTTCCTCTGCCCTTGTCCTGGGATTCCTCACCGGGGTCAGTAGCCATGAAAGGTTGGGGTAACCACAGTCACCTAATAGCCACACATGGTGCCTCTGGAGTTGACCCATCACATAAGGGATGCTGCTATTCCGCATGATGTAGGCGTCATGCACTGAGCCAGGGAACATGGCATTCACATGGGAGATGTACTGGTTTGCCAAACATACCATCTGTACATTCATGGAATTATAACTCTTCCAGTTCCTGTACACCTGTTCACTCCTGTGGGGGGGACCAAAGCCACATGGGTCCCATCAATGGCACCTATGATGTTGGGGATATCTCCAAGGGCATAGAAGTCAACTTTCACTGTAGGCAAATCCTCCACCTGAGGGAAAACGATGTAGCTCCGCATGTGTTTCAGCAGGGCAGACAACACTCTGGACAATACATTTGAAAACATAGGCTGGGACATCCCTGATGCCATGGCCACAGTTGTTTGAAAAGACCCACTAGCAAGGAAATGGAGCACTGATAGCACCTGCACTTGAGGGGGGATTCCTGTGGGATGGCGGATTGCTGACATCAGGTCAGGCTCCAACTGTGTACACAGTTCCTGGATTGTGGCACAGTCAAACCTGTAGGTGATTATCACATTTCTTTCCTCCATTGTCGACAGGTCCACCAGCGGTCGGAACACCGGAGGATTCTGCCATCTCCTCACATGTCCCAGTGGACGGTGCCAATGAAGGACAACAGCGAGCACAGAGTCAAACAACTCAGAGGTATGTACCCACAGTCTACACAGAACACCATTCAATCACAAAATGTGGCCTGTATGTGTGTTGAGAGTAGGCCTAAGTATGTGTGACGCAGTTGGTAATTAGGCCATGTGGGCCCCTGAAATGGCAGCTGCCTGACCTCTAAACTGGGACAATGGGATGTGAGGTGACAGCGCTGGCGTTGTTCACCGTCGCGGTAGTAGGTCGAAGACCATGGCGCAATGCTGCATTGGTTAACATTGGACCCTATGGGTCCCAGGAGCCAATGACGATGTACGCCGGCGGTGATGGTACGCACCGCCGCGGACGTGACTTCCGTGGACATGACCGCCAGTTTCTATTTGTTGAATCACTCGATTCCTGATCTTCGACAGGAGAGGACCTACACTGCAAGTGCTGCTGTGACCTCAGTTTGGAAGAGACAATGGCTCGTGCGTCTGGGGAAAGGGCCCCTGCCTTCACATCGGAGGAGTTGGAGAAGCTTGTCGATGGGGTCCTCCCCCAGTACACGCTACTCTACGGTCCTCCAGACCAACAGGTAAGTTCACAGGGAGCATGTTGTATGAGCTATGCCTGTGTTGAGAGGGCTGGTTATAAGAAGGAAGGGGGTAGAGTTCTGAGTGCATGAAAGACGTTGGGTGCATGAGCCACATGGTAAGGGTAGGGATGGGGGCCACTCACTTTGACGGCGCAGTTGGTAATGACTTCTCTTCTTCCCCTGTACATTTCATATAGGTCAGCGCCCACCAGAAGAAGGATATTTGGCGTACCATCGCCAAGGATGTCCGGACCCTGGGGGTCCACCACAGACGGAGCACCCACTGCCGGAAAAGATGGGAGGACATTCGTCGCTGGAGCAAGAAGACGGCGGAGGCTCAGCTGGGGATGGCCTCCCAACGTGGGAGGGGTGCCCATCGAACCAGGCGGTGGCCTACCCGGAGTTGGATGGGCGCTTGAGGGCATCACAGCAGACACAAGGGGGTGAGTACACTCTCATTCAGCTGACTTTGCGCGCAGTGGAGGGGCTGGGTGGGACGGGAGGGCTGTGGGTTTCCCTAGGCCAGGGCGAGTTCCGTAGGCTAGGCCCCTTCGTAAGGCATGGCCCTGTGGCCCCCCACCCCACCTCTGTAGAGTGCCAACTACAGCTATTCATGCACCTGTGTCATCTATGTGTGCATATGTCGTCCATAGCCTTGTAGGCCATTTCCCAGGAATTGCATTGTAGAGCCCAACAGCGTGACGTAGTGCAGGGGGCTTCTGTGTCTGTTTTGTCCGCTAACAGTAGCGGTAAGCCATGCACTCAACATGTCTTTCTTTTGTACCCCCCCCCTTTTTTGCTGTCTCCCTGTTCTTGTGTGCATTAGCATCATCAGGCGGAGGAGCAGTGGCACCGGAGCACGAGGGAGTTGCATCCCACATGGCCATGGAGGGCCACACTACGGACTCAGAATACACCAGTGGGACGGAGGGCGAGGGGAGCACCACGGCGGTGACAGGAGCTGAAAACAGTGACACGGACTCATCTTCCGATGGGAGCCCCCTTGTGGTGGTGGCAACATCTGTGCCCCCCACTTCTACAGGTACAGCTGCCACCCCACCTACCAGCACCGCCCTCCCAGCAGCCCCTCAGCCTTCACCCCTTGCCTGCTCACCCAGGAGGGTGGGCATCACCTTCGCCCCAGGCACCTCAGCCCTTGCCCCTGTCACCTCTGTTGCCCTCAGTGAGGAGGCCATTGACCTCCTCATGTCACTCACTGTTGGGCAGTCTACCATTTTGAATGCCATCCAGGGTGTAGAAAGGGAGTTGCAACAAACCAATGCATTCCTGGAGGGCATTAATTCTGGTCAGGCGGCCCTTCACCGAACCTTTCAAACTCTGGCCTCAGCACTGATGGCAGCCATTGTCCCTGTGTCTAGCCTCCCCCCACCAACTTCCTCCACCCAGACCCAATCCCCTGTACCTCTGTCTATCCCAAGCACACCATCAGACCAGCCTGCACACACCTCACTACACAAGGGAAGCTCAAGCAAACATAAGCACCACACATCCCACAGGCACTCATGCAAGCATCACACACATACAGACACACCAACATCCACTGCCTCCACTGTGTCCCCCTCCTCCTTGTCTCCCTCCTCCCTCCCAGTCTCGTCTACACTCACACCTGCATGCACTACCTCTACACCCTCTACGTTCCGCACCAGCACACCCACCAGCACAACCCGCTCACGTGCAGTCACCACCCCCACTACCATTCACACATCCCCTGTGTCCTCTACCAGTGTGTCTGTGATGCCCCCTCCGAAGATACACAAATGCAGGCACACACCCACCCAACATACATTCACCTCACAACAGCCTCCAGCGCATGCACCTGCACCCAAAACCACAAACCGACACCTCCTACAGGCACCACCTCCTCCTCCTCTCCCAAACCCCCTCCAGCTACCCATCCCAGTGTCTCCAAACAACTTTTCCTGTCCACCCTTAACCTATTTCCCACCACCCCCCCATCCAACTCATAGGTCCCGAACTAGCACCTCAGCCACAAAATCTACGGGACCAGTGGTGCCTGTTGTCACAGGTATGTGGAGTGCACCGGCCACCAGGACAGCCAGTGTAACACGTAGCCAGAGCACAGCCAGTCCCCCCCTGTGAAGCACCAGAAGTTGGCCAGTGCCCGGCGGGAGAGGGGGAAGACTCCAGCCACCCAAGCCGCACCCAGGGGTCCTGGGGGAGTGTGGACTCAGCTGTGACTCCTCCCAAGGTGGGGAAGGGCCAGAAGAAACCCGGCAAGTCTGGGAGGAGCAGCATGGCGTAGAAGACCTCCATCATCCCTGCTGGCCAGGAGGGCCCCGCCAGCCCCATCGTCGCTGCCGAGGAGGCCACCGCTAGCCCCATCGTCACTGCCCAGGAGGCCACCGCCAGTCCCATCGTCGCTGCCCAGGGGGCCACTGCCAGCCCCATCGTCGCTGCCCAGGAGGGCCCCGCCAGCCACAGCCCAGCTGCCCAGGATGGCCCCGCCAGCCACAGCCCAGCTGCCCAATGAAGGACCGCCAGCCCCTGCCCAGCTGGGCAATGAAGGACCGCCAAGTCAAGCACCGCTGAACAGGGCAAGCACCGCTGAACAGGGCAAGGACCACCAAATCAAGCACCAGTGAGCAAGCACCGCTGAACAGGGCAAGGACCGCCAAGTCAAGCACCGCTGAACAGGGCAAGCACCGCTGAACAGGGCAAGGACCGCCAAATCAAGCACCGCTGAGCAAGCACCACTGAACAGGGCAAGGACCGCCACGTCATGCACCGCTGAACAGGGCAAGCACCGCTGAACAGGGCAAGGACCGCCAAGTCAAGCACCGCTGAACAAGGCAAGGACCGCCAAGTCAAGCTACGCTGAACAGGGCAAGGAACGCCAAGTCAAGCACCGCTGAACAGGGCAAGCACCGCTGAACAGGGCAAGGACCGCCAAGTCAAGCACCGCTGAACAGGGCAAGCACTGCTGAACAGGGCAAGCACCGCTGAACAGGGCAAGCACCGCTGAACAGGGCAAGGACCTCCAAGTCATGCACCGCTGAACAAGGCAAGCACCGCTGAACAGGGCAAGGACCGCGAAGTCAAGCACCGCTGAACAGGTCAAGCACCGATGAACAGGGCAAGGACCGCCAAGTCAAGCACCGCTGAACAGGGCAAGCACTGCCTACTCAAGCACCGCTAGCCCATGAGCAGCAGGGGCACTGACGCAACAGGGACCGTCACGGGGTTTGTGATGCACTCTGGGCACCATTCCCCCTCTAGAACCAGTGGAGTATCACATCCACTCCGTCTGTCCTTGGCAGGATGAAGCACTCTGGGCACCAGTCCCCCTCCAGAACCAGTGGAGTATCACATCCACTCCGTCTGTCCTTGGCAGGATGAAGCACTCTGGGCACCAGTCCCCCTCCAGAACCAGTGGAGTATCACATCCACTCCGTCTGTCCTTGGCAGGATGAAGCACTCTGGGCACAAAGCCCCCTCCAGAACCAGTGGAGTATCACATCCACTACCTCTGTCCTTGGAAGGATGAAGCAGTTTGGGCACAAAGCCCTCTCCAGAACCAGTGGAGTATCACATCCACTACCTCTGTCCTTGGCAGGATGAGGCACTCTGGGCACAAAGCCGCCTCCAGAACCAGTGGAGTATCACATCCACTACCTCTGTCCTTGGCAGGATGAAGCACTCTGGGCACAAAGCCCCGTCCAGAGCCAGTGGAGTATCACATCCACTACCTTTGTCCTTGGCAGGATGAAGCACTCTGGGCACCAGTCCCCCCTAGAACCAGTGGAGACTGTTATCCACTTGAGAGACTGTGGCTTTGCACTCCCCAGGATACAGCAGTGGGCAAACCACCCACTGGAGAGACTTGAGAGACTGTGGCTTTGCACTCCCCAGGATTGAACAGTGGGCAGACCACCCACTGGAGAGACTTGAGAGACTGTGGCTTTGCACTCCCCAGGATTGAACAGTGGGCAGACCACCCACTGGAGAGACTTGAGAGACTGTGGCTTTGCACTCCCCAGGATAATGCAGTGGGCAAACCACCCACTGGAGAGACTTGAGAGACTGTGGCTTTGCACTCCCCGAGATGCAGCAGTGGGCAAACCACCCACTGGAGAGACATGAGAGACTGTGGCTTTGCACTCCCCAGGATAATGCAGTGGGCAAAGCACCCACTGGAGAGACTTGAGAGACTGTAACTTTGCACTCCCCAGGATATATCAATGGGCATGGAGCCCCCTTGTGGATCTGGCATTGTGCACTCATCCGGCTGAGGTGCCCCCCCTTCCCTTCCCCCTGAGGTGCCTGTTGTATTTCTATCTGATGCCCCTGCAGTGTTCTCTCTGTTTTGATCTGGTATCGTGTGTGGGCCTCGCCCATGCATTTTGGGCCCAGTGGTCCACGGACTATGAATGGTGCAATACCTGGACTACTAATCTTGGTTTATATTTTGTTAATAGTGTATACATGTATATCTTTGCTTACTGAATTTTGATATATTACAATGGTTACACTCATTTCCTTTTGTCTTTGCATTCTTCCGGGGGGGGTTTGGGGGTGTAACTGTAATGTTTAGATATGCATTGGTGTGTGTGTTGTAGTGGGTGAGGGTGGGGGTGGGGGTGTTGCGTGTGTGTGTCCCTGTTTTTTGCCTCTCCCCTCCCCTGTGTCGTAGGTGCAGTACTCACCGTGGTCTTCACCGCCGGCGTTGGTGCTCCTGGTACAGGAGCAGGAAGACTATCGCAGGAAGAATATGGAGTTCCGGGTTCATGGTGTCCTCCTTCCTCGTGGAGTGTGTAGAGGTGAGCGTTTTCCCTTCGAAATTCCTGTTTCCGCCGTGTTTTGATCCACGGTGAATCCCCCCCGGAAAAGGTGATAATAGTGTGGGCGGTACATTGTCCTCCGCCTGTCTGTTGGCGGTGCCCGCCGTGCTGTTTGTTTGTACCGCCGTGGCGGTCGGAGTTTTAAAGTGGCTGTCTTTGTTGGTGGTTTCCACCACGGTCGTGATTCCTACATTTTTACCGCCGGCCTGTTGGTGGTCTTACCGCCGCTTTAACACCGTCCGCCAGGGTTGTAATGACCCCCTTAGTCTCTTTTTCTGAAATTTTCTTTACCGGGACAAACCAGCAAATCAGGCCGGGTCACCGTTGAGGCAAGCCTGCTAGAGTTGCCGCGGCGGGTCGGTCCCTCTATGGAGCTTTTTTTTCAAAAGTTGTCCAAACTTCTCCAAACTTCTGGGGCTTCTCCCAGATGTCCTTTTAAGGTTCTTTTGAGATCCACAGCTCACCCCAAGGGTCCAGAAGTTCTGAGATGGTCCTTGGGGTTGCGGACTACAACTCCCAGAATGCACCTGGCACAAACTCCTTTTTAGCCACTGGACAGTGGTCAGCTGGTCGCTTTCTTCAGGAGTTGGTGCAGGGGACCCTGGTTAGCAATTTTTCACCTGTAGCAAACCGGAAGAATCTCCTTGAACCAGTTGAAGCCAGGCAAAGTCTTTCTTGTGGTGAAGCCAAGGTGCCCTTGTGTGCAGCTGGTGCAGTCCTTCTGAGTGCAGGTTCCAGGTGCAGGCCAGGAGTCCAGCAGGGCAGTCCTTCTTCTTCTGTAGTTCTTCCTTGTTGGATGTGGTAGGGAACTGAGGTGTGGGTGCAGGTCTGCCAGTTTTATCCTTACTCCTGGGTGAAAAGCAGGGGGGCCTGGTTCTCCAATCGGGTGCAGGGTCCTTCCCCCTGTGATGACCACGTCCTGGAAAGTGGGGCAAAAATCAATCCGAGGAGGCAACATTCTTCAAAAATCCATCATGGCTGAATCTGTTTTTTGGAGGTTACATCTGGCTGAGCCCACCCACTGGTGTGGCTAAAAATAATAAACACACCCCTCTCCTGCCCTCTCCTAATCTAATCAAGGGGGCACCTAGCTGTCTGGGCTTGCAGGATGTGGGGGTGTTGCTGGTTGCTCCAAATGTCCTTCTCTGCCTTTGAAGACCAGTTTGGCAGCCCTCCCCCTTTCTGCCTCACCATCTGCTGAGTGGAGATTCCCTCCCACAGGCACATTCCTTTGTGTGAAGCCAGGCCACTTCACACCTCACCAAGGCAGCCTGACTAGGCTGCAAGAGGCTAGCCAATCAGAGCACAGCAGCAAAAACAATGCAGGGCTGAAATTGGCAACTTTTCAGTTTAAAACTCTTTACCTGAACAAGTTATATTAAATCCAACAACTGGAAGTTGTGGGATTTATTATAACAATTAATTTGATACCAAAGTCTTGGTATCCATAGTTTAAGGGGACTTTACAAATTAAAATAAAGTCTCCCCATTCTATCCTTTGGATGCCCTTCACTACAATGAGGGAAAAACACATTTGGCTGTTTTTACCTCACCAGGGCTTTTAAAACTATTTTTCTAAGGTGCCTGTTTATAGTTACATGGCACCCAGCCCTAGGGCACATAGGGCACACCTTAGGGGTGACTTTTATGTAAAAATAAGGTAGTTTAAGGCTTTGGAACTACTTTAAATTCCAAAGTCGAATTTGCATATAACTTTAATTTAAAAGCAGCCAGCAAGGCAGGACTGCCTTTAAAATGACACTGGGCAACTCAGCAGTGCACACTACCTATGCTGTGGTCCGTAAACCGACATGCCATACCATATACAAGGGACTTATGGGTAGGTTATCTTAGCCAATTATAATTAGCCTAATTTGCATATTGATTTTACACAGAGCACAGGCCCTGGGACTGGTTAGCAGTACCCAGGGAACCCTCAGGGTCAGGAAAACACCAAGAAAAAGTGGAAATTGGGGGCAAAAAGTTAGGGGGCCACTGCAATCAGCCCTGTTTTCTCACACTGTTGGGCTCATCATTACACTCCCCATGTTGGCCACATCTTTGCAGGTTTTCGGACAACTGCTGCTGCATGTTGTGTATTCCATGTTTGATGCTTAATATTGACCATATATAAAATGTGACACAACAGTCTAAGTGTGTATCTTTGCAAATAGTACAACATTTTATTTAAGATCTTTAAGGTGTCTTCAGTCCAATTCTACATCATCTGAAGCAGACATATTACATGGAATCACAGCTGTGCATGTGAAAATGATAAGTAGCAAAATGTAGACAAATAAATTGCAACAGTAGAGCGACTGTAGTGAAAATGTTGCACTACTGGGTATGAGACATTGGGCCTGATTCTGACCCCGGCGGTTCCTTACCGCCGGGGCCAGGGTCGGCGGGAGCACCGCCGACAGGCCGGCGGTGCCCCGCAGGGCATTCTGACCGCGGCGGTTCGGCCGCGGTCAGATGCGGAAAACCGGCGGTCTCCCGCCGGTTTTCCGCTGCCCTTGTGAATCCTCCATGGCGGCGGAGCGCGTTCCGCCGCCATGGGGATTCTGACACCCCCTACCGCCATCCTGTTCCTGGCGGGTCTCCCGCCAGGAACAGGATGGCGGTAGGGGGTGCCGCGGGGCCCCCGTAAGAGGGCCCCACTTTGTATTTCAGTGTCTGCTATGCAGACACTGAAATACGCGACGGGTGCCACTGCACCCGTCGCACATACCCACTCCGCCGGCTTCATTCGGAGCCGGCTTCCTCGTGGGGAGGGGTTTCCCGCTGGGCTGGCGGGCGGCCTTCTGGCGGTCACCCGCCAGCCCAGCGGGAAAGCCTGAATGGCCTCCGCGGTCTTTCGACCGCGGAGCGGCCATATGGCGGTTCCCGCGAGGCGGGCGGCTACCGCCGCCCGCCTCAATCAGAATGACCCCCATTGTCTTGCCCTGGACTCCCTTCAGACCTACAGGATATATTGCTTCTTTGGCGTATTGAGATCTGAGTTCTAATCCTAGCTTTAGAATTTGAAATACAAACCCCCAGAGCCAATAGGACTGACGTGTAATAGGTGCTTTTCGCTTTCCCAAGCCTTCGTTGTGAACATCGGAGAGCGCACCAAGAAAACTATCTGTATACAGATGCTACAGAAAACAAATGTTGGCAAAGCCAATAAGTCCAGCTTTAATGTGGTAATGCTTGAAAGAGTATTTGGGCACACTTTTGTTTGCATATGTTACCGCCTTAACCTTGTAAGCAAATACACTGTATAATTTGCTGTCACTATCTAGCTGGATAACTTGTCTCGATCTGAATATGAGACATTTTTGATAAACGGGGGTAGCGACAAATTTCAAAACAGGTTGATAGCCTGATTTGGAGTTTGGAGGACAAGGTTACTCTGTCACAAATGTGAACAATATCCTGTCTACTATATTATGATCCCATTATATCCTTTGGGAATCATTATACTGCTTCACCGAGTAACCCATCCGCCAACTCTAAATCAGGCCCGGAGTCTATTTGAAATAGGTGACCTGAAAATAGCATTTGCAGTCAAATTAATATTATTGCGCAATGGGTGTAAGGACTCAAAGATGTTGGTGACCCTTCCATTGTATCTGACATTACTTTTGTTGCATAATAAGTCATCATGGGCCATATGTGCGAACACATTTTCCCATTGACAGAGAATGGGAAAAACCCTTTGCTACATCTGGCCCCATGTGTATTACAGTACTTCCCAGGAACAAAAGGTAAGCCGATTCCAAGCCGTAATGCAATTCATACATGGTTGCTACTCTCCCTTCAAATTACGTTGAAATCTGCAATATCATCCAGCAGCCATTTAAATGTATATGTCGTATTGTCATTGTGAAATCTGACGTGTGAATTACGGTCACTGTGTAACTTTGAGAGCAGACTATTGTCTGCATGCTATTATGTTAATGAGATGTTGTCTCACAGTGTCCCAATGTTGGCAGATGGTTTGCTGACCTCCATTCATATACCTTTCAATGAACATTGCTTTGAGCATCTCTTTTGTTAGCTCCTTTACAGTTATATCGTCTTTGAAGTATACATTAAGGGCACCTATTTGAGTCTTGTTGAAACATAAACTATTTCCTCCCAAGAGAGTAAGAAATTAGTGATGAAAAATGGGCACTTGGAATTTCAAAAAGGTTCCTCTACTATAAGTTGGAAGTGACTTTAAAACTGAGAAATTGCAGAGCCGCTGCACTGCTTATTTGAGACTGATCAGCTGTAAAAAGTGTCAAGGTCAGAGCACGAGAGTCAATATAGCTCAGTTCACTGAAATTCAACTTGGGATTCAATATATATTGAGACAAAGCGGGAGAGAAAGAAGAGTTTATAAGAGGGGCATGTTGAAAACCTAAAGAACTGCAAGAGAGAAGGGGTAGAGGGAGAAAAGGGGAATAATACGCCATTGGGAGTAAGGGTCAAACCATTGGAGGAACTGGACGTTTTCCATCAGATGGGGGTTGGGGGGGTGAAAGACTACTGACTGACCCACTACACCGCTTCACTGTCCCCTTCCGACCGTGGTAAATAACAATATTGCAGATCAGGGCAAACTGGAAACCACCACGCACGATTAGACAACACTTCTATTATATTTTTCTCATATTTGGCTTTTATTTTGTGGAGTCCTTATAGATATGTCACCCATCTGATGTCGCAAATCTGATTTTGCCTACTTGGGGGGTTATGAGGAAGAATGTTCCCAGTATTTCTAATATTTCCTTGCGTGCTGAGTAATAGATGGTTATAAATTCGTAATCTATACGGCTATTTGAGACATTGCACGCTTATGCGAAGCGTTGTGTTGATATTTTGTAATCGATCTCTGTCATTTCACCCCTTTATCTTGCTCATCAATCATTCACTTGACATTTTCATGCCACTTGTTATTAGGTAATCTGTTATGATACTGTACATGGAATATTTGAGCCGGGAGGAAAAACGTGCACAGGTTTTATTAGCACAATGTATTCAGTGCGGGGTGAGAAAGGCAACGTGCTTGCCGAAACAAGTTCTGCAGGTTTTTCTGCCAATATGGATGTTATGGTGATGGATGAAACAAGACGCTTCACTGTCACGCGAAGTGGTGGTTTACTTTTGTTATCTGACAGAGGGCTTGTTCGTTTTACAAAGCGACGTAGCAGCGTCTGACGAGCACCTCTGACTGTCAGGCAGCGGGGAGGCAGCAACAACTTTGGAATGTGGCATAAATAAATCCGCACAAAATGTACAAG
The DNA here is from genome assembly GCF_031143425.1 of Pleurodeles waltl. Taxonomy (NCBI): domain Eukaryota; kingdom Metazoa; phylum Chordata; class Amphibia; order Caudata; family Salamandridae; genus Pleurodeles; species Pleurodeles waltl. The sequence continues at coordinate 1,422,901,938 of NC_090446.1, forward strand.
CCTTGTGGGCACGTCCTGGTTTATAAATCTGCTATGTTTCGATTGTGTTTCTCTATTATGCTTTTCCAATAAAAGATTATACGAGAAGGGCACTTACAAAATAATGCCTTTAGGATAAATACCTAATTTCTGAGGAAATTTGGGCGCAACCTAATAACAGCACAGTTGGTTAGCAGTAAGAAGTCCTGCCACCATACAACTGTGTGCATAAGAACTGAGCATAAGACTGTGTGCGTAAGAACAGTGAAAATAGCTTATTCGGCCATTGATTGTTGTAGATTAAAACTGGTGCTATGGTTCTATTCTTTCATGTGATCATTAGAGAATTCAGTCGACAATACAGATAGACCAGAGCTATGAAGCAATTTCTATTTGATGTTCCTTTGTATTACTGGCACGTCTTGATGTTGCATAAGGATGCCCAAAAAAATCACATATTGATGAGCATGACAGAAATAATCAATTGTTTGTTCCATTATCATTTGTATATCTATTCTTTGCCGATATGGCCGCTGACATAGACATCATCTAATAGGTAAAGAAAAATCTAAAATTTGTAAGGGTGTGAGCCTTTAAAGTCTTGTTTAATAGCGCTATACATGAGGATACATTCTGCTTGTTTTAATTGGAGAACACAAGGTTAAATAAATAGTATGGTAATTCTTCTTTCAAAATGGCCACGATGGCGGTCACTTGACGATTGTGTTACATTCTCACCCTATTTCGACTATACGCGTGCTAAATGTTGTCAATCAGAGGGGTATGTGTCTTCTCTCTAAGCTACCTTATATGTGGATTATATTTTTGAAGGAACATGCATAACCACTGCAAACATATTGGTCTTAAAATATGTTTTTGATGTGTTAAAAAAATACTTTGGCCCATATTTATACTTTTTGACGCTAAACTGCGCTAACGCAGTTTAGCGTCAAAAAATTTAGCGCCGTCTAACGCCATTCTGAAGCGCCATGCGGGCGCCGTATTTATGGAATGGCGTTAGCCGGCGCTAGCAGACCGGCGCTGCCTGGTGTGCGTGGAAAAAAACCACGTAGACCAGGCAGCGCCGGCGTAGGGGGAAAATGGCGTTAGGGCGTCTTAAAATGGGGCAAGTCAGGTTGAGGCAAAAAAATCGCCTCAACCCGATTTGCGCCATTTTTTTCGACGCCCAGACGCCATTTAAATGACTCCTGTCTTAGTAAAGACAGGAGTCATGCCCCCTTGCCCAATGGCCATGCCCAGGGGACTTATGTCCCCTGGGCATGGTCATTGGGCATAGTGGCATGTAGGGGGGCACAAATAAGGCCCCCCTATGCCACCAAAAAAAATAAAAAAAAATAAAAAATTATACTTACCTGAACTTACCTGAATGTCCCTGGGATGGGTCCCTCCATCCTTGGGTGTCCTCCTGGGGTGGGCAAGGGTGGCAGGGGGGGTCCCTGGGGGCATGGGAGGGCACCTGTGGGCTCATTTTGAGCCCACAGGCCCCTTAACGCCTACCCTGACCCAGGCGTTAAAAAGTGGCGCAAATGCGGGGTTTTTTGACCCGACCACTCCCGGGCGTGATTTTTGCCCGGGAGTATAAATACGACGCATTTGCGTCGCCGTCATTTTTTTAGACGGGAACGCCTTCCTTGCATCTCATTAACGCAAGGAAGGCTTTCACGCCAAAAAATGACGCTATTTGCCCATACTTTGGCGCTAGACGCGTCTAACGCCAAAGTATAAATATGGCGTTAGTTTTGCGCCGAATTTGCGTCGAAAAAAACGACGCTAATTCGGCGCAAACGGAGTATAAATACGGGCCTTTGGGTCTTTTGTAATAATACATGTTTTTGTATTATGGTGTCTGCATGTGTAAATATGAATATGTTTGGTACAAAAGATGTGATGTTTACATTTTGTTATACAACCTGCAATTGCATTACAACAAGATAAACGGAAAATGTTTTATGAAATAAATAAAAGGCTGAAAACAAAGCTATATGGTTTCTGATTTCTATTAATTTTAGAATAATTCTCTCACACAAATTTGTGTCTGACAAGCACATTTAAGCAGTGATGGTTTGAGTATTTTTGCCTGAATATTTCTTCCTGCTCCTCATGTCTTCACAGTCTTTGATCATAGTAAACAGCAGCAGAAGAATGAGGAAAGGCTCTTCCTCGTGGACTGACAGTTCACTTTGCCTCCATAGTGGAAGTGACACCTCACATTAATTTATCCACTCTTCCATCTAATCTTTACCTTTGAGGAGATTTACGTAATCTTATTTTATTTTTATTTGTATCTGTAATTTGAAATAAAGTCAGAGCCAGGCAACCACATGATAAGGACCTAACTATATTTTAAGGTTGAGACTAGGCAGTGTGCATGTGCTGTCTACAAAACATGCTGTATTCAGTTTATGGGCTTTAACCATGCCCACTATTGCCATTCGCTCTTTGCTGTGCTTGTCTCAAACGCTTCCTTTTTATTGATGCATTTTGTAGGTTGAGCCTAGGCAGCTTGTTTGCGCTGTCTGCAAGACATGCTGTATACAGTCTATGGGCTTTAACCACCCCCACTATTGCCACTTGTTCTTTGTTGTGCTTGTCTTAAATGCTTCCTTTTTATTGGTGCATTTTTTCTAAATGTCCGCCCTTTTTGTGCTTAGTTTCTTTCCAGGCGATTTCACTAAGAGAACACTTTTGTTGGTCATCACACTATATTCACGCTTTCTCCTGTTACAGCATGTAATGGCCCCTCCTCCCGTATGGGTTTGGTTTTGCCTTTAATCCCTGTCGCAATCCATTCTCCATGCAGGTCGTTCTGATTTGCATTGTAGATGTGTCTGCTACTCTCTTCTACTTTCTTTGCTGCTACATTTCTTTTTTTTATTCCTGTGCTCTGCCCTTCTGGTTTCTCTTCTTCTTATCTCTTCACTTTACTATTCATCATGCATTCCTGTGGCACTAGCTCTGCTTCTTTGGCCCTAATTACAATAGTTTTCTTCTCTGCTGTTTCTTTTTTTGTGTTCTATGTTCTCACTTTTTTACGTGGCTGCCAATGGCTTGTTTGCAGTTCCATGGCATTGTGCGGGGTGAAGGCTTGTTAATTTTACAGCTATAGCACTTTCCACATTAAGGGGAATCCTTTCCATCAGGGCATGTGATCATGTTCGTATTTGACATGAAGGGCAGCATTTCAATAACAGCACAGAGGCTTCAAACTAAATTTTGCGTGGGAGCAAGCATCAGGTGCCTTTGCATCGGTCGTCAATGGGCTAGGTTGAGTGTCAGGCACGTTGATTACAACTCCTGCATGGCATACGTTGGCCACTGCTTGAACGTTTGCCAGAGCATTTCAGGTACACGTGTGTTTAGTGTTATATTTCTTGCTCTTGCTTTCAAAGGTTTGAAGAACACTAAGTTTGCTTCCACACATTCTTATAATACTTCATTTTTTTAATGTGAACTTTACACAACTCCATAGTCCTATAGCGTTTCGGGTTAGTAAGCAATGTTTCTGTGAGACTTTAGGGTTGCCCTGAAGTCAAGGAATTGAATTCTGCCACACGAAGTAACATTCATACATATATAGTGTCACAGAGTACACTCCAAACCAAAACTCATAAGTCAAAGACATTGTCATTAACAACACCAATAGCTCTCACTCTCGCAAACTTATTGCATTGCAAATGCTTGTTTATCTTCCTGTTCTTCAGTTGCCTTAATGTGAAGCTGCCTTTTGCGGTCACTCTCTGTGCATAAATAGTGCAAATTATGTCAGTTGAATGGGAGCCAGGCACTGGTTCAATTCCACCATACCTCTCTGCTTTGGGGACGCGTCACATCACAGAGGCATCCAACACACTGGGGGGCATATTTACAAGGAACTGGTGCATCAACTCCAATGGACCAGTTTCCTTGCATCACCCTGAGCCACCCTAATGACACCATGGTAGCACAATATTTACAATAGAGCGCAACATGGCACACCTTAGGACAATAGCGTCAACATTTCTGACGCTATTGTAGGGCTTGGCGCTAGTCCAGCAAAGCACAGGGAGGCCCATAGACTAATGCACTAGTGTCACTTTAACGCCTGCCCTGATCAGGCAGTAAAAAAGGATGCTGAATGGCAGAGTGGCAGAGTGAAATGTTAATGTAAATGTCACTGCACTATTTTGTTTGGCCCCCCTGCGGGGAAATGCCCTCTTGCATATATTATACCTGGTGCAGGTATAATGTGGTGCAAGGGGTTACAAAGTGGCGCAATGCTAGCTTTGTAAATAGGGTGCAGGGTGAGTGCCTGTTTAGGCCAGCCGTAGCGTCCAAAAATGGTGCTATGGTGGCGCTAAGGGGCTCAAGGGGCTTATAAATATTCCCCTCAGTGTGTTAACACATGCTTCATCATTAGATGTTTAGAAGCCAAATGGTAACCAGGAAGTAGTTCCATTGAGAGCCACCATCTTCACTGGGTGCATGGATTAATTCTCTGGCACCCAGAGTGAGTTACACATGCTACACACACTCACTCTCACTCAAATCATTTAATACTGGTCAAGCAGGGCTAAACAGGTAACATTCAGGCCCGGTTGAATAACCCGTCAGGCTAATTTGACCAGATATGACCTTGATGCAGTAGGTACAGGATAGCCGAAGTGTTTACTCACTGCAGGACGACATTCTTCTTGCTCATATTGATTGATTGATTGATTGAACACATGGAGTGTTACTACAGGCTCGTCTTGCCACCAGAGAACCTATCAATAAATGAAATTGCTTTTTCTATGTATGTTTTGTCTCATTTTCATGTACTGTGCATATACCTTTATGTTGCAATTGAGTGCCCCTGATTGCAGGGTCATCAGTATTTTAGTACATGTGTGCACTCAAGCACTTTATGAAAAAACCCTACCATCTAGCATGGCTTAGAAAAACACCTCGAAGTGGTCGTAGCCATGCTTGAAGGTAGGGTTTTTTCCTAAAGTGTTAAAAAACAATGCACCCTGCAACAGTATAAGATGCTTTATACCATTTATACTGTTGCAGGGCGCATTGTTTTTTAACAATGTGACGTGTTTTAATGGCAGGCTAATTCTCCGCTTATATTTTTCAGATATCACAGAACATACCACCAAGTAGGGGTAATGTTTATTTTGCGCATGCAGAGTGTGTCAAGTGGCAACACTGTGCTTCTATTAAATAGTCTAAACCAGGAGTGGGCTCAGGGAGTGTGTTCCTTGGTTCTTATGAAAGCCACTGGGAATATTGGTTTTAAACATGTAAATCATGTAGAAATTAGGGTTATCAAATTCACAGATACTTTCTTCTGACCTTCCCCTTTTTAATCATACAGTCTTGAGGACTGAATATAGCAAAGTTTTCATACCCAACAGGTATTTTTAAACTCACAAAGAACCCCTCCAACTCCTATTTGCCAAAATGTGTGTATACCGTACAGTGATCCAGTGTAGTTCACAGGTAGTTGCAGGTCCCGTTCCGCAGTGGAAAGAGAAGAACCCAATGATGAAGAATGCTGTCAAAGGGTAAACCTCGTGGGCGTGAGTTATATAAAAAAAAAAAGCCTTGCACTTTTTTTCCCTTAAGGAGGAGTAACACATACAATGGAGTAGGTCTCCAGTTTTTTGATATATGTGAATATAACAGTGTATGCTGTCAGACAAGGATGGTGAAGGTGAGGGGAAAAATGTAGGAGTGTGGGTCAGAGATGCCACATCTAGGGCATTCCTAGTTGTTTTGCCAAGGGTATTGGTCTTGGCTATTTATTTTTATTTTAAAGACTGTACATTGGAAGAAAGGTTAGTATGTCCGGATGTGGTAAAGGTTGGGTCACCACTGGAAGAATTAATGAAAGAAATAGACAGAATGACCAGTAAATGTAATAACATGATGGGAAAATGTTGGAAAGTGGATTATTGGTAAGGGCAGGCAAGTACCAACATTTAGCAACAGGCCACTGACCTCCACTTAGGTCCAGTTAGATCTCAATAAATTAAATCCAGATCAACCCTTGGTAGCCTGGCAACAAGCGACAAGGCTTAACTTAGGAGGCGTGTGTAAAGCATTCAAAAATCACAAAACAGTAAATAAGTAAAACACAAAACACAATACAAATTCAACACCAATTTATAAAAATAGATTATAGATTTATCTTTAAATTCACACCAAAATGATTAAAATTGGATAAGATAGGGGACCTGGAAATATGAATTTTTTAATAATTAATGTTTTCCAGTGCATAGAAGCAACTAACGCTCAAAGGGTTAACTAAGGTCACACTAGACAGGGACAAAGTCCAGAATTCAGGTCACCTATGAGGAAACACTGTTACACTTACATTCAGAAGTGTTTTTTGATTCGGGAAAGTGGTCCAAAGCGCCAGCCAAGGGTTCAAAGGCTCTGGTTTGCCCCTTTGAGTCTGGGACTAAAACTCCCTCACTGCACCTCTTTAACTTATGGAGTTGCTCCAAACCTCTCCAGACTTCTGGATCTTCCTCCAGAGGTCCTTTTTGGGTCCTTGAAGTGTCCACAACTTAATCTCAGGTTCCAGAAGCTCTGATTTGGTCCTTAGGAGTTGGGTCTACAATTCCCAGATTGCACCTGGTCAGAATCCTCAAATGGCCACGGGACACTGGTCAACTGGGGTTTGCTTGCAGGACTTGATACAGGGGACTCTGGGCAGCTCCTTTGTACCTATAGCAAATAGGCAGTCCCTTCTTGAAGCTGTAGAAGACAGGCAAAGTCCTTTTTAGTGGTGAAGCCCAAGTGTGCAACTGATGCAGTCCATCAGAGTGCAGGGTCCAGGTGTAGGTCAGGGGACCAGCAGGGGAGTCCTTCTTCTTCTTTGTCTTGTTCCTTGTAGGGATCTCAGGTGTGGGTGCAGCTCTGCCATATTTATTCTTGCTCCTGGGGTGGAAAGCAAGGGGATCCTAGTTGTCCAATCACAGGCAGGCTCCTTCCCCCTCTGATGACCACTTCCCTGGAAGTGTGGCTACAATTAATCCCAGGGAGCAACATTCTTCAAAAATCCAACAAGGCTGAAAGTGATTTTTGGAGGTTACATCTGGCTGAGCCCACCAACTGGTGTGGCTAAAACTCCTAAACACACCCCTCTCCTGCCCTCTCCTGATATAATCAAGAAGGCACCTAATTGGCTGTGGTTGCAGGAAATAGGGAAGGTGCTGAGCCGCTCCAAATGTCCTTCCCTGCCTTTAAAGGCCAGTTTTGCTGCTCTCCCCCCATCCTGTTTCACCATATGCTGAGGCAGATCTCCTCCTCAGGCACTTCCTTTGTGTTCCGCCCAAGTCACTTCACACCTCATCAAGGAAGCCTGGCCAGATTGCCAGAGGCTGGCCAATCAGAGAAGGCCACTACAGAGCTGAAGCTGGCAACTTCCAGGTAGAGTTTTAAAACTCTTTACCTGAACTAGGTATATTAAATCCAACAATGGCAAGTTGTGGGATTTATTCTAACAATTAATTTGATACCAAATTCAAGCTATCTGTCCCTTATGGGGACTTTGTTCATTAAAAGGTCTCCCCATTTTAGACGATGGAGGCCATTCACTACAGTGATGGAAAATCAAAAGTGTCTATTTTACCTCACCAGGGCTTATAAAAAAATATTTATAAGGTCCCTACTTATAGTTACACAGCACCCAATCCTAGGGGCACTTTGGACACACCTTAGGGGTGACTTATATGTAAAAATAAGATAGTTAGTAGTTTAAGATTTTGGAAGTACTTTTAATGCCAAAGTCGAATTTGCATATAACTTTAACTTAAAAGCAGCCAGTAAGGCAGGCCTGCCTTTTAAATGACCCTGTGTACCTCAGCACCTATGGATGCACCACCTATGCTGGGGTCCCTTAACCTACATGCCCTACCATATACTAGGGACTTATAGGTAGGTTGACATAGCCAATTATAATTAGCCTAATCTGCATTCTCATTTTACACAGAGCACAGGCCCTGCGACTGGTTAGCAGTACCCAGAGCACCATCAGAGTCAGGAGAACACCAGCAAAACATGAAAAATGGGGGCAAGAAGTTAAGTGGCCCCTGTTTTCTCACAGAGGCCCTTTTAAAATGTGTACAACGTTTCGAGTAAATGAAACTTAAATCATTGAAATGGAAAGAGATTTTTTCTTTAAAGTAGCAGTTTATTACCTCATTTATATTAGAGGAGTGGGTATAAATGTATGATTTATTGCAAAAAGTGGTATTTGCTGGATGGTGGCTGACGTGAGACAGTCGTCCTCCAAATTAGCATATACATTTGCAGTGCTGCAGCATTTCAGCCTTTGGGTCACAACGAGAACATAGAAGGGTGGACAGAGTATGGAAGAACTGGGCAAGTCTGGTGATTTAGGCAATAAGAGGACAGAGTTAGATTGGTGGATGGTGCGTTGGCCATAGAGGAAGTATTTTGAGAAGAAACAAAGTGATAGTTTGGAGAAATTAAGAATTTGAGTCTCTCTTCAATGACAAATAGGTGGCTGATGGTGCCAGGTGTTCTGTGCATCTCATTTGCTAAGGCGTCGAATCAGCAGCTGTTTGCAATTTTCTGTAGCTGTGTACATTTCCCTGGGGGGTTGTTCAGTTGTCTGACAACCAACAGCAAAAACTAATTTGACAGAAAGATAGTGTGCTAAAAATCACCCTATTGGATGTATTTTTTTCTAATACTAACTCCAGTGTGGTGATATTTCTGTAAACAGTGTTTGGGACACAGTATTTCCATCTGATACCACAAAATATTGGCACTTCCGTCCTTCTGGCTACAGAAACGTAGCTGCTCATTGCAGTGCATACAGAGCACACAAAAGGCTGAGGAAAAAAGATGAACAGAACTGGGGCCACATTTTACAAAATAAGTACCTGGATAAACATTTGTGACTGGCGTTATTCCATGCCCTTGGTGGTAAATTAAAGTGGAGTTTGGGCTAAACACATTTTACCACTGTTTTATGGAAACAGGATTCTGTATGTAGTAATGTGTCACAAAATGATGGTCTTGATTTATTGTACATATGTTTTGAGTGGTTATGTAGACTGCTATTTTTTGTGCTACTGGATTGTTTAGCTGGATTTTGGTTGTGTGGTACAACAGTTATGTTGCTTTCTGGCTTGACTGTTTTCTTGCAATGTACCCTGTTATTTGTAATTGTATTGGTTTATTAGTTTACACGTTATTCTGTTATGTATTGCTGTTTACATTAGATATGCCAACAAATACTGTTATGTTTACAGCCAAAATCAGCATATATTTATAACGTTCCTGTGACAAGCAATCAATTATTACTGTGTAAGTTGGTAAAATAGGGCTGCTTCAGTTCTATAACTACTTAAGACACCAGTGATCCCATACTGTGACAAATTATTTATCTCATCTTTGTGCTGGCTGTGTTTACCTTATGTAGTACGGCCCACAGGCTCTGGTACAGTTTTGGGCTGGTCGATCTATTAAATGGTTAGAGAGCTCCAGCAGAGGTGTTTTGAGAATGGAGAAAGAAACAGAGCTGACATAGGAAGAAAAGGCAAAGAAAGGGGGTGGAAAAAAGAAAAAGAAGAGATTACAGTTTGAATGGGAACCTTACAGGGTCTCTCGCTGCTCTTACCTCCTGTCCCTTCAGTGTGCACAGAGGTGCTTGCTAGTTCTGTACATGGCGGTCTCTTTAGAGAAGAATTTGCTTTTGGACTACTGGAAAAGGACTTGGGTTTTGAAGCATGTCACTTACAATAGGAAACAGTGTGCTACAGATTCTATATGTGGAAAGATTCCTGCATTAAAGATAACATCTGGTGGTAAATAGTACTTGCAATGCAACCAAGTAATGTTTTATTTTCCACAGGCAGTGTTCCAGAAGAAAATGTCACACTCAGATAGTTTGCAAAAAGACAATGCAGTTCTCCAGATGTTTTCCTACTGTTGTCCACAGAAGGGAATTCCATAGTTCTAATCTTGCAGTTCTGAATTAGAATTTTTCTGGAAAGTAGGTACGTTGCCCTAGATGCACTCTGCTGGAATGCTGCAAGTCTTGCAACTTTCTCCACTCGTCTCAAGGATTTCTCCTTTTTCATTTCAGTGGCTGTTTCAATGACTACCAATCTGAGCACTCTAGCAACGTTTTTTTCCATTTCTTCCAAGCATGACTCCACCACAAGAACATTTTTCTCCATATTTTCAATTTTTTTCTCAAGAATATTGACTACCAGCATTGCTTTCTGACTATGCGCCAGATTATTGTCAGTCCCCTCATTCACAATAGACTCCTCTCTGCCGCTGATTGAGCCTGGGAGAAATCCTACATTTTCAGTTTGATTTCTCTTCAGCCATCCATCATTGCCTGGCATGGTAACATTGTCCATGGGGTAAGGGTTGGACTTTAGTCCACACCATTTATGGAGAACTGCCCCATTCCTCACCTATTCTCTGCGGCCAATGACAGCTGTCTCATAGTAGGGTGCAGACCCCTACACAAGCATGCACTCTCTCGAGAATTCTGGAATAATTATCCTACAATGACATTGAAGACAGCAGTATTTTGGTTCCCAAAGCTAAACAATGCCTCATGCTCACCAGTAACATCTAGGAATCTTGAGCCAGTGTTAATATTGATACAAATAATGTCAATGTATGGTATGATATGTGGATGCATAACAACGAACTCACATCACTGTTGTTCAACCCACTCAATATGACCTCCTTGTCAACCCAGAGCCCTGTCTGCGCTACACAATTACACATCTGTCCCAGATATGCAGTGTGTCTTGTAGGGGAAAGTAGCTTTAACAACACCACGTGAGAGCTATAAGGGAATCCTTGGTTCTAGAGCACAAATACCTAAAACACACCTTGCAGGGCAGGTGTTGGCTTGGAGGACAGAAGCACACGTTTTTAGGAAATACATAGATGTATCTATCCAGAATGACATTAAATGTGTATCTTCTTACCAACACAGTTTCCAGTTAAAAGCGTTGCAGCCAACACTGAAAAGAGATCATAATTGAAATATTAATATGATCAGTTGTAAACACTCTTATACAGCTTCTTTGACATTCTACATTTTATGCAAGCACATTAGATGTTATATGGTGAATAAACATCTTTACCAATCAGCAAAAGGATTAATACATGTATAAGAGAGGTGAACCTGGCACATATCCTACATTCACTCAATCTCTGCTTACACAGATCAGGTATTCTCAAGCCTAATCCCAGTGGTGGCTACTGGCGATTAAAAGTGGTGGGGTGGGGGTATCAGAGGAGGGATTTATAGAGAGTGTAAAAACAAAAAATGTACCTGCTGTTGCTGCTCCCAATCACTCTGCCGGCTGCTCCCTCTCCTCCCGGCAGTCACTACAAAAGCACAGACTCACAATCCAGGGGCTGCTCTCATGATATACCAAGCATGAGAGAAGCATCAGGATTGGCCTGAGCGTGAGGTCTGACGCTCGCTCAGGCACAGGGAACCTGTGCCATTTCTCCACCCAGCTGTGCAACACAGCCGGGTTGGAGAAATGTACGTGCGCATATCGTTTTGGCCGTCCTAAGACGTTCGGCCAAACTGACATGCACACTTTACACTCCCCACTACTCCGCCTCCCTATGGCCTGGCCTGACCCAGCCCTAGATTCCATGGCTATCAGAGAAACAGTGACACATAAAATGATAATAAAATTGCTTCATTATCATTTTATTTGTTTCTGCCTGACTCTGAGTAGAAGGTTGATGATCCTCTGCTATTACCGGAGCCGCCCCTTCCTAATCCACATTTTTCAGCACAGATTTGTTTGTGTAATTTTCTATTCTCTTCCCCTTTCAGTAGGAACAAGAATGTTGGTGCTTTAGAAAAGTTCATAGAGAGAAGCAGAATAGAAAAAGTGCAAATAACTGAAGCACAACTTGGAAGAACAATTTAAAAGGCCCAGATAAGGAAATGAAGGGCTACACCTGGTAACACAGGACAACTGTGAAGTGGAACATCACTCCTTTTGAAAATTATAGGTCAAGGGTCCAAATGTTCAGCCACAAGGCTGAATTCTTGCCAGAGTGTCAGAAAATCTACACAGGCCAATTTTGTAAACAATGAATCTAAATGGGAATTGTTTATACTTTCTGTGGTTATACAGGATATAGTACTTACGTCATAGCCACAGGCACAGCAGCTGGACATTATGGGCCAGATGTATCAAAGGAGTTGTGTTGCTCTTGCACCACACAGCATGGTGCAAGAGTGGCACAACTCTTAATGCAGATTTATCAAGCCAGTCAAGGCCACCTGAGTGGCCTTGCCTGGATTGACAAATCTAAACCAGCACACTATTTCCTTTGGTGCGGTCGTCTCCCTCGAATTTCACATGCCAAATGTTGATGCACGGTTTACGATGGTGGTATCGCAGCTGTGGACATTAGCCTTCATTACTGGGAATACCACCTTCTCGTCATGAAAGAGTGGCTGACGGGTGCTGGGATGACCCAACATGTGGCCTGGAACTTACCGGACTCAGTCTGGATGGGCTGATGCACTCCCTTATGATCCCAGAAGTCACTAGAAAGAGATTCTTGAGGTGGAGGAGGGCTCTTTGTTTTATGGGCTGTGGAGGGCGCCTGACCAGCCAAACTCCATTTTGGAGGGGACGGTGGCTTGAGCAGTTATTTCGCCTAGGGGGTTTTGGTAAATGGGAGTCACTGGGGGTCACTACATTAGCTGATATATGGCGCAGCTCCACCATTCTTTCCTTTGAAAACCTCCAAACTCATTTCTTGCATTCCCATACTAAATTTTATTAGTATCTCCAAATTCAACATGCCCTTGGCAGCTGCCACAAGCATCTCCAAGATCTCCCATAGTTTAACTACTTTGATGCAAAACTGTTGATAGGGAAGATTAAACATGGTGGTATCTCTCAATTCTACCACACGCTAGTAAACAATGGCACAGAGACTGTGGAACGGCTTTCTCAAAGATGGAAGGATTGGGTTGGGGAGATGGAGGCAGTGGAGTAGATGGAGGCATTATAGTGCTCCAGGAGTAAGCAATCTTCACCCGAACTGCCAGGCCAGGTCCTCCCTGGATCAGAAACAAGCATCCTGGGACCAGTTTCAGGGTATCACCCTTCATCAACCAGGCTAGCTTGAATCCAGTGGTGCAGCGAGCAAGGGACCCATGTCTGGGCATACCGTAGCTAACTGAGGTGGCATGGTGAGCAAAAGAACAATGTATAAAACCCAGATCTGTGACTGGGGGTGAGTATTTTAAAAGTTTCAGTACTCCGTCCATCATCTTTTTGTGTTCCTGAAGTTGCCCTAAGTGGGAAGAGTATGCCCAGACGTGGGTCCTGTGCTCACTGTGCCACTGGATTCATGCTGGCCTTGCTGATGAAGGGTGATACCATGAAACCTGACCCAGGATGCTTGTTTCCGGTCCAGGGAGGACCTGGCCTGGCATTTCGATCTGGATTGTTCCCATAGCAAACAGGGTCAAGACTGATTTTCATATGGCTGGGTTCAAACTGGGGTAGCATAGTGAGCAAAAGAATGATGGATTTAACCCAGATATGGCACTCACTGGGGGTGAGTGTTTGAAAAGTTGAATCTTTTTGTGTTTCAATCTGGCTGCCAAATGTTGAGGTACAGTAAAGAAAAGGCCTTTGGGCCGGTATCAGAAATTTGTAAATAATGTGCTTCTTTACAGGAAGCCAATGCAAGAAGCTTAGATCAGGGGAAACTGATGTCCAAAAAGGAAGTTTGAGAATGAGCTGATCAGTCACATTCTGAACAATCTGGAGTTTCTTAATCAAGTAATCAGGTGGCCCAGGAAAAGAGCATTGGCTTAGCCCAGCCTAAAGGTAATGAGGACCTGAGCACTGATGTTCCTAGTAGGCAAAGGAAGAAACTGCAAAAATGTCTTCAAAGAACACAGCAAACTAAAAAGGGTTACAAACACTGTGGATACCAGTGTTTGAAAAGATAACTGATTATCAAATTTCACCCCACATTTTTTAAGCACTACTGATGGAGAAGGAGCTCAGTTAGGCCAACAGCTAGCCCACCAGTCAGGTTAAAATGTTCCAAATAAGAGGACCTTCATTTTGTCCATGTTGCACACAAGATGACTCAAGTGCAGCCTTTCAAGGACAACAGAAGAAAAAGACTTAAAAGGGCATACAAGCACCAAAGAATTGCACCAAAGTTCCAAGGGTATCAAGAAGAGTTGGACCTATGCAGAAACTCTGGGCACTCTCACCGAAAGGGACTTCAAATCAGCGGAAAAGGGGGTTAGCCACACAGACTGAACTCTGTTCTCAATAAAGGATTTAATCCAATCTAGCACTAGACCTATCACCCCAATAGAATGCAAACACTGGTGTTGCAACATATACAACACAATGTCAAATGCCACAGAAAGATCTAAGAAAATCAACACCTCCTTCCCAACCTGGTCCAAGAAAACCCAGCAACCCAGAAGTGACTGCAAGGGTCAGTTGGCTGGCTTTCTGTTTGAGCCACAGGGACAGAACAAGAATGCAAGGGCCTCCTTCTGTAACTGTCCAGCTTACAAATTCCAACAGAACCTGGCCTAGACACTGCTGCTGGCCTCTGCTGGACTAAGTCCTAACCCCCAAGTGGTGCCACTTAGGTCCTGAGCTCTTGTATTAGTGTTAAAATTGTACTTGTCCTGCTTAATCCTAAAAGCTTAGACCTAAATACCTTTCTGCAAATTTTTGCCCTGAGACCTGTCGAGGGATTGAGGTCTTCCTGCAAGCCTATCTCCCGGTGTTGCATCTCCAGTGGGAGTGACCTTACTGCAGATACCACTACATTCTTATCCACAGCAGCAAATCCTGTTCAGCTGGACCTACTGAAGCCTGTATGCAGCCTTTTGGAGTGCTGTTCATCTATAACCTGCCTCTTTGCCTTGCTGAGGAAGTCCAAGCTCCAGAAAATAATTCTAATTGTGAAGGTAGAAATGTACACTGGGCCTGTCGTTAAGCAGTACCACATTGACAACAATGACCTTCTCTGAGAAAAATCTTGACTTTTTCCTATCTGAACTTTTCACTTCAAAGCCTTCACCAAGACTTTGTCAACAACCCAGTCATCAGATCCAGTCAGATGCTTTGCAGACTGAAGACTTTACCTTCTCAGAATTTCTTCTAAGTCTGAAGGTAACTCTTAGACTTGGTCCAACTTGGACCTTGAACCTAACCCACGCACCATCACAGTTAGCCTTAACTTTTCATTTTGACCTGGGCATTTGCATCCAGAGAACTGTTGTTGGTGTTTTGTTCTTTTTTTGCACTATTTTTTATTCAAAATGTAAAAATTTAGATTTCTAGTTCTTCTGATTGGATTTAGCTGTTTTGTTGTAATTGCATTTATGGAAATGTACTTTGTTTCCAAAATTGGTTTGGGGATTTTATGTGTAGTGCTTTCACTTAATGGCTGTTTAAGTATAATTAAGCCTGACTGCTTTTGTGACAAGCTACCAGAGGGCTGACTGCAGGGTTTTTGATTATTATCTGAAGAAGCCTCAAACGTGAGGTGCAACTTGAGTCCCAGGTGGAATTAGCTATGGGGCTCACTTGTAGTCATACCAAAACACTTAGGGTGTCTCGTTTAGAACAATTAAAAAGTTATGGGTATAACATTCATATTAATTTCAGTCATTCATAATTATGTGGACCACATTCCAGTCCAATATTTGTATGCTCACCATGCCACTACAAAGAGAGAGAGACTCAACTTGTATGCAAATAAGCCCTGCTTGTGCTCCAAGAGGAAAATGGAATTCAAACTGCTGGGGAAGACAAATATTGGAAAATACTTACAATTCATTCCTGGTGTTTGTGTCACAGGTAGGACACATGATTCCAATCTAGCATGCCATTGACAGATTTCCCTAGAAAGTAATAATCCTTTAAGAGACATCAGAAGACATTTTATTATGCTTAAAGGTGTAAATCTTTGGAAACATTCCTCCACTTGCTGGTACTTGTGAGATGGGCTTGACTTTGTAGCTTTCCCAATCATGAAATGTATTAATCTTTGAGATGTATTTTTGAAATGGTTCATCAGTATTGACACTGTTGATTTACTCTCTGCATTCTTATGTTTTATTTGTCCTGTTTCCTCAGGTTGTTTATTCCACTTTAGTCTACATTTCACATTTAGTTCTTTTGTTGCTCATTAGATTTTTCTTCAATTAATTGTTGCCAATTTTGCTTAGTATACGTATGCACACACTCACACACAAAAACACATACACACACTCAAATGAGTAATGCTTTGATCCTCACCACCTACCGTAAATGATAATGTAAGTGGATCTCAGCAAGTCGTTATATATCCATTGAGCGGATTTGCATTGTGCTCATCTACACTCTTAAATCTATCACCCTCTACAAAAAACATCAGTAGATCCTTGGCCCCTGAGTGCCTTAGTTGAAGAACATTTGAAATAATGAGTTTATAAAGAACTGACTGACTCCTGATTCTAAAGCTCCAAGTTTGCTCTTTCACTGAAAATCTTAAAGAGACCAGCTAATATATATCAAGTTCACAAACACTTTCCTTTATTAATGCATTCATTTATTTATTTTAAGCTTTCACGGTGAGTATACTATCATTTGTTTTTTATAGATTTTGAGTTGTACCAACTTTATGCAAAAAACATAGTTCTACCCTCTACCAACAGTATGCCCACAACCATCATTAAGAGCTAGTTATGTAATGGCTCTAAAGGTAATTTGGTTACCATCTCACATTATTCTAAACAGGTACTTGAGTGATGAGTTTGATTTGTCACGTGGTTGAGTCACTCTTAGTTCTTATATCGTTAGTTAAGTAGGGAAGCCAACAAATTGTGCAAAACCAATTTATTAAATACCTCAGTTTTAATCTGGGTCTACAATTTGTGGCACTTACATACTGCCAGCTTTGGGAGTAGATTCATGTGTTTCAACATTATGATAATCAATGGTCCTGAAATAAGAAGATACAAGAGTGAAACAATGATGCAACAAGAATTGGGTTTCATAGACTACCAGTACTTCAGTATGCATATGGCTTGATCATCTTGGATCACACCAAAGAAGGCATGGTATGACTAACTATGCCTTTATAACAAAATAACAAACAGATGGTAAATGATAAGAAAACTAAGTTCATGGTATTTTGAAGAAAAAAAAAAAACAACAGCAGACAATGGAGCCTCAGTCAATTAAAAATTGGACCCATACCCAAATACAAATATCAAGGAGTATGGAACACAGAGATTGGTAAGGTTAATATGCAACCCCAGCACTTGACTAAGAAAGCATTAGCGGTTAAATATCCACTTTGTAAACGTAATAACCACCTTTAAAGGTAAAACAATCTTAAAACTAGTGCTAGCAAAGCTAATGCTAACTTACATGTTCATCAAGTCTACCCAGGTAAACTTTCTACCTCCCTAGATAAATTTGATTGCAAAGCCTACAAAAAATGTGTAATTTGCCTAACTATATGGGGCAATCATTACTGCGACTTAAGTTTGACCTGAATAGCCAACTCCTGCAATGCACAGCATTATTCAGTAAGCACTACCACTCACTGGCTGTAGCTAATTTTGGAACTTTAAAGAAAGCCCTTTGCAAGCTTTTAGGGCTCAAACAATTCTTGGCCAACATATTTAACACTCTCTGCCAGTGAACTGAAGGTAGATCTTGAAACATTAACAGTAATTCATTCATATGACTCTTTTAAACTGGTTCTTAAAAGAAGAGATGCAGGCTATGCCCAAGGGAGCTGACTTAGAAAAGATTCAGAATGCCCCTTATTTGCACTGTATTATAAATTCTTATGTGGCACCAAAGAAACAGCCTTACCTAAAGCAGGGCTTAACTAGTAACTGTAGGCCTCTAATTCTTTGCGCCAGACTAATGTTCTTTCTGATTCATGAGAATCAATATAACTGACCAGTTATCCCTGTTCCAATTCCCTGCAGGTTCTGTGACTATGGAAGAATATCTATGTTGCATCTCTTATGCTGCCACCCAGAATTCTTAAGCCCACAACACATTTTGCTGAGGCCAATGTTTTTATCTGCCTTTTTTGCAGCCCACCAAGAAGCCCTGAGACATTAATTCAAACTATCTGACTGGCAGACTTTAGTAAGCTTTGCACCGCTTCCCAGTTCCAAAAAATTGTAAATATGCCCCTTAGTGTCCTAAAAAGGTGGAGTTGAAAAAGAGCAATTCCATTGTTTTCTGATGTTCTGTGTGTGAAATTGCCTCTTTTTGCATGATTACTTTCTATTATTTTGGCCTGATGTTGCTACTTTTTCACTCTATACACCGGGACTCTACTGACTAGGCCACAGTGAATGTTCTCTGACCCCTGAGCATGTGGAAAATGGCTAACCATCCAACTCACATTTTTAAATTACCTATAGGAACCTAGGGACAGATGTACGATCCTGAGTTTTGCGACTCGTAGTTTGCGACTCATTTGTGAGTCACAAAAACGTATGTAAAACAGTGTACTTCACACTGTTTGCGATTCCCGATGGGGTCTCAAAGGACCTACCTCATGAATATTCATGAGGTAGGTCACAATTTGTGACCCCATTGGGAATGGCGGCACTCACAGTGATGGTGGCCTGCTGGGGTCAGCAGACCACCATGTCCGTGACTGCTTTTAAATAAAGCAGTATTTATTTTTTAAATGCAGCTCGTTTTCCTTAAAGGAAAATGGAATGCATTTAAAAAAACAAAAATCAGAGTTTTCTTTTCATTTTTTCAGAGCAGGCAGTGGTCTATGGGACCACTGCCTGCTCTGAAAAAATGTTCTCGCATGCATTCACAAAGAGGAAGGGGTCCCTTGGGGACCCCTTCCCTTTTGTGAATGGGTTAGCACTAATTTGAAACTGGTGCTAACTGCGATTGTATTGTAACCGCATTCGCAGTCACAAAGCAATCATACATCGGACTGCGACTCACAATTAGGAAGGGAATGCCCCTTTCTAATTGCGACTCGCAAACCCTTTTTGCGATTCGGTAAATAGATTACTGAATTGCAAAAATGGGTCTGTACATACCAAAATGCTTTATTCTAGTCGCAAACTGTCCGATTCTGGGAATTGGGCTGTTTGTGATGAGAAAAATGGTACGTATATGTGGCCTTTAGTATATGGTGCCAGGGGTTCCCAGAGCTTGTAAATGTCTCTGGTGGACAACAGCACCCATTATGCCACACACTACAGTGTTATAGAAAACATGAGTACCGGCCTACAAGTTGTAGACAGGCTGTTTAGTTTCTAAACTGAAAATTCAGCCTCCAAAAATAATTCTATCTGACAAACCTTAACCTTCCTTTGGAATAGTAGGTCATCTTTAAGTAGGCCTTAGTGCCTGTAAGCCAGGGTACATGGTATTTGAAAGTAGGATATATAGAAGTTTAATCTTTCATTTTTCCTTACAGTGAAAAGTCCCCAAGAGCTGTTTTAGCTTTAGCAAGATTGTCTGTTCTATAGGAAATCACAGTAATGCAACATTATACTGAAGAATGTAGGCCTGTCAAAATGGCTAGTACACAATTACAAGTTATGTTCATTAACTTTTTAAGACATTTATTATAAGAACACCTCACTGGTAAAGTTGGATTTGTAATACATATTTTGGAAAAGCTGAGAAGGCCCATTTGCATGAGCTCCAACTGTCACCCATTATCTCAATGTCCGCCTTGATGAGGTGTGAACATGCTCCCAGAGCTGATATAAATGCCTTGGGCGTGGAGAGTTTTTTGTTCCTCTGGCAGAATGACCATCTGGCTGTGCCAAATAAATTCATTAATTTGAAAGGGTTCTACCCTGTCACATGCAAATGTTAGCTGACAGTTGGATGGGCCCTCCTTTGTTCCCCAGTCAGGCAGGCAGCAACTCCAGTAGGAGATGATCTCTCCCAGAACTGGTGACCAAAGAAGAAGAGTTACTTATTTCTCTGGCCACACCTCTCACCATCTTGGAAATAGGCAGAGAGTGACACTATGGAAATTTTTGCAGTAAGGCACACAAGAATATTTGCCAATGTGGGTAGGGCTATCCCAGAATCCTTTCCCCGTTGATAAGGGGCCAGCATCACACTCACCCAAAGAATAGTGTATCAGACATAGTTGTAACACCACTTGGTTCCCTCATCAGAATATTAGTGGACCTATGGAAGTCAAAAGAATGACTTGCCCATGCTGTGAGGAAACCAGAGGGTTTGGAACTGATCCCACTTGTCACCTGGGCAAAGAAGTGGACTCTAAGGGTCAGTTGACTGATCTCTGGTTAAGCTGCAGATACACAACAAGCTGCAAGAAACCCCAGCTGACCAGTTCTTACTGGGCCTGCCCTTAACATGCTGGTAGCTTCTGCAGTAGTGAGTCTTGAACCCCAAGTGCGATAGCCTAGGGCCTGGCACTGTTGATTGTGTCACAGAGTATTCCTCCCAACAAGCTGGAATTTAGAATAATTTTGGCTCCTATAACACCCAAAGGTTTAGTTGTGTATCATTAGCATAATGAATATGAATTTTGCCTTTAAACATAGCTACACATTCCAGGTTTAAACAGGCAGGTCAAAATCCCCCATGGGATTCTTTAAAAAGACTGTTTCATCTTAACAAATCAACATTTAGAAATTGAGATTTTGACGTATAAAAAGGTTGGAAATATTCTGTCACACTCATCCTGCAATACATTTTTTTAAATAGAAACCAAGGATTGATAGTGTGCGATCCAGAATTTTAAATATTTGAGTTAGAGTGCTGCATTTGGACCGAAACAGATTGAAATGTAGTGAGTTAGTGATTTTTTCAAATAGAAGCAAAACATTTTATTAGATAGATTTTTCAATTAGTCTCCATAGAAAGGTATGCTCGACCAAAGCTTTTAAGTGCTCCAGGGTCAAGGTCACATTTCTTCAGGGTGGCATTGATCTATTCAGATTTTACTAATAATTGAACTATGGGGCTTATTTATGAGCCCCTAGCGCCACAAGGGCATCATTATTTGTGACGCTCCAGTGGCGTTGTGCACTACGCCATATTTACAAGGAGGCGTTAAGCCTCTTTTTTTGGCTTAACACCACCTTGTAAATACGCCCCCTTCACACACAGCACTTTGCATTCCACAGCAATACCCATTGCATTTTGACGATGCCCCAGATTTATGAAATTTCGTAAACCTAAGGCAGCGCCAAAATCAAATTCCACCCCAGGGGAGGCATTAGCATGGTGCAACAAGGAGAAATGCTTTAATTTCTCCTCGTTTGTTGGTCTTTCTACATATGCTACATTCTGCAGCACACATAGAAAGAGAAAATTGCCATTGAACATTGTTTTTGTGCAGGAAGGTGCACAAAACAATCTCTCCCAATACAGCCATCCTTGCACCATGCTAGGGGAGCACATTTAGCACGAGTGCAGGGGGAAACACAGGGGTGCACCGCATTCTTGTTAATACAGCACATCCCTGTGTTTCTAAAGTGATGCAGGTCAACACTACCAATTTTGGCGCAGCACAGTTCTGCACCACTTTATTGCAAATGAGTCCCTATGTCTTATTCCTGTGAGCTATTCATGAACCTGTTAAATTTAAGTGTCAGGTGAAATGCACAAAATTGTATTAAGTTTGCAGGGGCAAGTTCCTGTGCATTTTATATATGATTTGCGAAGTTCTAGAAATCTTCATTCGTGATTAGGGTTCCAGTTCTTGAAATGATCACCTTTTTGGGGTGGTTACGTCTGTTGTGTGACATGAGGATGTATTCTGCCAGATTCTGTATTTTCCCAGAGAAGATGTTTGCAATATTATTTGTATTAGTTGTACAATATCTGTTAATTTGAAAAAGTGATGTAGGAATTTTATATTCCTTTAGATTCCTTAGTCTTATGATTCATGAGTTGGTTGATTTAGTGAGCTGTGCAATCTTCATATATTTTTGTTTGTGTTTAAGGTCTTTTAATGTCAGTTCTGTTGCTAATCTCATTTACTATGCCATATACCATATCTATAACCTAGGAGATCCAGTGATCGGCAAATTCCTCACTCACATTATCAACCCCTCCCTCTATATAACTTTCCCAGATGAGTGGAAGCATGCATGCATGCAGTTATGGCCCTTTTGAAAAAAAACATTGGCTGACCCCCATGAATTGAGTAACTTCCAACCTATCTTCCTACTACCATACCCAGCAAACGTAATAGAGAACCAATCAGCCTGCAACTCACCAACCACCTGAGACTTCACAATCTTCTTGACCTTGCTCAATCCATCTTTCATAGCAATCCCAGTATGAAGACAGCACCCACCACCCTTATACTGCTGGACCTCTCATCAGCATTTGCTGCCATGTCACCCTCGAGCCTCTTCAAAAGAATACATGCTGCAGGCATCCAAGGTCCAATCATCAAATGAAAAGGCTCCTTCTTCACAAGAACACAGTGAGTAGGACTTCCCCACTTCACATCGGGGCCCAAGGACGTTATCTGTGGAGTTCCTTAAGGATCACACATCAGCTCCACCATGTTGTACATTTACCTCACACCACTCGTTGATGTCATACAATCTCATGACATCTCCATTGTCTCCCATGCCTTTGCCGATGAAACCCAGCTCATCCTCTGCATGTCAGTCAAGTGACCAACGGCCAGATCTAACTTCACGGAATGCATGATCCACATAACAGAATGGATGAGAACCAACTGCCTGAAACTCAGAACAGACAAGACAGAAGTGATGATCTTTGGGACAAGAACTCCCAAGGGACTCCACCAGGTGGCCACCACACTTCAGTCCAACATCATCACCCTCTAACCATGCACATAACCTGGGTATCATCCTCAAAAATATCTTCAAATGTATTCTCAAGAGAACAAGGTGCATTTCACTCAAGCCCTAGTCACCAGAAGACTTGACTTCGAAACGCGCTCTATGCCATAATCTCCAACCAGCTCCTCTACTGTCTTCAGCCCATCTAGAGCGCTGCTGCTTGAGTCATCCTGGACCCCTCACAGTGCACCCACACCACATCTCACCACAGATATCTCCCCTGGCTGCTAATACCCAACCTCTGCCATTTCAAACCCCTCACGTATGCATACAAGGCAATGCACAACATTGGATTAGTCTGCCCCAACAACCACCTCCACTTCCACCAGCCCCCCAGAAACTTATGGTCTGCCTCACTCTCTTGTGCAAACAAACCCCATATCCACAAAAGCAGAACTGGAGGCCTTGCTTCTCTTACCTCACACCCAAATTGTGGAAGAACCACCCTCTACACATAAGGGCCTCCTTCTCACTTCTTCAATTCCACGAGAAGCTAGACCTAGCTCTTCAACTAACATCCAGTAGACGACTTTCACACCTGCTCCAGTGCCTTGATACCCCTTGGATGATAACATGTAACTCTAATAACATAATATAACATAACATGCCTATGATGCTGCTTTTATTTCTCATATCTGCTATGTGCTCTAATCTTCATTTTAGTGACTTCCATTTTCTCATTTCCTTTTGCAAGCATAATTTTCCCTCAGTGATTACAGCAGTCAGGGTGGTGACCATGAAGACAGTTTACTATTTGTCCTGGGTTGATACAGTACATTGGCAAATGAGAATGTGGTAATAATAATTAAAGAGTAGGGATTTGGAGCCTCATGGTCAAAGCTGTTTTAGTGGTCATACATGCTCTGATTTGCAAAAATCGAGCCAAATTGGGCGGGGAGTGTTTAGGATCCAATTTAATTTGCTAGTTCTTATGGCAGGTACCAATTGTTTGCACCTGCAATTGCGGTTGTAAATTATTGATAGGTTACTGACACCTCAGAGGAGGTGGTATTCCACAGGCAAACTGGAAGGGATCCCTTAGGGACTCCTTCCTCTTAATAAACATTTTCAACATTCTTAATGTTGTAATAAACATTTTGTAGGAGTAGGCTGTGGTTCACAGGACCACTGATTACTCATAAGAAATGTTTTCCAATTTTTCTTAGATGTACCCTGTTTTCCTTTAAGGAAAACAAGCTGTGTTTTAAAAAGAAAAAGGTTGCTTTTAAGTAATCACAGACATGGTGACCTGCTGATCTTATCAGGCCACCATCAGTATGATGGTAGTAATTCATAGTGGGTCACAATTTATGACCAACTCATGCATATTAATGACATAAGTCAGACTGTGACCCCGTACATTTCAGAACTTTGTGAACCAACATGATTGAGCATATGTCAGTTTGACAAAAACCCAATGCATTTGGCAAACGTAGGTGCACCCAATTTGTACCGAAAGCACTCAACAAATGTTAGGTCCTTTATCACTTTGATGGGTCTGTGGATATTAATAAATGCGGCACCAGTTTTTCTCACCTCATGTCACTACTAGTAAATATCTAAAGTTTTCACCGTTTTCTTCAGTAGATCAGAAATTATTTGTTGTATTTTCTGCCCAATACATCCTTCTTGTCATGAAACATGGTAATTAAATAATCTCATATCAAATTACATTTTAATCATTGTAGGAGACCATCTCTCACTTGCTTCTCCTCTAAAGGAAGATTCATCCTTCCTAGGGTACTTCTATCACTGGAATTTTCCTGAGACCCAACAATGCCGTCACTGATTAGCACATCAGAATATGGCAGCCCAGATATATTCTTCAAGAAAGTTACTCTAAACAGTAGACCATATTGTATGCAGAAGCAAAGAGAGGTGGGTAACCAAAGAAAATGTGATGAAATAGAAAATTCCTGTGTATAGCAGAGAAGATCTGAGTGCAATATGAATAAAATCTTTTTCGGAGATGAGACAGTTGACCATAGAACAGGATGGAAGACAAGAGAGGTGATCATTAACTGCAAAAGATGTTTGGACGAAGGATATTGAAGAAGGTGGAAAAAGGGTAGTTAATCAGCTTGGTAAGAGGTGTTCAAAGAGAGCATTTCAAAGAAAGAATATGGTATCAGAGGAAACAAGGAGGACAACGCTTTACAGTTTCATTATTCTATACTTATGTAGTTCTGCCAGAATATTAAACACCCTCATTGATCGTAGATCAATACATTAGGAAATTGACATGCGAACTACATTGATCATTTTTGTGTTACTTACTTTTCAAAATGCTTTTTAAATATTTAAAATATATATTCAATTTCAATAGTAAGGATGCCACATAGTTCTTAAGGAAAACAGATGACAAACTGAAAACCTGTGTCACTTATGGTGAATCCATGGCTACAGGTGTCCTGTGATCTTATAGATAGATCCTTCAGCTTATCTAGACTGTAGTCAACATCTTTTTACATCCTGAAGCATGTAGTTTCACTTGCCCCATTGCAGGTAAAAACTGAGAAGGTGCAGAATTCCAAAGAACTTTGGATATAGACATTGAGACTGGTTTACAGAGATTGGCTCATTAGAGACCTAAAATAGTCCTTCGATTTTACCATGAACATTTTTATAGACATTTTACAATGGGCATTTATCAAACTAATTGACAGGAGTAGCAGATGGGATACAATGCAAACTGTATCCCCCATGAATACAAGATTGACTCCTAGTCTCGCTGTTGTACCCTCAATGTCTCCCTATTCAGCCTAGAAAGGTTTGGAGGAAGAACATAAACTGAAATGTACAGAGAGTAAATACCAATCCTGAAGATCTTTATCTTCCTGCCTAACTTGATGCCTGAATGTATTGGTAGCAAGAGCAGTGTCAGGGGTATCATGGGCTGTCACTGGCTACCTAGAACTGATGCCAATCTCTTAATTAATCATTTAAACAATGTTTTGGGCACAATAAATGGTTAGATCTACAAATTGAAGTTTAAAGTATCTGTATAAGTAAGCAAAAGAACTAAACAAATAATAGAAACTGAAAAAGACCTGCTTTTAATTCAGTTGCGGTAAATGTTTTCTCTCGAAGACTGGCTGCGAATGCTCACGTCCCAAGCTCTGAGGTGTATAAATCCTGTCGTAATCCAAAGAGGTATCACTTTGAGATGTTTGCACAACTCGTTCTGTGACTAAACATGACAGTCTAGATTAGGATGGGACCGACTCCTGAATTTCAGTGTAAATCACACACCCCTCAGAATTAAGGTGGGTGAATCACGTACGGGGTGTTGAAATGTTTCCCTCGTCAAAGCAGAACTAAAGTTACACCTCCTGAGAGATGAAAAACACTTGCCTGCAGTTCTTCTTGATTACCTAATCTGATCTATTTTTGACTTCCAATTTACGGAAGTCCAATGTAATATTGCACAATCAAAGATTGTTATTGTTATAGTTCAAGGAAGGTCTCTTATTTTGTAAGACATGTTGGCTATCCTTACCATATTATGTAGTACTAAATGTATATGTGTTTTCACGTTTCTGCAATAGCGAGGGTAACATTCTACAACATTTCAAATTAATCACTGAGCGGAGGAACCTTCCCCCCATCCCAAGCTTCTGGTAACACCTCGGATCATGGCTCGAGCTGTGGGGGCTCCTCATTCTCCTCACAGGACACCCTCACCAGTTTGCCAAAAGTGACCCCGAGATCATCAGAAGAAATCATTTGACCCTTTACTGAGCGAGCTGGAACTCTGTGAATACTGATACGAACCTGACCAGCTTATAATGTTTAGCAGGAGAAGAAACCACCGGAACCGCCAAATGTGCCACATCTTGAATAATAACTCCTTGGGCTGCCAACATGGACATGCTGGGTCCCGGGAACGGCCTGGAGCATAGGCTCTCGGTCTCTGGCGCGCCACCCACCTATAGGACACTAGGAAAAGTTATAATGGTTTGGACAGGAAAAGTTCTGGTCACCGGTCCTGGGGAGAGGGAGTAGGGAGTTGAGTTTATTAAGTTAGAAAAGGGAGCAATCATGCACTTACCATTATTGAAGCTGATAATTCTCGAACTAGAAACAGGCCATTGCAACATAAATCCAAACACAGTAGTACGTGCATTTACCTTAGCCGCCACAAGCAAAGTAACCAAGATAATGACCACAAGTATAAAATAATAACCTGGAACATCAGAGGCTTAAATAATATGTCCAAACGGTACAAAGTGTATAGCCATCTAAAGCGCAGGGTGATACACATAGCCCTACTGCAGGAAACCCATCTAGTGGAGCAAGAAGTTAATGCTCTTAAAAAAAGATGGATGAAAAAAAATAATTGCCACTAATTACTCAGCATTCGCACGGGGAGTGCTGCTGTGGATCCGTCCTGGGGTGCCCTTCCAAGTACTACGCAAGATCATAGACAAAGAGGGGAGATATGTGGTAGTAGCCGGGGGATTAGAGGGAAAAGTAGATAAAGGCGCCATATACGCACCAAACCAAGACCATGGGCAATTTTTTGACAAACTATCCCTGGAAATAGGCCCACTCCTAGCAGGTCCAAATATAATTGGGGGTGACTTTAATTGTATAGCAAACATCAATCTGGACAGATCGCGTCCTCCTCTAACACAATCTCAAACCCTAAAAACCGCCAAATCGTTTACAGATTGGCAGCAACACTGGCATCTAGTAGACAGTTGGAGGCAATTCAACACACACACCTGGGACTACTCATATTACTGATTGGTAGATGATTTACACATTAGGCTTGACACTTTTTTAGAATCTCCTAAAATTCAAAATGACATGATAGCGGCCGAATACCTTAGCCGTACAATCTCAGACCATAATCCCTTGGTGATCTCGCTGACTTGGGGTAGAGAGAGATCAACGATTCCAACGTGGCGCCTTAGGGCAGAAATGCTCGAAGATGAGGCATTTAAACACCTTTTACACACAACTATTGTCGAATTTTTTAAACAAAATACAGGGACGGCGTCCTCCAGATCCATTGAGTGGGATACGTTCAAAATAGTAATCAGGGGCACTTGTATTAATGAGAATATAGGAGTTCGGAAGTCAATGGAAACAGAGCTCTGGAGTCTGGAAGACTCCCTTAGGGACTTCGAGCGTAGAACCCCTGCACAACCAGACTTTGGCCCCCTTTTGAACAAAACCAAAACCAAAATAACTGAGGCAAACAGTAGATTACCACGCTTCAACTACAAAAAGCACTTAATCAAACAACACTCAGAGGGGGATAAAACAGGTGCCCTGCTAGCCTGGCTTGCTAAACCACCAAAACAACAAACAGTCATAGCTGAAATTGAAGAAACCCCAGGTAACAACGTTTATAGCCAAAAAGAGATAAATGCTAGCTTTACTAAATACTATTTAACATTATATGCGCCTCCCACCGAAACACTAAATAACTCCCAGATACAGGAATTAGAGGAACTTACCCTCCCTAAACTGGGAACTGAGGAAAGTTCAGCCCTAGCAGCACCAATATCGATTGCAGAGATTAAAACCGCAATCCAAAGTATGGCAAAGGGCAAGGTCCCGGGAGATGATGGACTTCCATTGGAGTTCTATCACATATACCAAGATCTACTAGCCCCACATCTTTGCACAATATATGCAGAAGCATGGAACAGCAACAGCCTGCCTGAATCTACTAACGAAGCCGTTATGATACCCCTACTAAAACCAGATAGAGCATCTACTGATGTCCGCTCCTACCGTCCATTATCCATGCTTAACTTAGATTACAAAATATTAAGCCGGATACTAGCTAATAGACTCTTACCTCATATGTCATCACTGATCCACCAAGATCAATCGGGCTTTATCCCACAACGTAGTACGGCTCAAAATATTAGGCGCCTAGTATCAGTTTTCCACTCCATACCCCCGACAATGACACAAGCGGCGATCATATCAGTAGACATCGAGAAGGCCTTTGACAGCCTAAGGTGGGACTATTTGTAACAGGTCATGCTAAAGTTGGGGCTGGGAGAGGGATTTACACGATGGACAAAGCTACTGTACACTAATCCTACTGCGAGGGTGCGAACAGGCAGTACTATATCTGGCCCTTTCCCGGTTTGTAGGGGCACTAGACAGGGTTGTCCATTATCCCCCCTTCTCTTTGCAGTAACAGTGGAACCTCTAGCTCAAATGGCCAGAACTGGGCAGTATTTCAGGGGCATCTCAATTAACAACTGGACTCATCATATCGCCCTCTATGCAGATGACATGCTGCTTTTCCTTCGGAACCTGGAGGTTGATCTGCCAGGAGCAATGGCTATGTTGGAGAACTACGGAGTAGCCTCCGGGCTCGGAATCAATTGGAGGAAATCCTCTATATTTCCTATGATAGAGGGCACCACTGAACCCAATGGCACAAGAGGCCCTCTAACATGTTTAAATATGTAGGAGTGAATATATATCACAAAATGGAAGAATTGCTAGAAGGAAACATACATGGAGCACTCAGAGGGATCAGAGGTAGCATGCGCTTCTGGGAGACACTGCCCCTGATGGTATCAGGAAGAACTGCCTTGCTTAAAATTATAGTGTTGCCCAGAATGCTATATTACTTCTCCACTATCCCACTCATAATCCTGAAAGCAGTGTTCAGAAGCATAGAATCCATGACCGCGAGTTTTATATGGGGATCAGGTAGGCACAGAATCGCATTACACTCCCTTCAAAGACCCACAGCGGAGGGAGGCTTAGCTGCCCCAGATCTAGAGATATATTACTGGACAGGGCAACTACAATGGCTAGCAAAACTAATTAGCGAACCCCCAGTTGCAAAATAACAACAGATCCCCTTAAATTGCCCACTTGAAAAGATACTGGGTATATTGTTAAACCCCAGGAAGCCAAAACAACAATTACCATTGGAGTGGGAATCAACAAGATATTGGTGGGAACAATACCTAAAACGCACACGCACAAAGACTCCATACGCACCAGAGGCGCCCCTGGCCTGCTTGAAACACATAATAGAGGACCAAACGCTAATAGGTATTAATAAACTAGTGGCACATAACATCACAAAATTGGGAGATCTATACAGCAACGGGAAACTTCGCACATACACAGAACTACAAGATCAGTTCGATCTCCCATCTGGATTATTCCTTACCTATAGTGCAGTCACCAGAATCACACAAAAGACTTGGAGAACGGGAACACTCGAGCTGCAGACCCACGGAGGTTGTAGCCCTCTATGCTCAATAGGGGAGCAGAAAGGAGTGATATCAGAAATACATAAATCCTTACAGAACAGCACATGCACACCTCTAAACAGACTTAAAATCAAGTGGCAGACAGAGTTAGACACCACCATTGACGAATCACAGTGGGCTCGGATCACCTCCCATATTTACTCAGTGTCTAGAAATGCCAGATGCAAACTAGTACATTTATATATTTACCATAGGGCCTATTTAACCCCGTAAATGATAACTAAAATATACAGTACAAACGACATAGGCTGTCCCCGATGTGCCGAACCAGCCGCAGGACTTGTACACATGCTATGGAGTTGCCCTCAACTCAGTTCATATTGGGTAGAAATATTTAGGAAAATCTCCACTAGCACTGAAAGGACGCTGACCCTATCTCCCCTGGTGGCCCTACTGGGGGACTTCCCACGCCCCTCAGCTCATAAAACATCTAACAAATGTATCAACCTGGCTCTTGTCCTCGATAAAAGAGAAATCACTTCAGATTGGAAAGACTCAGTGGGCCCGCAGGTAAATAGCTGGCAAGACGCTTTAGAAAGATGGGCGGAAATCGAGGGAACTGTATTACTAAAAGAGGCATTACAGGGGTGGAGACCTAGAGATAGCACCACACAATGGGACTTAATACTGGAGAGCTTGAGGACCCTCGATGCCTCCGCCCCAGAGGATGCTTCAACTGCCTTGGATTCCGAGTCTGAGTCTGCCTCCACGCCCACAACATAGAACTTTGCGTACTTGTGTTGTACTGTTTATCTCAAACAGAGAATTGTCAGCTCAGGAACATAATACGATGACTTAAGTGCAAGAACGGGGGAAGGGGGGGTTCCTTGAACGATGTTGGGGAATTTACTGTATGAATATTATCCACATGTTTAAAAAAAAAAAAGAAAACACAATAAAAGATATTAAAAAAAAAAAAACAATTGCATGGTCCTACTTTGTAAGACAGTGTTCATCAACATCTAAATCCCATCTTGAGAGAGAAGTGAAGTAGGAAAATTGTATTAATTTCTCCTAACATGTCACATATTGAAAGTCAGCCGTATAGGAGTTTTTACTGAAATGTCATCCTTAAAGAACAAAACCAATGCTGGGTAAGATGCATACATCTTTGTACTATGATGACCTCAACCTAAATGAAATACATTCAAATACTGTTACACCTGTCATCCATAGGGATTCCTTCGCCCAAACTATTTGGCTTACTCCATCATTTTTGCTGATCTTGTTTCTGTTTGTTGGCTCTAGGACTATGGCATGGTCCACTGCTAAAAAGTGATAAAGTGCATGTGCTCACTTCCTAAAACATGGTAACATTGGCTTACACCCAGTTGCCACATTTATTTACCTCATAAGTATCTTATGTAGTGTTACCCCTGGTACCCAGGGCCTGTAAATTAAATGATAGTTGTGGGCCTGAGGCATTAATTGTGCCACCCATTTAGGTAGCCTGTCAAACATGTTTCAGACCTGCCATTGCAGCCTGTGTGTGCAGCTTTAAACTGCCATTTTTACTTGACAATGTAAATTTTTTCCCAGGGCTAAACATTCCTTTCTAAGACATATAGGTGGACTAGGGTAGGCCCTAAACAGCCTATAGGGCAGGTGGAGTGAAATTAAAAAGTTGGACATGGACATTTTAACTTTTACTTGAAAGCAAAAAACTCTTACATTTGTTTTTATTACTGCAAGGCCTACCTTTCACACAGGATAACATTGGATTACCTTATTACATTTAATAAATGATAACTTTCAATTCGGGGCAAGTAGCTATATCAAATTTGGCATCTAAAAAGATGTAATGTAAAACCCTTGTTAATGATAAAGTTGTTTTTTAAGTTACAATTCAGAAACATTTAGGGGCATACTTATGAGCCCCTTGGCTGCAAGAGTATCACTTTTTGTGATGCTCCGGCGGTGCAGACTAAAAAATCATATCTATGAGGCCAAGCAAATCCACATTGCAGGCCTTTGAATGGTCTCATAGATACTGAGTAAGGCAAGGTAGTGCAAATTGCGGTGTGGCCTTATGCCGTGCTAGTGGAGTATTCCATTGACGTTGCAGTGGGTGTTCCCATGCAACAACCATGGAGTTTGATGCTTCTCCAGATTAAAAAATAAATAAATTAAACCTGGGTATTTGCCAAAACAATACACCTCCTGAGATGAAGCATAACAAGGAGAAATATATTTATGTCTCATTGTTTTTTCCTCTTTCCATGTGTGGTGTATTCCTGCACAACACAATCCCAGCTACAACACATGCCCCATTGCACCATGGTGGTGCAAGGGTCACTTGACTAGGTGTAGCTGGCAGCTGGTCTTTGTGTATTGCTGGCAGATAGCGAGACAAAGGGGGAATAGATGTTGGCAGGATGGGCCATCTCAGAGTTCAAAAAGCAAAGGAACTGCTGTCTATCACATCACAAAGGCTCTGCCTCAGTCTACTTACAAATGGTTTCACATCAGTATATTGTGCCCTCAGACAAGCTGGGGCAAGGGCAGGGGGCAGGAAATTCCAAAAACCTTTCGGGGTGGAAACCTTCTCCTACTTCAAAGCTGGTACCAAATACAAATATCTGACACTCAGACCCAACTCTCCATTACACCTCTTGACCTGTGGAAAACCCAGAACAACTGATGTGCTGCACCGCTGCAAGAGGGGCTACTACTCTTTCTTCTACTACTCTGCCACCCTACTGCACTGCTGCCTGCTACTTGCTACCTAAGTGAAATAGACTATACCTGCAACTTGATCCCAGAACCAACAGAATGACTAGAAGGGCTGGTGCTGGGCTCCTGATCAGAGCCTCGGGCATAGAAAAGGATCCAACCCCTTTGAACCCAGCACCAGGACTCTGCCTTCTGTGAGTGTTGCCCTATAAGAAGTGTGAATCCCAGTCCGGGACCCTTAAAAGTGGTCCTGAAGGTTTTTTGGCAGAATCGGCGCAGCACAATGCATCTACTCACAGCCTCACATTGGAGCCACCTCTGCACAATGCATCGCAGATGCAGGACCTCACAGTGCAGCTCACAGTTCATTGTAAATGGCACTGCTAGTTGCATTCCTTATGTAGGACTTTGTATCACAAGCTTCAATTGATGGCATCCTCTATAACCACAAAGGACCTCACTTTGTAAACCTTGTTGATGGCTTTGCCAGAATGACCTACAGCGTGATGCATCCTCAGCGCAACTCATCAGAACTGCTGCTGCACATACCATCCTCAAAGTGGGATCTCATATTGTACTACAACCAGGATTTAGGGTACTTTGTTCAGCAAGCATAAGTGGGTCAGACTGTATCTGTCTCACACTTCATTGTGTTCAGCCTCAACTAGTGACTTTGTCCTGGTCAGGAACAAGGAGCTAACCACACTTATTTCTTTGTGCTTTTAGGCACACTTTACACCTAAATCTTTAAAACTGCATATCTCTGGTTCTACTGATTGAGGCCTTCATTATAACCCTGGCGGGCGGTGGTGAAGCAGCGGTAATACAGCCAACAGGCCGGCGGGAAAAAAAATTGAATCACGACCATGGCGTAAACCGCCAACATAGATAGCCACTTTAACACTCCGACGGCCACAGCGGTAGAAACAAACACCGCGGCGGTAACCGCCAACAGACAGGCGGAGGACAAAGTACCGCCCACTGTATAACAACAGGCCTATCCGCCACCTTTTCCGGAACCAACGCTATCAAAAGCACGGCGGAAACCATACACAGAAGGGAAACCACTCACCTCTCGATACCCAACGAGGAACCAGGACGCCCTGGAGCCCGAACTACAGGTCCTGCCCATGCTGGTCTTCCTCCTGCTCTATCAGGAGCAGGACAGACGCCGCCAACGACCACGGTGAGTACTGCACCTATAACACAGGGGAGGTGGGAGGGAAAAGAGAGTGACACGCAATAAGTAATAACCCCACTCTCACCTTCACCCACAACACCATACACACAAATACATGCAGCAACATTACATAGACCCCCCCCCCCGCCCCCTGGAAGAATGCAAGGACAAAATTAAATCATTGTAACAATTGTAATCATGACAAATCTGATAGTGAAAGTTCAAAATTCATTATATACAAATATGTACATCAACTACACAAGTCCGGATAGTGCACCAATCATTGTCCGTGGACCAGTGGTCCCAAAATGCATGGGCTAAGCCCACACAAGATACCTGACTCGAAATGGAGAGAACACTGCAGGAGCATCAGATCAAAGATAAACAGGCACCTTGGGGGAAGGGGGGGTGGGGGAACACCTTACCCTAATGAACGCACAAAGCCACAGCTGCACGAGGGTGCTCCATGCCCATTGCTGTATCCTGGGGAGTGCAAAGTCACAGTCTCTCAAGTCTTTCCAGTGGGTGGTTTCCCACTGCTTTATCCTGGGGAGTGCAAAACCACAGTCTCTCAAGTCTTTCCAGTGGGTGGTTTGCCCACTGCTTTATCCTGGGGAGTGCAAAGCCACAGTCTCTCAAGTCTTTACAGTGGGTGGTTTGCCCACTGCTGTAATCTTGGAAAGTGAAAGCCACAGTCTCTCAAGTCTTTACAGTGGGTGGTTTGCCCACTGCTGTATCCTGGGGAGTGCAAAGCCACAGTCTCTCAAGTCTTTACAGTGGGTGGTGTGCCCATTGCTTTATCCTGGGGAGTGCAAAGCCACAGTCTCTCAAGTGGATGTGATTCTCCACTGGTTCAGGAGGGGGCCTTGTGCCCAGAGTGCTTCATCCTGTCAAGGACTGAGGTAGTGGATGTGATTCTCCACTGGTTATGGAGGGGGCATTGTGCCCAGAGTGCTTCATCCTGCCAAGGACGGAGGTAGTGGATGCCTTTCTCCACTGGCTCTGGAGGGGGCATTGTGCCCAGAGTGCTTTATCCTGTCAAGGACTGAGGCAGTGGATGTGATTCTCCACTGGTTCTGGAGGGGGCATTGTGCCCAGAGTGCTTCATCCTGCCAAGGACTGAGGTAGTGGATGGCTTTCTCCACTGGTTCTGGAGGGGGCATTTTGCCCAGAGTGCTTCAACCTGCCAAGGACTGAGGTAGTGGATGTGATTGTCAACTGGTTCTGGGGGGGGCTTGGTGCCTAGAGTGCTCCACATGCAGTTTGGCCGGTTCCATTCCCTCTCGTGGGTGTGTGTGCCACGAGATTGCCTAGGAACAGCTAGCATGATATGCCATGGAGGCAGAGACATACCCCACACTGCTGCAGCTTCGCCTTTGACCTGCAGGTGCAAACAGTGATGGAAGTCATGCCTCATGGAAGCTGGGCAGGGTACAGGAAGTCTCCCCCAGCCTCGGACGGCTGACCACTGGGGATGGAAGCCATGTCAGCGGTGGTGCCACTGTCCGAGCATGTCGCAGGGCTGGTGGCGGTGCTTGGGACGGTGTATGTGGCGGCGGTCCTGGCGGTGGTGTATGTGTCAGCACCTGTTGAGGGACACAACAGGATGTCTCCTGCAGCCTGGGACGGCTGCCCACTGGGGAAGATGCTGGGGACTGTTGCTGAGGCTGCAGACGTACCAGTGGCGGTACAGGTGGCTGTGCAGGTGGCGGTGCTGGTAGCGGTGCAGGTGGCGGTACTGCTGGTGGTGCAGGTGGCGGTGCTGGTGGCGGGGCAGGTTGCGGTGTTTGCCACCGTACAGATTGGTGTAGTCGTGGACATAAGGGGTGACACTAGTCCCTCAGTCGGTGCCACCGTGCCCTGTCCTGACCTGCTCTTCTGCTTTTGTCCCTTCCCCACCCTTGATGGTGCCTCAGGTATCTTACCACTGTCCCCTTTTGTTTTGGCAGAGCCCTTGGTGGCTGGTAGGTGCGGCTACTCCCTCCGGGATCTGGGCACCTTCTTCACCTTGGCAGGTGGCGGAATGTCCTTGGCCTCGCTACATGGCACACTGGCAGCCCTGATGGATGGCTCACTCGATGACCCCGCAGTTGCTGGCACCACTGTGCCTGGGGATTTCGTTGCTTAGGTGCTGGGCTGGGACCTGGAAAGCCTGGCCCTAGGGGAAGGACGGGGGGTGAAGGGAAGAGGTCAAAGTTTGCAAGGAAACGTTTTTTAGACACACTGGGACGGGAAGATGGAGGGGGTTTGTGAGTGGAGGAAGAGGTAGTGGTTGTAGGAGGTGTACGTTTGCTGAATTTGGTGAAGGTGCATGGGCCGGAGGCTGTTGTGAGGTGGATGGCTGTTGGGTGGCTGTGTGCCTGCGCTTGTGTACTTTGGGAGGAGGACTCACAGACACACTGGGAGAGGACACTGGGGATGTGTGCATGGTAGATGGGGTGGTGATTGCACGAGAGCAGTGTGTGGTGATGGGCGTGCTGGTGATGGAGGTAGTGGCTGAGGATGTAGTGCATGCAGGTGTGAGTGGAGACGAGACAGGGAGGGAGGAGGGCTACGTGGAGGAGGGGGACACAGCGGAGGCAGTGGATGTTGCTGTGTCTGCATGGGTATGGTGCTTGTGTGAGTGCTTGTGGGATGTGCGGTGCTTATGTTTGCCATGTCCACTCGTGTGTTGATGAGTATGCATGCTGATCTGATGGTGTGCTTGGGATAGGCTGAGGTACAGGAGTTTGGCTCTGGGTGGAGGAAGTTGGAGGGGGGAGGCTGGACACAGGGACAATGGCTGCCATCAGTGCTAAGGCCAGAGCCTGAAATGCTCTCTGTTGGGCTGCCATGCCAGAATGAATGCCCTACAGGTATGCATTTGTTTGTTGCAAATGCCTCTCAACACCCTGGATGGCATTCAAAATGGTAGATTGCCCAACAGTGAGGAATCTCAGGAGGTCAATAGCCTCCTCACTGAGGGCAGCAGGGCTGACTGGGGCAGGGGCTGAGGTGCCTGGGGCGAAGGAGATGCCCACCCTCCTGGCTGAGTGGGCATGGGACACAGGCTGAGGGGCTGTTGGGAAGACAGTGCTGGTGGGGGGGTGGCGGCTGTACCTGGTGATGCGGTGGGCACAGAGGTGCCCGACATCACAAGGGAACTCCCATCAGAGGAGGAGTCACTGTCACTGGTGTATGCTCCTGTCCCCGTTGTGGAGTTTCCCTCACCCTCCGTCCCACTGGTGGCTTCAGACTCCGTTGCTTCACACTCTAGGGCCAAGTGGGTTGCAGCTCTCTCCTGCTCCGTTGCCACTGCTCCTCCGCCAGATGATGCTATTGCACACAAGAACACAGAGACAAAACAAAAAGGGGGGGAGACAGAAGAAACACATGTTCAGTGCATGCAACACCACTACCATTGATGGACACAACACACAGGGAGCAGCCCTCTGCACTAAGCCATGCACTAACAGTTCCTAGCGAATTCACATGCCCATGGGGTACGAGGCCTAAGCCCAATTGCTGCACACCTGTAAGTCACAGGAGCCTGACTAGGTGTAGATGGCTATTACCACTAGTGGGGTTGGGGTGCCACAGAGCCTGCCTCACAAGGGACCTTGCCTACCAAGTTTGCCCTGGCCTAGGGGAACCCACAGCCCACCTCCCCCACCCAGACACCTCGTAATGTGCGCAGAGTCAGCTGAATTAGAGTGTACTCACCCCTTGTGGCTGCTGTGATGCCCTCAAGCGTCCATCCAACTCAGGATAGGCCTCCGCCAGGATCCGGTACATCAGGGGAATCACGGTGCGACGGGCACCCCTTCCACGTTGGGAGGCCATCCCCAGCTGGGCCTCCATCGTCTTTTTGCTCCAGCAGCGCAGGTCCTCCCATCTTTTACGGCAATGGGTGCTCAGTCTATGGTAGACCCTCAGGGTCCGGACGTCCTTGTCGAAGGCACGCCAAATACCCCTTTTCTGGTGGGCGCTAACCTAGAGGAAAAGTGAAGTAAAAATTGATATTTCTAGCCCGTACATTTAATCTCATGCATTGCCAAACACCTCCCACACTGCCCCTGCCATACATACACACACAATCCTGACATGCTGGCCTGTCCCCTTCCCCACCCTCTTCCATCCACGACACTCCA
Source organism: Pleurodeles waltl (assembly GCF_031143425.1). Classification (NCBI taxonomy): domain Eukaryota; kingdom Metazoa; phylum Chordata; class Amphibia; order Caudata; family Salamandridae; genus Pleurodeles; species Pleurodeles waltl. The sequence goes on from NC_090446.1 coordinate 1,422,940,050, forward strand.
TACACTCCGGTGCCATCCACCATGCTCACAGTGTACTCACCTGTTTGTCTGGAGGACCGTACAGTTGCGTGTACTGGGGTAGGACCCCATCCACTAGTTTCTCCAACTCCTCAGAAGTGAAGGCAGGGGCCCTTTCCCCAGACACTGTAGCCATCGTCGCTTCCAGACACAGGTCACAGCAGCACTTGCAGTGTAGGTCCTCTCCTGTTGAAGGTCAGGTATCAAGTGAGTGAACAGTAAGAAAATGGCGGTCCCGTCTGCAGCAGTGTGTACCATCACCACCGGCGTACATCGTCATTGGCTCCTGGGGCCCATAGGGCCCAATGTTAACCACTGCTGAATTGCGCCGGGGTGTTCGACCGCCCACCGCGATGGTGTACAACGCCAGCGCAGTTACCTCATTTCCCCTTTTCCCACCTTACAGGTCAGGCAGCCGCCATTTCAGGGGGCCACATGGGATGGATAAAAACTGAGTCACACCTATCTAGGCTGGGAATACAAACAGATACTGGCATATTGCGATTTACCAACATTGCAGCAAATAACACATTGTGATACCTCAGTGTTGGATGACCCTCTGCTCGCTGTTCTCCTCCATAGGGCACGTCTGCTGGGGCAGGTGATGAGATGGTGGCATCCTCAGGTGTACAGACCCCTGGTGGACCTCTCAACAATGGAAGAGAGACACATCATAATCACATACAGCCTTGATCATGCAACAATCATGGAACTGTGTGCCCAGTTGGAGTTCTTTCATGCATAGCAATGCAGGTCATAGCTATGATCCATTCCTCTGGGATTGGGGGAGTCGGCGATCTCCAGTGACAATGGATGCAAATTTTTGCGGTAGCTAGCGTCGTGTGTAACAATCTTTTTTGCGATCTAGAAAGATCTGGGAGAGAAGTCATATCTTACAGTAGTATGAGAGTGGGGGGGAGTGGTAATGGAAGCAACATAGACTCGGTCAGAGTAGAGCCCACCATGGCCCACAGGGGCCAAACTGTCGGATAATTAATTAAGATGTGTATCAGATCACAGCACGTCTCAGTACATCGCCAACACTGCGTGCTGGAGAAGCCTTGTCTTATGTAATTTTGCTGGGGACCAGTACCAGTTATGCAGGGCCTTAAAGAGGCAGAATTTTATGCGAGCCTCCCGGGTGCCCCTGTCCAGATCCTCCAGGATATCCTCCCAATCTTTCGGGTCTAGAGTCCGCTGTAGGCGGTCCTGCCACTGTAAGCGTAGCTTATCTAGGAGAGGTTGGGAGTAAAGCCGTCGGGTAATTAATTCGTAGAGGCCCGCCATAACTGCCCTATGCTGTCCTCATTTCCGTAGGTAGGACACCACTGGTGAAGGCCGGATCCCCTGTTGGGTAGCGTCGGCTCCCTGGTACAAGCAATGCTCAAGTTGCAGGTATCTCCACTCTTGGCTCGGCTGAAGGCCGAATTCTTCCCGCAGCCTAACAAAACGTTTAAGTGTGTCATTTTCCAACACCTGAGAAAGTTCGTGGATACCGGCCTTATTCCATCGTGGCCAATTGAGCACCTCGCCCCCTATCCGTAGTCCACTGTTATTCCACAGAGGGGCCTGAGCTTATAGGAGAGGATGGACCCCTAACAGGCGATGAGCCCTTCGCCAGGCTACCCGAGTCGCCTTCAGGATCGAGTTCGTCGAGCTAGTAGATGGGTGGTCATCGCGATAAGGTCCTCCGAGTCCCTCATTCGAGAAGAGCAAAAGTCTCTCCAGAGCCACCCACTGTGGCGGGTCTGATACTTCGGGCAGAGTGTGGGACAGTTGAGACAGATGTAGTGCTAATGAATAGTGCTCCACTGAGGGGAGTCCCATTCCCCCATGGGAGCAGCAGGCTAATAACTTGGCGGGCACGAGGCGTGGTCGCATAGAGCCCCATACAAATACTCTGATGATAATACCTATGCTTCGTAGTGTAGAAAGGGACACTTGTAAGGGGAGAAGCCCCAAGATATAGGTGAAACGGGGCACTGTGACCATCCTGACTGCCTGTACCCTACCCCACATGGAGAGGCTCAGTTGGTTCAATTTTGTAAAATCAAGGCCCGTATTTATACTCCGTTTGCGCCAAATTAGCGTCGTTTTTTTCGACGCAAAATTCGGCGCAAAACTAACGCCATATTTATACTTTGGCGTTAGACGCGTCTAGCGCCAAAGTATGGGCAAATAGCGTCATTTTTTTGCGTGAACGCCTTCCTTTTTTTTTGGTGGCATAGGGGGGCCTTATTTGTGCCCCCCTACATGCCACTATGCCCAATGGCCATGGGCCACTATGCCCAATGGCCATGCCCAGGGGACATAAGTCCCCTGGGCATGGCCATTGGGCAAGGGGGCATGACTCCTGTCTTTACTAAGACAGGAGTCATTTAAATGGCGTCTTGTTTTCAGCCTTTTATTTATTTCATAAAACATTTTCCGTTTATCTTGTTGTAATGCAATTGCAGGTTGTATAACAAAATGTAAACATCACATCTTTTGTACCAAACATATTCATATTTACACATGCAGACACCATAATACAAAAACATGTATTATTACAAAAGACCCAAAGGCCCGTATTTATACTCCGTTTGCGCCGAATTAGCGTCGTTTTTTTCGACGCTAATTCGGCGCAAAACTAACGCCATATTTATACTTTGGCGTTAGACGCGTCTAGCGCCAAAGTATGGGCAAATAGCGTCATTTTTTTGCGTGAACGCCTTCCTTGCGTTAATGAGATGCAAGGAAGGCGTTCCCGTCTAAAAAAATGACGGCGACGCAAATGCGTCGTATTTATACTCCCGGGCAAAAATCACGCCCGGGAGTGGTCGGGTCAAAAAACCCCGCATTTGCGCCACTTTTTAACGCCTGGGTCAGGGTAGGCGTTAAGGGGCCTGTGGGCTCAAAATGAGCCCACAGGTGCCCTCCCATGCCCCCAGGGACCCCCCCTGCCACCCTTACCCACCCCAGGAGGACACCCAAGGATGGAGGGACCAATCCCAGGGACATTCAGGTAAGTTCAGGTAAGTATAATTTTTTATTTTTTTTTATTTTTTTTGGTGGCATAGGGGGGCCTTATTTGTGCCCCCCTACATGCCACTATGCCCAATGACCATGCCCAGGGGACATAAGTCCCCTGGGCATGGTCATTGGGCAAGGGGGCATGACTCCTGTCTTTACTAAGACAGGAGTCATTTAAATGGCGTCTGGGCGTCGAAAAAAATGGCGCAAATCGGGTTGAGGCGATTTTTTTGCCTCAACCTGACTTGCCCCATTTTAAGACGCCCTAACGCCATTTTCCCCCTACGCCGGCGCTGCCTGGTCTACGTGGTTTTTTTCCATGCACACCAGGCAGCGCCGGTCTGCTAGCGCCGGCTAACGCCATTCCATAAATACGGCGCCCGCATGGCGCTTCAGAATGGCGTTAGACGGCGCTAAATTTTTTGACGCTAAACTGCGTTAGCGCAGTTTAGCGTCAAAAAGTATAAATATGGGCCCAAGTTTCAATTGTGCGATGAGGGGTCGATATTGTCCGCCACCATGTGTACCAGGCCCGAATTGACTAGCACTCACAAGTATTTGAGGTGTCTCGGGGTCCAACGGAATGGGAATCCTAGGATTGCTGCTCTTGTGGTCACACGCGAAAGGGGAAACACCTCGCTCTTGTCCCAATGAATACGGTAGTTTGAGAGGGGCGCAAATCCATCAATGAACTCTAGCAGGGCTGGTAATGATTATTCGAGGTCCGTCAAGGTTAAAAGGACGTCATTGGCATATAGATAGATTTTGGAAATGCCATTCGGTAGTGTGAGGACTGTTATGGAAGAGGAGGAGCGGCAAGGGGTTCCATTGCTAGTAGAAACAAGAGGGGTGAGAGAGGGCATCCTTGTCGTGTCCCTCTACGGATGGGAAAGGGGTCCGAGAGGAAGCCTCCGCAGTTAACTCTTGCCATAGGCTGGTCATATAGCAACCGTGTCATAGAGATGAATTTGTTACCTAGACCAAATCTTTTGAGAGTCGCAAACTAATAGGGCCACTCTATACGATCAAACGCCTTTTCGGCATCCAGAGACAGAGCCAGCGCTGTCTCCGGGAGATCCTTGAAGGTCCATAAAGTATGGCATAGGGTACGTAGGTGGCTCCGAGAGGTGTGGCCCGGCACAAACCCCACCTGTGTATGGTGAATCAGGGACGGTATGACTTTACGTAATCTATTTGCCAAAATACTAGCTAGGATTTTTATCTCACCGTTTAGAAGAGATATGGGCCGGTAATTGCTATACAACAGGGGATCTCTCCCATGTTTAGGTATTAAGGCTATCGTGGCATTGTTGGAGATGGCCCCTAGGTCTCCTGACTGACAGGCTTCGTTCAAGGCTGCATGCATAATGTCAATTGCCTCTGTCCCCACCCATTGGTAAAATTCCGCGGGGAGCCCATCCTCCCCTGGTGATTTGTGGTAGGGTAGGTCAGAGATGACTCTCTCTACTTCCTGTCTGCTGATTTCCCCCCTCCAGGAGGCCGCGCCCATCATCTGATAGAGAGGGTAGATCAAGATCCGCTAGAAAGGTCGTGATCTGGGCGGGCTGGGCGTAGTCTCTAGCGTGTTGAGATGTCTGTAAAAAGACGCAAATTTGTTTGCTATCACCTGCGGGTGTGTTAATATTTCCCCGGAGGAAGCATGGATGGCCGGAATAGCAAGAGCAGACATCCTCTAGCGGAGCTGAGCTGTGACAAACCGCCCTGCTTTCTCGCCCTGTTCATAGTGCCTCCCCCGTAGCCTCTGTAAGGCATACTCAGCCTGGGAAGTGTACAGCTCATTGAGGGCCATTTGGGCACGTCCTAGGTTCCGGCACCCTGAAAAAGATGGGTGAGTAGTGTATTGTCGGGTAAGCCAGCGAGTGTCAAGTTCCAGTGCCGCCTGTTGCTCCCTCCTGTCTCTGTTCGCTAGCGCAGCATCTCGCATGAGTTGCCCCCGGATCATTGCCTTGGCCGCAGCCCACACGGTACGGCTGGATACAACAGTGCCTGGATTATCTTGGGCAAGGTGGATGCATGATCCCTTAGCTATGTCTTGCTCTGGTGGGAGCGATATCGGTGGACTACAAATCTCCATAGCTTATTGCCCGGGAGACCAGGCCCATTTGGATAGCGACACTAATAGGGGTGCTGTGTACTGGGGAGAGAAAGGTATATTGTTTGTCTTTCGGATGGTTCATCCTCCAATGGTCCATTAGGCCATTGTCTGACATTATTTCGGACTGTAGGGCTCTGTCTGCATTGTTACTTACGTCCAGGGGTCCCGTACTGTCTAGTACAGCGTCTCTAACTATGTTCCAGTCACACCCTATCACATGGCGGGATACCCCTATCTCCGTCAGAAGGCGGCTGATTTGTAGGGAAAAAAACGCTTTGAGCCAATTGGCGCATAGACAGAGCCCACACACAGTGAGGAGGCTCCTATCTTTAGTTTAGCAGATATATAACAACCTTCCGGGTCAGTCCATGATTTAGTAACTATAAGGGGGAGGGTTTTATGCAGCAATAAGACAACTATGCATTGTCGAGGGGTATTCTCCGTGTCCGATAGAGTTGGGCTGCAACTGAACAGAGCGGTGCCCACCCAATCTCTTTGCAGTTTTCCGTTTTATGAAGTGGGTGAGGCCTTTTATGTTCCATGATACAATCCGCAGTGGCGTTGAGGGTGATACATTCGGGCCAACCATTCTTGTTCCTTGTAGGAATCAGGAAGGGTGTGGGGCTATAAGGAAGGAAGTAAGGAGGAGGGAGGAGAGGGTAGGGGGGAACTTAGTGCTGCCCCGAGGGGCGGGGAAAAGAGGTAGGGAGAGGAGACGGGAAAAAAGTAATAAGAGGAGGGGAAGATAAGGGAGGAGAGAGAAGGAGGGTAGGGGGAGAGGAGGAAAAGAAAGGAGAAGAGGGTGGGGGAGAGAGGTAGGAAAAGGAGGGGAAAGGGGAGAAAGAAAGAAAAGGGAGTGGCAAGAGAAGAAGAAGAGAGAAGAAAAAAAAGGAATAAATGAACGGAACCAAAGAAAGTAGGGAGATCGGAACAAAAGTCCTGGTGTTCATGATCTATAACCTGCGGGTCCCAACCAAGGCCTAAAGAGCTTCGAAAGGCGCTCAATTCTAGATTAGGATGGGACCGACTCCTGAATTTCAGTGTAAATCACACACCCCTCAGAATTAAGGTGGGTGAATCACGTACGGGTGTTGAAATGTTTCCCTCGTCAAAGCAGAACTAAAGTTACACCTGCTGAGAGATGAAAAACACTTGCCTGCAGTTCTTCTTGATTACCTAATCTGATCTATTTTTGACTTCCAATTTACGGAAGTCCAATGTAATATTGCACAATCAAAGATTGTTATTGTTATAGTTCAAGGAAGGTCTCTTATTTTGTAAGACATGTTGGCTATCCTTACCATATTATGTAGTACTAAATGTATATGTGTTTTCACGTTTCTGCAATAGCGAGGGTAACATTCTACAACATTTCAAATTAATCACTGAGCGGAGGAATCTTCCCCCCATCCCAAGCTTCTGGTAACACCTCGGATCATGGCTCGAGCTGTGGGGGCTCCTCATTCTCCTCACAGGACACCCTCACCAGTTTGCCAAAAGTGACCCCGAGATCATCAGAAGAAATCATTTGACCCTTTACTGAGCGAGCTGGAACTCTGTGAATACTGATACGAACCTGACCAGCTTATAATGTTTAGCAGGAGAAGAAACCACCGGAACCGCCAAATGTGCCACATCTTGAATAATAACTCCTTGGGCTGCCAACATGGACATGCTGGGTCCCGGGAACGGCCTGGAGCATAGGCTCTCGGTCTCTGGCGCGCCACCCACCTATAGGACACTAGGAAAAGTTAAAATGGTTTGGACAGGAAAAGTTCTGGTCACCGGTCCTGGGGAGAGGGAGTTGGGAGTTGAGTTTATTAAGTTAGAAAAGGGAGCAATCATGCACTTACCATTATTGAAGCTGATAATTCTCGAACTAGAAACAGGCCATTGCAACATAAATCCAAACACAGTAGTACGTGCATTTACCTTAGCCGCCACAAGCAAAGTAACCAAGATAATGACCACAAGTATAAAATAATAACCTGGAACATCAGAGGCTTAAATAATATGTCCAAACGGTACAAAGTGTATAGCCATCTAAAGCGCAGGGTGATACACATAGCCCTACTGCAGGAAACCCATCTAGTGGAGCAAGAAGTTAATGCTCTTAAAAAAAGATGGATGAAAAAAAATAATTGCCACTAATTACTCAGCATTCGCACGGGGAGTGCTGCTGTGGATCCGTCCTGGGGTGCCCTTCCAAGTACTACGCAAGATCATAGACAAAGAGGGGAGATATGTGGTAGTAGCCGGGGGATTAGAGGGAAAAGTAGATAAAGGCGCCATATACGCACCAAACCAAGACCATGGGCAATTTTTTGACAAACTATCCCTGGAAATAGGCCCACTCCTAGCAGGTCCAAATATAATTGGGGGTGACTTTAATTGTATAGCAAACATCAATCTGGACAGATCGCGTCCTCCTCTAACACAATCTCAAACCCTAAAAACCGCCAAATCGTTTACAGATTGGCAGCAACACTGGCATCTAGTAGACAGTTGGAGGCAATTCAACACACACACCTGGGACTACTCATATTACTCATTGGTAGATGATTTACACATTAGGCTTGACACTTTTTTAGAATCTCCTAAAATTCAAAATGACATGATAGCGGCCGAATACCTTAGCCGTACAATCTCAGACCATAATCCCTTGGTGATCTCGCTGACTTGGGGTAGAGAGAGATCAACGATTCCAACATGGCGCCTTAGTGCAGAAATGCTCGAAGATGAGGCATTTAAACACCTTTTACACACAACTATTGTCGAATTTTTTAAACAAAATACAGGGACGGCGTCCTCCAGATCCATTGAGTGGGATACGTTCAAAATAGTAATCAGGGGCACTTGTATTAATGAGAATATAGGAGTTCGGAAGTCAATGGAAACAGAGCTCTGGAGTCTGGAAGACTCCCTTAGGGACTTCGAGCGTAGAACCCCTGCACAACCAGACTTTGGCCCCCTTTTGAACAAAACCAAAACCAAAATAACTGAGGCAAACAGTAGATTACCACGCTTCAACTACAAAAAGCACTTAATCAAACAACACTCAGAGGGGGATAAAACAGGTGCCCTGCTAGCCTGGCTTGCTAAACCACCAAAACAACAAACAGTCATAGCTGAAATTGAAGAAACCCCAGGTAACAACGTTTATAGCCAAAAAGAGATAAATGCTAGCTTTACTAAATACTATTTAACATTTTATGTGCCTCCCACCGAAACACTAAATAACTCCCAGATACAGGAATTAGAGGAACTTACCCTCCCTAAACTGGGAACTGAGGAAAGTTCAGCCCTAGCAGCACCAATATCGATTGCAGAGATTAAAACCGCAATCCAAAGTATGGCAAAGGGCAAGGTCCCGGGAGATGATGGACTTCCATTGGAGTTCTATCACATATACCAAGATCTACTAGCCCCACATCTTTGCACAATATATGCAGAAGCATGGAACAGCAACAGCCTGCCTCAATCTACTAACGAAGCCGTTATGATACCCCTACTAAAACCAGATAGAGCATCTACTGATGTCCGCTCCTACCGTCCATTATCCATGCTTATCTTAGATTACACAATATTAAGCCGGATACTAGCTAATAGACTCTTACCTCATATGTCATCACTGATCCACCAAGATCAATCGGGCTTTATCCCACAACGTAGTACGGCTCAAAATATTAGGCGCCTAGTATCAGTTTTCCACTCCATACCCCCGACAATGACACAAGCGGCGATCATATCAGTAGACATCGAGAAGGCCTTTGACAGCCTAAGGTGGGACTATTTGTAACAGGTCATGCTAAAGTTGGGGCTGGGAGAGGGATTTACACGATGGACAAAGCTACTGTACACTAATCCTACTGCGAGGGTGCGAACAGGCAGTACTATATCTGGCCCTTTCCCGGTTTGTAGGGGCACTAGACAGGGTTGTCCATTATCCCCCCTTCTCTTTGCAGTAACAGTGGAACCTCTAGCTCAAATGGCCAGAACTGGGCAGTATTTCAGGGGCATCTCAATTAACAACTGGACTCATCATATCGCCCTCTATGCAGATGACATGCTGCTTTTCCTTCGGAACCTGGGGGTTGATCTGCCAGGAGCAATGGCTATGTTGGAGAACTACGGAGTAGCCTCCGGGCTCGGAATCAATTGGAGGAAATCCTCTATATTTCCTATGATAGAGGGCACCACTGAACCCAATGGCACAAGAGGCCCTCTAACATGTTTAAATATGTAGGAGTGAATATATATCACAAAATGGAAGAATTGCTAGAAGGAAACATACATGGAGCACTCAGAGGGATCAGAGGTAGCATGCGCTTCTGGGAGACACTGCCCCTGATGGTATCAGGAAGAACTGCCTTGCTTAAAATTATAGTGTTGCCCAGAATGCTATATTACTTCTCCACTATCCCACTCATAATCCTGAAAGCAGTGTTCAGAAGCATAGAATCCATGACTGCGAGTTTTATATGGGGATCAGGTAGGCACAGAATCGCATTACACTCCCTTCAAAGACCCACAGCGGAGGGAGGCTTAGCTGCCCCAGATCTAGAGATATATTACTGGACAGGGCAACTACAATGGCTAGCAAAACTAATTAGCGAACCCCCAGTTGCAAAATAACAACAGATCCCCTTAAATTGCCCACTTGAAAAGATACTGGGTATATTGTTAAACCCCAGGAAGCCAAAACAACAATTACCATTGGAGTGGGAATCGACAAGATATTGGTGGGAACAATACCTAAAACGCACACGCACAAAGACTCCATACGCACCAGAGGCGCCCCTGGCCTGCTTGAAACACATAATAGAGGACCAAACGCTAATAGGCATTAATAAACTAGTGGCACATAACATCACAAAATTGGGAGATCTATACAGCAACGGGAAACTTCGCACATACACAGAACTACAAGATCAGTTCGATCTCCCATCTGGATTATTCCTTACCTATAGTGCAGTCACCAGAATCACACAAAAGACTTGGAGAACGGGAACACTCGAGCTGCAGACCCACGGAGGTTGTAGCCCTCTATGCTCAATAGGGGAGCAGAAAGGAGTGATATCAGAAATACATAAATCCTTACAGAACAGCACATGCACACCTCTAAACAGACTTAAAATCAAGTGGCAGACAGAGTTAGACACCACCATTGACGAATCACAGTGGGCTCGGATCACCTCCCATATTTACTCAGTGTCTAGAAATGCCAGATGCAAACTAGTACATTTATATATTTACCATAGGGCCTATTTAACCCCGTAAATGATAACTAAAATATACAGTACAAACGACATAGGCTGTCCCCGATGTGCCGAACCAGCCGCAGGACATGTACACATGCTATGGAGTTGCCCTCAACTCAGTTCATATTGGGTAGAAATATTTAGGAAAATCTCCACTAGCACTGAAAGGACGCTGACCCTATCTCCCCTGGTGGCCCTACTGGGGGACTTCCCACGCCCCTCAGCTCATAAAACATCTAACAAATTTATCAACCTGGCTCTTGTCCTCGATAAAAGAGAAATCACTTCAGATTGGAAAGACTCAGTGGGCCCGCAGGTAAATAGCTGGCAAGACGCTTTAGAAAGATGGGCGGAAATCGAGGGAACTGTATTACTAAAAGAGGCATTACAGGGGCGGAGACCTAGAGATAGCACCACACAATGGGACTTAATACTGGAGAGCTTGAGGACCCTTGATGCCTCCGCCCCAGAGGATGCTTCAACTGCCTTGGATTCCGAGTCTGAGTCTGCCTCCACGCCCACAACATAGAACTTTGCGTACTTGTGTTGTACTGTTTATCTCAAACAGAGAATTGTCAGCTCAGGAACATAATACGATGACTTAAGTGCAAGAACGGGGGAAGGGGGGGTTCCTTGAACGATGTTGGGGAATTTACTGTATGAATATTATCCACATGTTTAAAAAAAAAAAAAGAAAACACAATAAAAGATATTAAAATAAAAAAAACAATTGCATGGTCCTACTTTGTAAGACAGTGTTCATCAACATCTAAATCCCATCTTGAGAGAGAAGTGAAGTAGGAAAATTGTATTAATTTCTCCTAACATGTCACATATTGAAAGTCAGCCGTATACGAGTTTTTACTGAAATGTCATCCTTAAAGAACAAAACCAATGCTGGGTAAGATGCATACATCTTTGTACTATGATGACCTCAACCTAAATGAAATACATTCAAATACTGTTACACCTGTCATCCATAGGGATTCCTTCGCCCAAACTATTTGGCTTACTCCATCATTTTTGCTGATCTTGTTTCTGTTTGTTGGCTCTAGGACTATGGCATGGTCCACTGCTAAAAAGTGATAAAGTGCATGTGCTCACTTCCTAAAACATGGTAACATTGGCTTACACCCAGTTGCCACATTTATTTACCTCATAAGTATCTTATGTAGTGTTACCCCTGGTACCCAGGGCCTGTAAATTAAATGATAGTTGTGGGCCTGAGGCATTAATTGTGCCACCCATTTAGGTAGCCTGTCAAACATGTTTCAGACCTGCCATTGCAGCCTGTGTGTGCAGCTTTAAACTGCCATTTTTACTTGACAATGTAAACTTTTTCCCAGGGCTAAACATTCCTTTCTAAGACATATAGGTGGACTAGGGTAGGCCCTAAACAGCCTATAGGGCAGGTGGAGTGAAATTAAAAAGTTGGACATGGACATTTTAACTTTTACTTGAAAGCAAAAAACTCTTACATTTGTTTTTATTACTGCAAGGCCTACCTTTCACACAGGATAACATTGGATTACCTTATTACATTTAATAAATGATAACTTTCAATTCGGGGCAAGTAGCTATATCAAATTTGGCATCTAAAAAGATGTAATGTAAAACCCTTGTTAATGATAAAGTTGTTTTTTAAGTTACAATTCAGAAACATTTAGGGGCATATTTATGAGCCCCTTGGCTGCAAGAGTATCACTTCTTGTGATGCTCCGGCAGTGCAGACTAAAAAATCATATCTATGAGGCCAAGCAAATCCACATTGCAGGCCTTTGAATGGTCTCATAGATACTGAGTAAGGCAAGGTAGTGCAAATTGCGGTGTGGCCTTATGCCGTGCTAGTGGAGTATTCCATTGACGTTGCAGTGGGTGTTCCCATGCAACAACCATGGAGTTTGATGCTTCTCCAGATTAAAAAATAAATAAATTAAACCTGGGTATTTGCCAAAACAATACACCTCCTGAGATGAGGCATAACAAGGAGAAATATATTTATGTCTCATTGTTTTTTCCTCTTTCCATGTGTGGTGTATTCCTGCACAACACAATCCCAGCTACAACACATGCCCCATTGCACCATGGTGGTGCAAGGGTCACTTGACTAGGTGTAGCTGGCAGCTGGTCTTTGTGTATTGCTGGCAGATAGCGAGACAAAGGGGGAATAGATGTTGGCAGGATGGGCCATCTCAGAGTTCAAAAAGCAAAGGAACTGCTGTCTATCACATCACAAAGGCTCTGCCTCAGTCTACTTACAAATGGTTTCACATCAGTATATTGTGCCCTCAGACAAGCTGGAGCAAGGGCAGGGGGCAGGAAATTCCAAACACCTCTCGGGGTGGAAACCTTCTCCTACTTCAAAGCTGGTACCAAATACAAATATCTGACACTCAGACCCAACTCTCCATTACACCTCTTGACCTGTGGAAAACCCAGAACAACTGATGTGCTGCACCGCTGCAAGAGGGGCTACTACTCTTTCTTCTACTACTCTGCCACCCTACTGCACTGCTGCCTGCTACTTGCTACCTAAGTGAAATAGACTATACCTGCAACTTGATCCCAGAACCAACAGAATGACTAGAAGGGCTGGTGCTGGGCTCCTGATCAGAGCCTTGGGCATAGAAAAGGATCCAACCCCTTTGAACCCAGCACCAGGACTCTGCCTTCTGTGAGTGTTGCCCTATAAGAAGTGTGAATCCCAGTCCGGGACCCTTAAAAGTGGTCCTGAAGGTTTTTTGGCAGAATCAGCGCAGCACAATGCATCTACTCACAGCCTCACATTGGAGCCACCTCTGCACAATGCATCGCAGATGCAGGACCTCACAGTGCAGCTCACAGTTCATTGTAAATGCCACTGCTAGTTGCATTCCTTATGTAGGACTTTGTATCACAAGCTTCAATTGATGGCATCCTCTATAACCACAAAGGACCTCACTTTGTAAACCTTGTTGATGGCTTTGTCAGAATGACCTACAGCGTGATGCATCCTCAGCGCAACTCATCAGAACTGCTGCTGCACATACCATCCTCAAAGTGGGATCTCATATTGTACTACAACCAGGATTTAGGGTACTTTGTTCAGCAAGCATAAGTGGGTCAGACTGTATCTGTCTCACACTTCATTGTGTTCAGCCTCAACTAGTGACTTTGTCCTGGTCAGGAACAAGGAGCTAACCACACTTATTTCTTTGTGCTTTTAGGCACACTTTACACCTAAATCTTTAATTTTAAAACTGCATATCTCTGGTTCTACTGATTGAGGCCTTCATTATAACCCTGGCGGGCGGTGGTGAAGCAGCGGTAATACAGCCAACAGGCCGGCGGGAAAAAAAATTGAATCACGACCATGGCGTAAACCGCCAACATAGATAGCCACTTTAACACTCCGACGGCCACAGCGGTAGAAACAAACACCGCGGCGGTAACCACCAACAGACAGGCGGAGGACAAAGTACCGCCCACTGTATAACAACAGGCCTATCCGCCACCTTTTCCGGAACCAACGCTATCAAAAGCACGGCGGAAACCATACACAGAAGGGAAACCACTCACCTCTCGATACCCAACGAGGAACCAGGACGCCCTGGAGCCCGAACTACAGGTCCTGCCCATGCTGGTCTTCCTCCTGCTCTATCAGGAGCAGGACAGACGCCGCCAACGACCACGGTGAGTACTGCACCTATAACACAGGGGAGGTGGGAGGGAAAAGAGAGTGACACGCAATAAGTAATAACCCCACTCTCACCTTCACCCACAACACCATACACACAAATACATGCAGCAACATTACATAGACACCCCCCCCGCCCCCTGGAAGAATGCAAGGACAAAATTAAATCATTGTAACAATTGTAATCATGACAAATCTGATAGTGAAAGTTCAAAATTCATTATATACAAATATGTACATCAACTACACAAGTCCGGATAGTGCACCAATCATTGTCCGTGGACCAGTGGTCCCAAAATGCATGGGCTAAGCCCACACAAGATACCTGACTCGAAATGGAGAGAACACTGCAGGAGCATCAGATCAAAGATAAACAGGCACCTTGGGGGAAGGGGGGGTCAAATCAAATCAAATCATTAACATTTATAAAGCGCGCTACTCACCCGTGCGGGTCTCAAGGCGCTAGGGGGGAAAGGGTGGGTTATCGCTGCTCGAACAGCCAAGTCTTTAGGAGTCTCCGGAAAGCGGAGTGGTCCTGGGTGGTCCTGAGGCTGGTGGGGAGGGAGTTCCAGGTCTTGGCCGCCAGGAAGGAGAAAGATCTCCCACCCGCCGTGGAGCGGCGGGTGCGAGGGACGGCAGCAATTGCGAGGCCAGCGGAGCGGAGGGGGCGGGTGGGGACGTAGAAGCTGAGGCGTCTGTTGAGGTATTCCGGTCCCTTGTTGTGGAGGGCTTTGTGTGCGTGGGTGAGAAGACGGAAGGTGATCCTTTTGCTGACTGGGAGCCAATGCAGGTGTCTCAGGTGTGCGGAGATGTGGCTGTTGCGGGGTACGTCGAGGATGAGGCGGGCCGAGGCGTTTTGGATGCGTTGCAGGCGGTTCTGGAGTTTGGCTGTGGTCCCGGCGTAGAGGGTGTTGCCGTAGTCCAGGCGGCTCGTGACGAGGGCGTGGGTCACGGTTTTTCTGGTGTCGGCGGGGATCCAGCGGAAGATCTTACGGAGCATGCGGAGAGTGAGGAAGCAGGCGGAGGACACGGCGTTGACTTGCTTGGTCATGGTGAGAAGAGGGTCCAAGATGAAGCCGAGGTTGCGGGCGTGGTCTGCGGGGGTCGGTGCGGTGCCGAGGGCCGTGGGCCACCAGGAGTCGTCCCAGGCGAACGGGGTGTTGCCGAGGATGAGGACTTCCGTTTTTTCAGAGTTCAGCTTTAGGCGGCTGAGCCTCATCCAATCTGCGACGTCCTTCATACCCTCTTGTAGGTTGGTCTTGGCGCTGGCGGGGTCCTTGGTGAGGGAGAGTACAAGTTGGGTGTCGTCGGCGTAGGAGGTGATGATGATGTCGTGCTTGCGTACGATGTCGGCGAGGGGGCTCATGTAGACATTGAAGAGTGTCGGACTGAGCGATGAGCCTTGAAGTACGCCGCAGATGATCTTGGTGGGTTCTGAGCGAAACGGAGGGAGGTAAACTCTTTGGGAGCGGTTAGCGAGGAAGGAGGCGATCCAGTCCAGGGCCTGGCCTTGGATCCCGGTGGAGCGTAGGCGGGTGATTAGGGTGCGGTGACAGACGGTGTCAAAGGCAGCCGAGAGGTCGAGGAGAATGAGGGCGACTGTTTCACCGTTGTCCATCAGGGTTCTGATGTCGTCTGTGACTGAGATGAGGGCGGTTTCCGTGCTGTGGTTGGTTCGGAATCCGGTTTGTGAAGGGTCGAGCAGGTTGTTGTCTTCCAGGAAGGTGGTCAGCTGTTTGTTGACGGTCTTTTCTATTACCTTGGCTGGGAAAGGTAGAAGAGAGATGGGGCGGAAGTTTTTCAGGTCGCTTGGGTCAGCCGTAGGTTTCTTTAGTAGGGCGTTGACTTCAGCGTGCTTCCAGCATTCGGGGAAGGTAGCAGAAGAAAAAGAAGAGTTGATGACGGTCTGGAGGTGCGGGGCGATGATGTCGTCGGCTTTGTTAAAGATGAAGTGCGGGCAGGGGTCCGAAGGGGCGCCGGAGTGGATAGAGTTCATGATGGATTTGGTTTCTTCCGTGTTGATGTGGGTCCAGTTGTTGAGGGTGATGTCCGGGGAAGCGGGTTCAGTGGTGTATGGTTGGGTCTGGTGTCCGAAGCTGTCGTGGAGGTCGCTGATCTTGCGATGGAAGAAAGTGGCGAGGGATTCGCACAAATCCTGTGAGGGCGTGACGGCGTTGGCGCTGGCGCTGGGGTTGGAGAACTCTTTGACGATGCTGAAGAGTTCTCTGCTGTTGTGGCTGTTTTTGTCTAGTCTGTCGGTGAAAAAGTTCCTTTTGGCAGTGCGGATCAGGTGGTGGTGTTCGCGTGTAGCGTTCTTGAGGGCGGTCATGTTGTCAGCGGTGTGGTCCTTGCGCCAGGCCTTCTCAAGGGCACGACAAGTTTTCTTTGATTCTTTGAGGGTGTCAGAGAACCAGAGAGGTTTTTTGGTGTTGGTCTGTCGATGCGTGCGTTTGAGGGGAGCAAGGTTGTCAGCGCAGTTGGAGATCCAGTTTGTGAGGTTGAGAGCTGCGTCGTTGGGGTCGGTGGTGAGGGTGGGTTGGTTGGCGGCGAGAGCGGAGAAGAGTTGCTCTTCAGGGATCTTGTTCCACTGTCGATGAGGGATGGGTTGAGTGCGGAGGTGGGAGGTCTCGCGTCGGAATGTGAAGTGGACGCAGCTGTGGTCGGTCCAGTGTAGGGCAGAGGTGTGGCTGAAGAAGACGTGTTTGCTGGCGGAGAAGATAGGGTCGAGCGTGTGTCCGGCGATGTGGGTGGCGGTGTTCACCAGTTGTTTGAGGCCGAGATTGGCGAGGTTGTCGAGCAGGGTGGTGGTGTTGGTGGGGTGGGGGAACACCTTACCCTAATGAACGCACAAAGCCACAGCTGCACGAGGGTGCTCCATGCCCATTGCTGTATCCTGGGGAGTGCAAAGTCACAGTCTCTCAAGTCTTTCCAGTGGGTGGTTTCCCACTGCTTTATCCTGGGGAGTGCAAAACCACAGTCTCTCAAGTCTTTCCAGTGGGTGGTTTGCCCACTGCTTTATCCTGGGGAGTGCAAAGCCACAGTCTCTCAAGTCTTTACAGTGGGTGGTTTGCCCACTGCTGTAATCTTGGAAAGTGAAAGCCACAGTCTCTCAAGTCTTTACAGTGGGTGGTTTGCCCACTGCTGTATCCTGGGGAGTGCAAAGCCACAGTCTCTCAAGTCTTTACAGTGGGTGGTGTGCCCATTGCTTTATCCTGGGGAGTGCAAAGCCACAGTCTCTCAAGTGGATGTGATTCTCCACTGGTTCAGGAGGGGGCCTTGTGCCCAGAGTGCTTCATCCTGTCAAGGACTGAGGTAGTGGATGTGATTCTCCACTGGTTATGGAGGGGGCATTGTGCCCAGAGTGCTTCATCCTGCCAAGGACGGAGGTAGTGGATGCCTTTCTCCACTGGCTCTGGAGGGGGCATTGTGCCCAGAGTGCTTTATCCTGTCAAGGACTGAGGCAGTGGATGTGATTCTCCACTGGTTCTGGAGGGGGCATTGTGCCCAGAGTGCTTCATCCTGCCAAGGACTGAGGTAGTGGATGGCTTTCTCCACTGGTTCTGGAGGGGCATTTTGCCCAGAGTGCTTCAACCTGCCAAGGACTGAGGTAGTGGATGTGATTGTCAACTGGTTCTGGAGGGGGCTTGGTGCCCAGAGTGCTCCACATGCAGTTTGGCCGGTTCCATTCCCTCTCGTGGGTGTGTGTGCCACGAGATTGCCTAGGAACAGCTAGCATGATATGCCATGGAGGCAGAGACATACCCCACACTGCTGCAGCTTCGCCTTTGACCTGCAGGTGCAAACAGTGATGGAAGTCATGCCTCATGGAAGCTGGGCAGGGTACAGGAAGTCTCCCCCAGCCTTGGACGGCTGACCACTGGGGATGGAAGCCATGTCAGCGGTGGTGCCACTGTCCGAGCATGTCGCAGGGCTGGTGGCGGTGCTTGGGACGGTGTATGTGGCGGCGGTCCTGGCGGTGGTGTATGTGTCAGCACCTGTTGAGGGACACAACAGGATGTCTCCTGCAGCCTGGGACGGCTGCCCACTGGGGAAGATGCTGGGGACTGTTGCTGAGGCTGCAGACGTACCTGTGGCGGTACAGGTGGCTGTGCAGGTGGCGGTGCTGGTAGCGGTGCAGGTGGCGGTACTGCTGGTGGTGCAGGTGGCGGTGCTGGTGGCGGGGCAGGTTGCGGTGTTTGCCACCGTACAGATTGGTGTAGTCGTGGACATAAGGGGTGACACTAGTCCCTCAGTCGGTGCCACCGTGCCCTGTCCTGACCTGCTCTTCTGCTTTTGTCCCTTCCCCACCCTTGATGGTGCCTCAGGTATCTTACCACTGTCCCCTTTTGTTTTGGCAGAGCCCTTGGTGGCTGGTAGGTGCGGCTACTTCCTCCGGGATCTGGGCACCTTCTTCACCTTGGCAGGTGGCGGAATGTCCTTGGCCTCGCTACATGGCACACTGGCAGCCCTGATGGATGGCTCACTCGATGACCCTGCAGTTGCTGGCACCACTGTGCCTGGGGATTTCGTTGCTTAGGTGCTGGGCTGGGACCTGGAAAGCCTGGCCCTAGGGGAAGGACGGGGGGTGAAGGGAAGAGGTCAAAGTTTGCAAGGAAACGTTTTTTAGACACACTGGGACGGGAAGATGGAGGGTGTTTGTGAGTGGAGGAAGAGGTAGTGGTTGTAGGAGGTGTACGTTTGCTGAATTTGGTGAAGGTGCATGGGCCGGAGGCTGTTGTGAGGTGGATGGCTGTTGGGTGGCTGTGTGCCTGCGCTTGTGTACTTTGGGAGGAGGACTCACAGACACACTGGGAGAGGACACTGGGGATGTGTGCATGGTAGATGGGGTGGTGATTGCACGAGAGCAGTGTGTGGTGATGGGCGTGCTGGTGATGGAGGTAGTGGCTGAGGATGTAGTGCATGCAGGTGTGAGTGGAGACGAGACAGGGAGGGAGGAGGGCTACGTGGAGGAGGGGGACACAGCGGAGGCAGTGGATGTTGCTGTGTCTGCATGGGTATGGTGCTTGTGTGAGTGCTTGTGGGATGTGTGGTGCTTATGTTTGCCATGTCCACTCGTGTGTTGATGAGTATGCATGCTGATCTGATGGTGTGCTTGGGATAGGCTGAGGTACAGGAGTTTGGCTCTGGGTGGAGGAAGTTGGAGGGGGAGGCTGGACACAGGGACAATGGCTGCCATCAGTGCTAAGGCCAGAGCCTGAAATGCTCTCTGTTGGGCTGCCATGCCAGAATGAATGCCCTACAGGTATGCATTTGTTTGTTGCAAATGCCTCTCAACACCCTGGATGGCATTCAAAATGGTAGATTGCCCAACAGTGAGGAATCTCAGGAGGTCAATAGCCTCCTCACTGAGGGCAGCAGGGCTGACTGGGGGAGGGGCTGAGGTGCCTGGGGCGAAGGAGATGCCCACCCTCCTGGCTGAGTGGGCATGGGACACAGGCTGAGGGGCTGTTGGGAAGACAGTGCTGGTGGGGGGGTGGTGGCTGTACCTGGTGATGCGGTGGGCACAGAGGTGCCCGACATCGCAAGGGAACTCCCATCAGAGGAGGAGTCACTGTCACTGGTGTATGCTCCTGTCCCCGTTGTGGAGTTTCCCTCACCCTCCGTCCCACTGGTGGCTTCAGACTCCGTTGCTTCACACTCTAGGGCCAAGTGGGTTGCAGCTCTCTCCTGCTCCGTTGCCACTGCTCCTCCGCCAGATGATGCTATTGCACACAAGAACACAGAGACAAAACAAAAAGGGGGGGAGACATAAGAAACACATGTTCAGTGCATGCAACACCACTACCATTGATGGACACAACACACAGGGAGCAGCCCTCTGCACTAAGCCATGCACTAACAGTTCCTAGCGAATTCACATGCCCATGGGGTACGAGGCCTAAGCCCAATTGCTGCACACCTGTAAGTCACAGGAGCCTGACTAGGTGTAGATGGCTATTACCACTAGTGGGCTTGGGGTGCCACAGAGCCTGCCTCACAAGGGACCTTGCCTACCAAGTTTGCCCTGGCCTAGGGGAACCCACAGCCCACCTCCCCCACCCAGACACCTCGTAATGTGCGCAGAGTCAGCTGAATTAGAGTGTACTCACCCCTTGTGGCTGCTGTGATGCCCTCAAGCGTCCATCCAACTCAGGATAGGCCTCTGCCAGGATCCGGTATATCAGGGGAATCACGGTGCGACGGGCACCCCTTCCACGTTGGGAGGCCATCCCCAGCTGGGCCTCCATCGTCTTTTTGCTCCAGCAGCACAGGTCCTCCCATCTTTTACGGCAATGGGTGCTCAGTCTATGGTAGACACCCAGGGTCCGGACGTCCTTGTCGAAGGCACGCCAAATACCCCTTTTCTGGTGGGCGCTAACCTAGAGGAAAAGTGAAGTAAAAATTGATATTTCTAGCCCGTACATTTAATCTCATGCATTGCCAAACACCTCCCACACTGCCCCTGCCATACATACACACACAATCCTGACATGCTGGCCTGTCCCCTTCCCCACCCTCTTCCATCCACGACACTCCATACACTCCGGTGCCATCCACCATGCTCACAGTGTACTCACCTGTTTGTCTGGAGAACTGTACAGTTGCGTGTACTGGGGTAGGACCCCATCCACTAGTTTCTCCAACTCCTCAGAAGTGAAGGCAGGGGCCCTTTCCCCAGACACTGTAGCCATCGTCGCTTCCAGACACAGGTCACAGCAGCACTTGCAGTGTAGGTCCTCTCCTGTTGAAGGTCAGGTATCAAGTGAGTGAACAGTAAGAAAATGGCGGTCCCGTCTGCAGCAGTGTGTACCATCACGGCCGGCGTACATCGTCATTGGCTCCTGGGGCCCATAGGGCCCAATGTTAACCACTGCTGAATTGTGCCGGGGTGTTCGACCGCCCACCGCGATGGTGTACAACGCCAGCGCAGTTACCTCATTTCCCCTTTTCCCACCTTACAGGTCAGGCAGCCGCCATTTCAGGGGGCCACATGGGATGGATAAAAACTGAGTCACACCTATCTAGGCTGGGAATACAAACAGATACTGGCATATTGCGATATACCAACATTGCAGCAAATAACACATTGTGATACCTCAGTGTTGGATGCCCCTCTGCTCGCTGTTCTCCTCCATAGGGCACGTCTGCTGGGGCAGGTGATGAGATGGTGGCATCCTCAGGTGTACAGACCCCTGGTGGACCTCTCAACAATGGAAGAGAGACACATCATAATCACATACAGCCTTGATCATGCAACTATCATGGAACTGTGTGCCCAGTTGGAGTTCTTTCATGCATAGCAATGCAGGTCATAGCTATGATCCATTCCTCTGGGATTGGGGGAGTCGGCGATCTCCAGTGACAATGGATGCAAATTTTTGCGGTAGCTAGCGCCGTGTGTAACAATCTTTTTTGCGATCTAGAAAGATCTGGGAGAGAAGTCATATCTTACAGTAGTATGAGAGTTGGGGGGAGTGGTAATGGAAGCAACATAGACTCGGTCAGAGTAGAGCCCACCATGGCCCACAGGGGCCAAACTGTCGGATAATTAATTAAGATGTGTATCAGATCACAGCACGTCTCAGTACATCGCCAACACTGCGTGCTGGAGAAGCCTTGTCTTATGTAATTTTGCTGGGGACCAGTACCAGTTATGCAGGGCCTTAAAGAGGCAGAATTTTATGCGAGCCTCCCGGGTGCCCCTGTCCAGATCCTCCAGGATATCCTCCCAATCTTTCGGGTCTAGAGTCCGCTGTAGGCGGTCCTGCCACTGTAAGCGTAGCTTATCTAGGAGAGGTTGGGAGTAAAGCCGTCGGGTAATTAATTCGTAGAGGCCCGCCATAACTGCCCTATGCTGTCCTCATTTCCGTAGGTAGGACACCACTGGTGAAGGCTGGAGCCCCTGTTGGGTAGCGTCGGCTCCCTGGTACAAGCAATGCTCAAGTTGCAGGTATCTCCACTCTTGGCTCGGCTGAAGGCCGAATTCTTCCCGCAGCCTAACAAAACGTTTAAGTGTGTCATTTTCCAACACCTGAGAAAGTTCGTGGATACCGGCCTTATTCCATTGTGGCCAATTGAGCACCTCGCCCCCTATCCGTAGTCCACTGTTATTCCACAGAGGGGCCTGAGCTTATAGGAGAGGATGGACCCCTAACAGGCGATGAGCCCTTCGCCAGGCTGCCCGAGTCGCCTTCAGGATCGAGTTCGTCGAGCTAGTAGATGGGTGGTCATCGCGATAAGGTCCTCCGAGTCCCTCATTCGAGAAGAGCAAAAGTCTCTCCAGAGCCACCCACTGTGGCGGGTCTGATACTTCGGGCAGAGTGTGGGACAGTTGAGACAGATGTAGTGCTAATGAATAGTGCTCCACTGAGGGGAGTCCCATTCCCCCATGGGAGCAGCAGGCTAATAACTTGGCGGGCACGAGGCGTGGTCGCATAGAGCCCCATACAAATACTCTGATGATAATACCTATGCTTCGTAGTGTAGAAGGGGACACTTGTAAGGGGAGAAGCCCCAAGATATAGGTGAAACGGGGCACTGTGACCATCCTGACTGCCTGTACCCTACCCCACATGAAGAGGCTCAGTTGGTTCAATTTTGTAAAATCAAGTTTCATTTGTGCGATGAGGGGTCGATATTGTCCGCCACCATGTGTACCAGGCCCGAATTGACTAGCACTCACAAGTATTTGAGGTGTCTCGGGGTCCAACGGAATGGGAATCCTAGGATTGCTGCTCTTGTGGTCACACGCGAAAGGGGAAACACCTCGCTCTTGTCCCAATGAATACGGTAGTTTGAGAGGGGCGCAAATCCATCAATGAACTCTAGCAGGGCTGGTAATGATTATTCGAGGTCCGTCAAGGTTAAAAGGACGTCATTGGCATATAGATAGATTTTGGAAATGCCATTCGGTAGTGTGAGGACTGTTATGGAAGAGGAGGAGCGGCAAGGGGTTCCATTGCTAGTAGAAACAAGAGGGGTGAGAGAGGGCATCCTTGTTGTGTCCCTCTACGGATGGGAAAGGGGTCCGAGAGGAAGCCTCCGCAGTTAACTCTTGCCATAGGCTGTTCATATAGCAACCGTGTCATAGAGATGAATTTGTTACCTAGACCAAATCTTTTGAGAGTCGCAAACTAATAGGGCCACTCTATACGATCAAACGCCTTTTCGGCGTCCAGAGACAGAGCCAGCGCTGTCTCCGGGAGATCCTTGAAGGTCCATAAAGTATGGCATAGGGTACGTAGGTGGCTCCGAGAGGTGTGGCCCGGCACAAACCCCACC
The DNA here is from genome assembly GCF_031143425.1 of Pleurodeles waltl. NCBI lineage: Eukaryota > Metazoa > Chordata > Amphibia > Caudata > Salamandridae > Pleurodeles > Pleurodeles waltl. Next base: position 1,422,963,415 of record NC_090446.1, read on the forward strand.
TGTGTATGGTGAATCAGGGACGGTATGACTTTACGTAATCTATTTGCCAAAATACTAGCTAGGATTTTGATCTCACCGTTTAGAAGAGATATGGGCCGGTAATTGCTATACAACAGGGGATCTCTCCCATGTTTAGGTATTAAGGCTATCGTGGCATTGTTAGAGATGGCCCCTAGGTCTCCTGACTGACAGGCTTCGTTCAAGGCTGCATGCATAATGTCAATTGCCTCTGTCTCCACCCATTTGTAAAATTCCGCCGGGAGCCCATCCTCCCCTGGTGATTTGTGGTAGGGTAGGTCGGAGATGACTCTCTCTACTTCCTGTCTGCTGATTTCCCCCCTCCAGGAGGCCGCACCCATCATCTGATAGAGAGGGTAGATCAAGATCCGCTAGAAAGGTCGTGATCTGGGCGGGCTGGGCGTAGTCTCTAGCGTGTAGAGATGTCTGTAAAAAGACGCAAATTTGTTTGCTATCACCTGCGGGTGCGTTAATATTTCCCCGGAGGAAGCATGGATGGCCGGGATAGCAAGAGCAGACATCCTCTAGCGGAGCTGAGCTGTGACAAACCGCCCTGCTTTCTCGCCCTGTTCATAGTGCCTCCCCCGTAGCCTCTGTAAGGCATACTCAGCCTGGGAAGTGTACAGCTCATTGAGGGCCATTTGGGCACGTCCTAGGTTCCGGCACCCTGAAAAAGATGGGTGAGTAGTGTATTGTCGGGTAAGCCAGCGAGTGTCAAGTTCCAGTGCCGCCTGTTGCTCCCTCCTGTCTCTGTTCGCTAGCGCAGCATCTCGCATGAGTTGCCCCCGGATCATTGCCTTGGCCGCAGCCCACATGGCACGGCTGGATACAACAGTGCCTGGATTATCTTGGGCAAAGGTGGATGCATGATCCCTTAGCTATGTCTTGCTCTGGTGGGAGCGATATCGGTGGACTACAAATCTCCATAGCTTATTGCCCGGGAGACCAGGCCCATTTGGATAGCGACACTAATAGGGGTGCTGTGTACTGGGGAGAGAAAGGTATATTGTTTGTCTTTCGGATGGTTCATCCTCCAATGGTCCATTAGGCCATTGTCTGACATTATTTCGGACTGTAGGGCTCTGTCTGCATTGTTACTTACGTCCAGGGGTCCCATACTGTCTAGTACAGCGTCTCTAACTATGTTCCAGTCACACCCTATCACATGGCGGGATACCCCTATCTCCGTCAGAAGGCGGCTGATTTGTAGGGAAAAAAACGCTTTGAGCCAATTGGCGCATAGACAGAGCCCACACACAGTGAGGAGGCTCCTATCTTTAGTTTAGCAGATATATAACAACCTTCCGGGTCAGTCCATGATTTAGTAACTATAAGGGGGAGGGTTTTATGCAGCAATAAGACAACTATGCATTGTCGAGGGGTATTCTCCGTGTCCGATAGAGTTGGGCTGCAACTGAACAGAGCGGTGCCCACCCAATCTCTTTGCAGTTTACCGTTTTATGAAGTGGGTGAGGCCTTTTATGTTCCATGATACAATCCGCAGTGGCGTTGAGGGTGATACATTCGGGCCAACCATTCTTGTTCCTTGTAGGAATCAGGAAGGGTGTGGGGCTATAAGGAAGGAAGTAAGGAGGAGGGAGGAGAGGGTAGGGGGGAACTTAGTGCTGCCCGAGGGGCGGGGAAAAGAGGTAGGGAGAGGAGACGGGAAAAAAGTAATAAGAGGAGGGGAAGATAAGGGAGGAGAGAGAAGGAGGGTAGGGGGAGAGGAGGAAAAGAAAGGAGAAGAGGGTGGGGGAGAGAGGTAGGAAAAGGAGGGGAAAGGGGAGAAAGAAAGAAAAGGGAGTGGCAAGAGAAGAAGAAGAGAGAAGAAAAAAAAGGAATAAATGAACGGAACCAAAGAAAGTAGGGAGATCGGAACAAAAGTCCTGGTGTTCATGATCTATAACCTGCGGGTCCCAACCAAGGCCTAAAGAGCTTCGAAAGGCGCTCAATGGGCCCCAGACCGAGGGAGGTGGCGCACATTCAGCGCCACGGCCCCTTCGAACTCGGCCTCCTCAACAAAGTGCAGAGCTAAGCGTCATGAAGGGGGGGATTATGGAGAGGGGGACAGTGCGGGGGCGTAGTCAGCACACGTGGAAGCCTGTGTCTTGAGTCAGGGTAGTGTTTCGCCTTAGGAAGGGGGGTGAGAGGGAGGGATACAATATGAGAGGGTGTTGCATGGTTCAGCAGGGATTTAGGGATTGAGATCCTGACTATGATTACATCTAGACGGACATAACAGCGAGGACAGCGTAGGTCTAATTTGTCTAAGTAAAAAAAAAAGGGAGGGAAGTGGGGATGAGGAGGGGGTAGTGTTGGGGGCTGAACTTGATCGGGGAAGATGTAGTAGAGCGCTTCACTGCCGTTTTATATCAGGCAGCTATGTTAACATGTTACAGCACGTATTGATCATCAAATATTAACCATTGAAAAACAACCAAACTTGGGGCAGATTGCTAACAAATGGGAACAATGGGACAGCTCCAAAGAGGTACCTAGTGTCCTTAAACACATAGAGCAGAGGTTAAGCTATTGAAAAGACATTTCTTATGAGCTACGGGGATATACAAAAATATTCAAAAACAAACAGAAATAGTGGCCCCCAAGAGTAAAGCGTTTATGAGGTCACAAAATTGGATACTCATCTCTCCGCTTCATCTTCTCCACATTTGGGCCCCTGCAGTTTTTCTGGAGATCTCTTGACCAGCGATGGCAGGGGTCCTTAAGGACACAGCATTTTCTGTCCTCAGGTGGAGGCTATTCTGGGTTTCAGAGGGGAGCGGGATTTGTCTCTGTCTGATATCTGCATGTGCAGCGCCACCGCTTGGAGCACCTGACACCTGTCATCGTGTCTCTTCGTGAGTCTCTCTAGGTCTCTCCCCTAACCTGGGGGCCCACAGTGGGTCTTCCCCCAACCTCGGATGCGGGTGTCGAATGGGTGGTCCTCGGGGTAGTCCCCGCGGGTCCTGGGGGATCTGAGTCGTCATGTCCATGGATTGGGTCTGATCCTGGAGCCCCTCTAGGAATGCTCTCAGGTCCTCCAGGTCATAGAAGTCTCTTGATTCCCCATTTTTGGCTATAATTGGGCGGGGCGGTTGATGCCATCATGTCTCTTAGGACCCAGTCTGTGAGCCCTTTGGAATTCTAAAGGAGGGTTGAATGTTATATCAGTGAGTTTGGGTAAAATCTCACGTAGGTAGGAGTATATGTCCGTCCCTTCGATGTTTTTCGAGAACCCAGGGAGGCGAATATTGTTCTTGCGGCTCCTGTCCTCCAGGTCTATCAGTTTGCTATGAAGGTGTAGAAGTTCCTGGTCTCTGTCAACCCAGGAGGAGAATGTGATTCCACTTTTGTCATTCGCTGGTCTAGTCCGGAAACTTGCGTCTGGAAGCCTGCTATGTCCAAACGCATGGATTTTGTCTCTGCAGTCAGCAAGATCATGGCACTGTCCATACTTTCCAACTTGCGGCTTAACGCTGATATCTCCTGCATGATACGGTCCATTGTTGCGCCCTGGGTGGTGTCCGCCATACTTGTGTGTAATGGGGGTGGGTGTTCCTCTGCGGGCGGGAATTTCTGGTGGCACAGGGCTTCCGAGAAGAGTAGTTGCTGGGGTGACTTACCCAGTGGTTTGCTCCCTGGCCTGCCCTGGGCATCGCGGGTTCCCCTGTGCAGGTAGGGATATAAAGGACGTCCGTCTGTGATTCAGCAAATGCAGGGGGGGGAGCAGGCGGCCAATGCAGCAGAAGGAGGGCGTGGGGGAGGAAGGGAAGATAAGACGCCTTCAGTGCGGTGGTCAGGAGACATATATAGTGGTATTGGCAACTAGAGACCAGTAGGTATTTATTCCGGGATATTAGGCTGTGCATGAGGTAGCAGGCTCAGTCTCCCGTGGCAGTCTTGAGGGGGGACCAATAAACCAGTAAGCCCGCGGTACCTTGGGTCAATTACGGTTTGCCAGTGTTTGTCAGTATAATAGCCCACAGGGGGTTGCAACACAGGGGCAAAGTTGGGGTCCCCCAGCTCCGCAGTCTGCGCGTCTAAGGATCTCCCCTTGGTTGGTCGATCAGGGGCTCCCCTTCACAATGGCCGCAGGGTGGCAATGTCTCTCCGTGGTACCTGTAAGGGCTGTAGTGGCGAAGAGCCCTGTGTCCGAAGGTTGAGTCGGGTATCGGTCCACTCTCCCTGGAGGGGAGAGGATGAAAGGGCTGAGTGCTTCGTTGTGTTGCTAGCACTTGGTAGAGTCCCAATTTGCAGGCCTTCGGAGGCTGAGGCAGGTCCAGCTGCGTGTGTAGGTAAGGGTGCAAGTAACCGAGTAATCAAGCAACCCCCGCTTTCCGGGGGGGGAAAGAAGGTTGCGCAGTGTAAAATTAGGGCGGGCCTAAGATGGAAGAGTGGAAACGGGTGAGGACCAGTATGTGGGCGCAGTTGATGTCTCCACTCACCCGTTGTGTCTGTTAGTTGCGGCTGGTATCAGGCATCCAGGGTCCGTGGGGAGGTCTTCACGGGTCTCTCCCCCCAGTCAGGATAGTCCGCGATACAGCTGTCTCCCGCAGGTCACGGGAATTTCACCGCTGCCCTCGTGGAGCAGGGGCACTCCAGGCGCTGTGTGAAGGGAGGGAGAGGAAAGGCGGGAAGGCTCTCGGGCGCCCGCAACTCCTGATGCTCGCAGGGAGGCGCTTCCACCGAGCCGGGTGGCACAGTCACGCGAGGCCACGGCTCAGCCTCGTATCATAGGCCGTTGTGTCGTCACATCTCTCCTCGGTCGCTCAGGGGAGAACAGTAATCCCCTGTGCGCGTCAGGGACCCCCGGGTATCGCCGACCTCCAGCGCTAGCTCTGTAGGTGGTAGATGGGTTATCAGTGCGCCTCCAGTGCCGTCACCCCCCGGTCCAAGGCCCGCCAACCAGCGGAGCTCGGCTTTCAGGCGGCTATCACTATATGTGGCAAGATCACACACCCCAACCACAACTATCTTGTTGTTTTGAACAATTTCAGAGTTAAACGTTCAGGATGACTGCAATGGAGCATAGGTCAGATACAGTCCCAGGCTAGTCAAGCTAAAATTGTATCTTCTCAAGTTTGTGCCAAGAGTCCCTTTTGCATTAAAGAGCACTGTGAGCAGCATAGAGAGGATCGCAGAAGGCTGTTGGTGAAACATGAAGAGCCAGCCAGTGTCCTGGGCAGACATTCCTGAAGCTTCCCATTGGCTGTCATCGCAAGCAGTCGATGCTGCAGTACAAAGATTTGGGCTGTGTTATGCGTTCCACAAGGTCTTGGTGAGAACAGGCACACTCAATGTTGCTAAGAGCCCAAAAAACTTGATTCTCTATCCCTTGAGTCACACTAAGCATCTAAGACCTGAGAGGGACCAATTGCGGGGGAGGAGGAGGAATCAGGAACTCACTGCAGCTGGATCAAGGGCTGGTACAGGATGTTGGGAGCTTTGTATGTCCCTGAGGCTCAGATCAAGAGGCCAGCAGACTACCTAATGGAGTCACTCTGAGTTCCTGGGTTCAAGATGAAGTTGCAGGTCCAGTTTTTCTTCCTCAGTAAAGAGAGCAGTAGGTCAGCACAGCAGCGGAGCAGTCCATTAAGAGCAGCAGTCCAGCAGAGTGGCAGACCTTGTAGCAGCATAGCAGTCCTTCTTCCTGGCAGGGTATCCAAAGGTCGAGACGTGTACTGAAGGGTTAATATCTGAGGTCCATTTTTTATATGCAGTTGGGCCTCTGAAGTGGGGAGAAACATCTAATGGCTTGCCTCTGAAGTCCACTGGTAGCCTGCCTCCAGAATAACTACAGGAGTATGCTGCCCTCTAGACATGACAAAGCCTATTCAATGTAAGTAGGGTTGTGCTTAGTTCCTCCCTCCCATCCTGCCAGTGTTGGCGTACCCAGTCACATCTAAGCTCTTTAATTGTGTGTAACTATTTAGGAGGAATAGAAAAGGTCTTACTGTCACCCTTAACCAGACATGTGACTCAGAGGCAGGCTGAAGACACCAAATGGCTAGGGCAAGAAAATGCAAGCTTTCTAAAAGTGGCATTTTCAGAATGGTAATTTAAAATCCGATTACATTTCTAAATTGTAATAAGGCAACTCTAAAGGTATCTTTTGGGAGAGATTGGCCTTGCCGAATTGAATAACAAATGTAAGAGTTTTTAACTACAAGGACATGTAAAACTTAAAAGCCCTACCTTTCAAATACAGTGTACACTGCCCCATGGTCTATCCAGGGCCTACTCTATGGGTGACTTATATATTTTAAAAAGGAAGGCTTCGGCCTAGCAAAAGCTTTGTTTTGCCAGGTTGAAATGGCAGTTTGGACTGTACACACAGACTCTGCAATGGCAGGCGTGAGACATGTTCAAAGTGCTACTTAATTTGGTGTAACAACCAGGGCCACAGGCCAACTAGTAGCATTTTCAGGCCATGGCACACATAGTGCCAATTTACTAGGAGATTAGAAGTAAATTCAATGTTACAGTTGGGTACAAGTTTATATAAAATTGTTTATCAGAGAGCACAAGCCCTTTAGCACTGGTAGCAGTAGTAAAGTGCACAAAATCCTAAGGCCAACAAAAACAAATTCAGCAGATATGGAGGAGTGAAGGCAAAAAGTCTGGGGATAGCACTGTAGAAAGGGTCAAGTCTAACATTATTCATCTGAGTGGGGGCAGAAAGCCCCCTATAACACCGGGTTTTTATGTTATTTACAAATAATAGGTTCATGGGCGACCATCCTGTCACAAAAATGTCATACCTCTACCCCTGAAGACACTAGCATCTTTCTGCCACCCTTGGAGACTTATTGGAGAATTCACTTGTCTTCCCTACTAAGGATAGTGGAAAGCACAGTAAACACCTGGAAGATTTCATTTAAAAAATAACCATGAAGTGGGTGCCTGCTTATTGTGGCAGTGGGTCCAATCCCCTCAATCTTTCTGCCCCTGGAATGTGGGTTGAAGGGTTTACTGCTGAATGGTTAAACCCAGAGCAGCTAAGGGCACACCATAAATCTGGGATTGTTTTCTCTTCAAGAAAAGACAAGGTTAGAATGCATCAGGCTGCATCTCCCACCACTACAGCCTCACCTGTCTTCCTGGCCCCATTTTGCCTTCTCAGAGGAGGGGACAGAAATACACTACACATAGGCCCTCATTATGACTTTGGCAGTCTTTGGCCTACACTTTGGGTGGAAATCCAGCAGTAGTCATGCTGGGGGGCAGAGACGCTCTGGCGGTTCCTCCACTGACCCCACCCCATCAGTAGGTCTGCCGGCGGCGGAAGCTCCCCATCTTGTTCCCTGATGGACGACCTTCTCCCTTGACCAGGTAAGGTGATCGTCCGAAAGGGAAGGGGGTAATAGGGTGGGGGGTTGTCTGCGTGTGGGTATGAATGTGTGTATGTGTGTGTGTATGTGACTGTGAGTGTTGTGGTGTCTGCATGTGTGCATGTGTGTGATTGTGTGCATGTCTGTAAGTCAGTGTGTATGCGTGTCTGTCTGCCAGTGTTTATGTGTGTGAGTATGCTTGTTTAGATGGGTGTTAGTATGCGTGCATGAATGTGTGAATGAATGGAGTTGTGAATGCGTTTATGTGTGGAGTTGGGAATGCGTGTATTTTTGGAGTTGTGAATGCATGTATGTTTGGAGTTGTGAATGCGTGTGTGGATGTTGTTGGGAATGTGTCCATGTAAGTGTAGCTGAATGGGTGAATGCATGGTGCATGTGGGTGTCTGTATGCATGTATGCGGAGGGTGGAGGGAGAGGTGCTATATCAGTGGGGGGGACGGGGGCACTATGTCAGCAGGGGGTGGGGGTGCTATATCAGTAGGGGGCAGAGGGGGTGGGGGTGCTATGCCAGAAGGGGGATGACTGGTGGGGAGAGGTGTGTGCTGTGGCTGGAGGGTGGGGGGGGTTCTAGTCTTTGGTGGGGGGTGGGGGAGCTGTCTACCGGTGACAGGGAAGGAATTCAGGGAAGGAATTCCCTGTCACCGGTAGCCTTTCCACCATGGTTTTCATAGCAGTGCTACTGCAGCGGAAACCATGTCAGAAGGCAGGCTCCTAATATGGCTGGCCCGGCGGTTCAGACCGCCATCGGGGTATGAGTGGAGATGTGGCGGGTTAGCAGAGACCAACCTGCCACACTCATAATGTGGTGGTCTTCACCATCAGCCTGTTGGCAGTGGGGCCGCCACATTTATGACCGTCAGGGTCAAGAGGACCCACATAGTCTGTTGATTACTGAAAGTCCCTCACTGCCACAACCCACATTTTGACCCTACTCCTTGTAGCTCTGGATAACTTTAGTATTACAGAAGTGGCTGCAGATGCCTGTACAGCCCTTTTTATAATATGAAATATTCCAGTGAACATCTTGTGTCGGCACAATCACAGGGGGGCATTTCATTACTTTTTTGGGTCTTGGCTTCATACAAGTGAGGGAACACATGTGTTTAGCACCTGTGCCATATTAAAAACAGAGGCAACAAACCTGTCTGGTGAGCACTAATTGTGCATTACATAGAGGTAGCAAGGCCAGTAGGCCATTTAGGAGGTGAGTGCAGGTGCCTTGGACTCCCCCACCTGTTATTCCCCTACAGGTAGGTGGAGTTATGCACTGCATCTTTCTATAATAGGGAGTCTTGTAAAATAGAAACCAGTTTGCTTCCAGTGAAAGATGAAGCCATGGTTTCATCCCTTGGCCCATCTTTTTCTAATGTGCTCTCCTCATCATAGGTGTCAACTGTCAGATTTGATCTCTGCAATGAGAGCATTTTTTTGTAATCAGTTGTACTTTCCCATTGTGTGCTGGGTGAACCTAAATTTAACGGTGCACCTTGGCACAAACAAGGACAGTGTGTTCAACATTTATATTGGGCCAAGAGTTATGTTGTTAAAAAAGTACAGATTGGGGACCAGTTTGTCCGTACTTTCGTCCAACAGCCTTTCCTGGTGCTCAAATAGTCTTTCAGCCCCCTGCCCCCACACAAGTGCCTGACTACTGTTGTGATCCCATGACAAGTGGGAAGAAATGTGTATTACTTTATATGTTGTTTTTAAATATGTAAATGCAGAGAGGGGGTAAACATATCCACTGTTCCTCCCTGGGTCAGCAGAAAGGCGATCTGCTGCCCAGGGGCAGAACCCAATGTAAAGACTGGCCACTGCTACACAACATTCCTTTTTTGGATTCCAGTCACTGGTATCTCATCTGAAGATAGGAAATGGATCCTCTGCTCTTCTCCCTAAGTGGGTAGGTATATTGTTTGCCCCCCAGCACTTGAGTGTTGAATAAACACTATTGTTTCAATATTTATGCCACCAATTTATTTTGTCCTCATCACAACCTTGGTTTCCCAAGAGTGTTATTCTTACACACTGAGACTAGCAGCACACCTTTGCTGGGCACACCAACCCTGCACCAATGCAGCATTCCAGGGTAATATTTGGACTAGTTGAGAGACAAAGACCACTCAAGATAGCTCTTCCATCCCCTTTCATGGCTGCTAGGATCACACACCATATCAACTTGGGAGATGTAACTAACATACTTTAGCAAGTAACCAACGATGGGGGAATCTACTGACTTCCATTTACTACAGACCTCACATCATGCCAACAAAACTAAATAGAACATACGTCTCATCTTGTTGTCTTCCAAGCCAATTCTTAACATAGGCTCCCTGCCAAAGATGATGAGCTGGAAGCCTACCTTGATCTAGCTGTCAGAGATGCCATCCAGAATCTTGCTTCATCGTACCAATACACAGACAGTGAAGGGCAGGGTATAAACATATGTAGACCACACTTCAGATAGGAAAAGCCTTGCCTGTCACCTTAGCCAGTTTACTTGGACACCAGTAGGCCCCATGAATAATGAGAATGTGTTTTTTTTTTAAGCTGTGCAGGTTTTACTACAGAATACAATAGTTTCAGCAAAACTTACTAGATCTGATCTGTATCATCCTCAGTCACAATCTCCTTACAAATTATACGAGCTTCAGGATGATGCTTATCTTCAGCCTCAAGGAGGCACCAGTACCATCTTCCAACTTCTGTTTTCAGTGCTTCATTATTCACTATCTGGCCTACCCACTCAGACTCCATCTCATAGCCCCAATCCTGTGATGCCCACCAGGTTGCTAACTGATAATATTTAAATCTTGAGATAATACCACAGGTTAGAACCACCAGCTCCTCCCATTCCATCAACCCGCCCCACTGCACAAACCTCCCCCAAAAATTCACACCTACTTGTTTTAGGGAGTTGGCTGAGGGTATCGTTCAGACATTGAAGAGTCCCATGCAAATCCCAGACAGGGGCAGAAGCTGTATAATATGGTATATTGGGTGTTCTTCTAAAACACCACCATGTCTTTAATGCCACAATAAGCACTTTCAGCCTAACCTTTTTAAAATGTTTTGGGTCCCTGTAGTTATACAGGAAACAGTGGCTACCTATACCCCCTTACATCGCCTTATACAAATTGCCTCTAAACGAATTACCTGGCTTGTTTAGTAACATTCAGGAGTTCTTCAACTGATAAGCGAGGCATGAAAGCAGGAAGTCAGGTAGAGCTAGCCCACCTTATACCAATTTCCCCCTAAGCTTTCCCATCATAGCCTAATACCCTTATATAGCCCAAATAAAACTGCTAATGCTACCTTGGATTTTACAAATATACTACTTTGAGAAAGTCACCTTAGGAAACCTTAGAAAAAGATGCATGCATGTACCTTGTGGTAGAGACTTCCTTAATAGCCCTGTGTGGCACCACATCATGCACAGTCTGTTTGTCCTTCTAGTTCCTGGGGCACTTATGAAGTTATGAGGTGAGTGTTTAAGTAAGAAGCAATTCAAAATAGGCCCACACTTTTAACCAAAACTATTGTTCATGTTTATTTGATACCTGTTGATATGTTATCCTCACAGGGTATATTATCTTGTATCCATAGGAGGGCATCTTGAAGCTATGTGCCTTTCCTTGAGGTTCCAAATAAAGCCTACAGTCTTTTTGCTTCATATGACTTTGGGAAGTAGACAGAAAGGCAAAACTTAATTGACTATTTTTGAAAGGTACCACCGTCATATTATTCTATAGAAGTGACTCAGGGACCAGCCGTAGGGGAATAACAATCACTAATACAAGTGTGGTTGTCCTCTCTATTCCTAGTGTTCTATACAGAAATTAGGACTTGGGGCCCCAGAGTAGCAGATTATTTTATCTTGGTTTTGTGCTTCATAGAATACCATCAGGTATTAGTCACATGTACATTTGCACACGGCCTCCACCTTATCACCATGTGAATTGACCACTTGAGGGTTCGGGTTTGGTGATTAGCAGTTTGGGCGTCAATGGTTATAAGGAAGCTGGTGGTAAATAGACCAAACTGTGGCACCTCTTTTTGACACTGAGTTGGTGGTGCACTTTTCTGGATGCATGGCTGAAACAGTGGATTGTGCCAAATGTTGTATAATGCATTATGCATTTACTAAATATTTTCGGTCTGACCAGTTGCTTATCAGCATCTGTTACTTTGCAGAACACTCCTCATAGATCTACCAGCAGTGAAATCTTTCTAAAGGTGGCCCTGAAGAAGGTGGACAGACATTTATTTGATTCCACTGAAACATGTGTTGACTGATTTTGCAGAAGCACCCCAGCCCACAACAATGGTCAAAATTGGAGATTACTTTTCCCGTTGCATTATGTTTTGTGTGTGACAAGTGGGCTGGGGTTGGTATGTACGATTTATGTGAGTATATGAATGCTTTAATATAAATGCAGGAGTGGAACATTGAAAAGGGGGGCAAAAGCACATATATGAGATGTAATTATATGCTCATGGTGATTTTTTTTGGCTGACTATTGAATGTTTGAAGAAAAAAAAAAGAAGGAATGTAATATATATAATCGATAATTGAATAAGTAAGTACCACACTATGAAATAATTTCTGTGCATTATATTAAAGTGAAAAATTATAAAAATAAATGAATTAATATAAAATCTAAATGTAGTAAGAGATTTACTTCTGACCAGACCATTCCCAGCTGTTTTCAATCCACATGTGAAGACACTCAGGTTTTGTGGGGTTATTCATGTTGATTTATTGAAAGTCAGAGGTATTGCATTAAATAGGAATGCAACCTTAGGAAGAATCATAATTTTAACTAAGGTTACTCTTCTTTAAACAGTTAAGGGTAAATTGTGCCATTTGCTCAATAAAGTATACATTTCCCTGCTTACTTTCTTTAGGTTAACCATAGGAATATTGCTTAATTTATGAACAATTTGAACCTGCAAATATCTCACCTGTTGTAGATCATGCTGTCCTTCCTCAGTAACACCCAAGGACCTGTTCTCAGTTTCCTCTTCATTAATTTTATATCCTGATATCTCTCTGAATTCTGCTGTGCACTGCCAAATTTTAGGGAAACAATGGATGTCATTCTCACTATAGAGCGACATGCCTCGTACATATAGAGCCATCTTAACCTCAAGCCTGGGGACACCAAAGGAATTAATAAAAAAGTCAACCCTTATCTGATGAGCCAAAGGCTTCACATATAGGTTAAACAAAACAGGTGAAAGGGAGCAGCCCTGTCTGGTACCTCTTGTTATCCTAAAGCTTTCACATAAGCCCCCATTCACTAGTACTCTCACCACTGGGGCTTTATTTAAACTCTGGGTTACTTTGATCACACTATAGGAAAAACAATACTTTTTAAGTGCTACCCATGGATAGGCCCAATTTAGCCAATAAAATGCTTTAGCACTGTTGAGAGCTGCATTTGTTAGTGGGACCTCATGTGCCTCTGCCAAATCTATGATGCCAATCAGGAGATGAGTAAGATTAATGAAGCATCACATGGGATTGAAACCAGTCTGGTTAGGATGTATAACTGTCCCAATTACACCAACTATCCTATTGGCCAATTTCCTCCCAGAGATCTTATAATCCACATTCAACAGGGATATTGGCCTATAGGATTCTGTTCTGGTAGGGTCCTGTGCGGGTTTCATGAACAACACAATCATGGGGACACACCAGAGAGCTAGCTCACAAGATGGCCGCACTGGTGTGAGGCTCCTGCAGTCTAGGACACATTATCATAAAAATCCTTCTCCATAGAGGCTTGTAGATAGAGGTTAAGCAAGCTAACGATAACAGAGCTGCGGCAGACCGCTGGCATGTTGGATTGCTACAATTGAAACTTACAAGAGCAGATGGATGAGGACTTTGTACTGGGCTGCAGCGGGAAGATAGCAGCTGAGAGAAACCGGGATGATACCACTGCTGCCTGCAACATACTCCCTTGTGGTGAGTGCTGAGCTGCGGTCGCCCCAGGAGCACTCCCTGTCTGCCTGAGCACCTGGTCTGAATTGGAGGCTCCTTCCCTCCTGCAGGACTGAGGTAACGTCCCAGGCTGCGAGGCCATGCTGTGGGTGATTGGAGAAGGGCCTACCTTGGAAGCGGTGGCCGTTTCATGTCCGATGCCGGCCTTTGTTAGCACTCGTGGAGGAGGCAGGATGCCACTGATATACTAAGTGGTGCTTGGGCCCAAGGAATGGTGGAATGGCCTGGAGACGCGCATGGTGATTTTGTGACCCACCCACGGAGCTAGGGAAGTGAAGGTACAGCTGGGCCTTAAGTAAACACAGCCCTAGCCGCTTTTCCCTGCCAGAATCAATGTATGCCTCACTGTGTCCCAACCTTCACACAGACTGTACCTCTAAACATTGAAGACAGTATGATACAAAAACTGGGCTGATCCAGTTACTCAAGGATTCCCAGGCAGCCACAATTCTTTATGGCACAGTCTGCACTCTCATTACTGCAAGCTGGAAAGTGTGAAGCCTAATCCTAGTCATTGGACAATGCTGCAAAGTTCTATCACAATCTCGGCATTCTTGAAGCGATATTGGGTGTTGTTGGAGTGCGGTTGTGGGTGTATCAGTCTATTTAAGCCTAGCCCATGCAATGATACTCACTTTGTGTCCAGGACACCATTGCGTCAGGATGCCGGCACTGAAGTCTGCTAAAACAGGAAGCTTTTACACGCCCAACCAGAGACCAACTCACCTAATACCGGAACATCGACTCTTAAGCCGCAGAGACAGAACACTGCCTCTTATGCCTCAGAGCATGCATGCATGCATAACAAATATTATTGCTAAAGCAAACAAGCTTCAAAACACCAGCCAGAATTAGATACGTACTGTTATTTTACACAGTTTCAAGTCTTGTGTTGCAGTCAGAGACTAATGATACTAAAGGTGAATGCTATGATTAAACAGCAAACCCATGTTTGTGCACTGTGTGCTTCGTGCATAACAATGAAGATAATTATCATCAAAAAGAGCAGAGCAGAAAATCATTGCAAGACATTTTACAAGGCCAGCAGACACATGTTTTTGGGTATTGGGGTAGGGACTGATTCCATGGGTTAGTATAGGCAGAAAAGAGCTATCACTGCTATGCTGTAAAATAGATTCTAGGGATGTAGGTAGGAATTCCTAGATATATGCTTTTTCCAGGATGTTTTCATCTGTTTCTCCCTAATGGTTACAATTATAACTGTAACATGTTTCATCTGCCTAATAACCGCAGCTCATGTCTTTTTTCAGAGTACAGTCTTTTCAGTCCTGTCCTGCATCTCTTTGTCTATGCATTTTTGAAACTTGTGCAAATGAGAGAAAGGGTCAGGATATGGCAACCATCCCTATGGAGTCAGAGTTTCATGCATCAGGCTGCAATAAATCACCTTTACTTTTTAGGTTTTGGGGGGGGGGGGGCAGATATCTAGTGGAGAAGGTCAGGCTGACAGTCTCCAACCACAAGGGAACAAACCAGTCACTCCAAACATGACGGTGCTGCCACCTAAAACCAAGCAGTTTTACTCCCATGGTAAGAGTCCTACAACACAGACATTTTGTGAAGCAGTGCTTGCAAACCAGAGATAAAAAACAACATTTTTTTGACAGTGCATGGCGCGACACTAAAGGAGAACATCTAGTTGATTCACTGGTACTTATTTTTGTTGCATGTTGGATAATAGACCTCTTTGAAGGGTCACCCAAAACTTTTGGCATCCTCTTTTTCTGACCTTGTTGTTTTTGGCTTTAGGACACTGTGGACTTTACCACTGTTGAATAGTGTTAAAGTGCATGCTCTTCTCCCCTAAACATGGTAACATAGGTGTTTACACAATAGGAATATTCAATTCACTGTTAAGTCCTTTGTAAAAAGTGCTTTACCATGTACCCAGGGCCTGTAAATTAAATGCTACTAGTGGGCCTGCAGCACTGGTTGTGCCACCTACACAAGTAGCCTTTCAAACCTGCCTTAGGCCTGCCATTGCAGGACATGAGTGTGTAGTTTTCTGCCACTTTGACTTGGCATTTATAACTTAACTACTTGCAAGCCTTAAAGTCCCCTTTTATTACAAATAAGTCACCCCTAAGGTAGACTCTGTGTAGCCCTAAGGGCAGGGTGCTGTGTAAGTAAAAGGTAGAACATGTTCTTTTACGTTTTACCCTGGAGTTGTAATGATACATTTTCTTTAATGGCAAAGTTGGATTTAACATTACTATTTTAGAATTGCCGTATTTAGAAAGTGGGCATTTCTCTGTTCCTACTGCTCTGTGTGTTTACAGTCTGTTTCCAATACACATCTGGGGTGAGTGACAGCTACACTTTGTGCATTCCCTCTAGATAGCCACAAACACAGGATGGGTGGGTGTGACAAAGAACACATCTGCATTCATCTGCATTCTGATAGCTCTTCTTGGACAGGAAGAGGGAGAGAGAAATGGCACTTACACCTGAATATAGAGTGCCTGTCCCACACACAAAGGGCTGATTACCCCTTACTGACAGTCTGGAGCCAGGGCTAGGAAGAAAGGACCTCTGTACACTTCAAATACCCTTATTTGAAGTCACCCCCCTATCAAAGTTCAAAAGCACAACTGGGCATAGGTACTGGGCCTCTGACCCTACAAAGACAGTCCACTACCGGGCCTGTGAAGAACTCTGCCACGGGTAAGGACTGATGGGCTACAAAGATTGCCACTGTGCTGGAATGTTGCCCTGGAAACACGGCTTTCTGCTTTGCTGAGCTGCCTTGCTGCCTGCTGATCTCTGCCCTGATTGGAATCACTACATTTCTCCTTGATGCTGACACATCACTGCTGCCACTGAGGATGAAGACTTTGCATCCGTGACTGCGCAGCTCAGGATCATCGTATCACCACCAGCCCAGCGCATCACCTTTGCATTGAGGGCTGCACAGCTCCATGACAACACAATGCTTTCATCACAAAGAGTTCACCTCTGCACCTTGAGGACATTGCATCAACAACTGTGTGGCTCAAAGACAATTCATCCCTGGCTTTGCAGTTCAAGACCAACGCATCACCTTAGCATCACTCCTTATTGTCAGCACTATCCTCTATCAAAGGATCCAAGGTACTTTCTCAGCTGGTCCTGCATGGGTCCTGGAGCCAGCCTACCCTCTACTGCGGTCAGCCTGAATTTTGATTTATGCCAGTCTAGTGTCACCTCAAGTTACCCCTAAGCACTGCTGACCTTTGTTAGAAATTGGGTCTCTAGTTAGGAGAGGTATGCACCCTGTCAAAGTTGGGACCACAATCCTGTATGAACTATTTGTGCAACACTTAGATTACACTAACTCAGTGAAAACACTTCAAAAGGACTTCACACCTGTTTAGAAAAATAGAGCATAATCAGTATGAATAAAACAAGGCCAAAACAACAAAAATCAAATAACTAGATCCGGAAATGTGCAAGTTTTAAAATTTAGGTGAAAATAGTGCATAAAAGCTCAAATCGCCTACATTGGTTATCTGGTTACTTCAGACGAGGACAAAGTCAAGAGTTTAATCTGAGTGCAATAGAGTGCAGGCTGGACACAAGAACACACAGAGGCACACTGAACAAAGGGACATATTTAAAATGCCCGAGCGCCACGTTGTGCCACATTAATGTGATTATTTTTTACGTTAATGTGGCCCAACAAGGCCGAAATCCCCGCACCTTATTTACAGGGTGGCACAATGCATGCATTGAGCAACTCCGTAACCTTTTGTGCTACATTATGCCTGCGCCAGGCATAATGTATGCAAAGGAGGCATTCCCCTTTAGGGGAGCTGGAAAAATGGTGCAAGGAAATCTATGAGATTTTTTTGTGCCATTTTTTACAGCACGTTCAACGCCTGCTCAAGAGTAGGCATTAACAGGGAGCTTCCATTGTTTAGAATGGGGCCCTAAGTACTCTGCAGGAGTAGTGGCAGTATTCTGGCGCTACTCCTGCAGAGTACATCAATAGCATCATGAGAAATGATGCTATTGCTTCCCTTACCATGCGCCATGGTGTGCTGTATTTAAAATACGGCTCACACATGGTAGAAGTAGGGGGGTGCTAAAGGGTGCAGGAAAAGTCGCGCTGCACTCGGTGCAGCACCACTTTCCATAAATCTGCCCCAAAGTACCATTTAATCCTGGTACACGGTCTGCATAGCATTATTTTGCAACGCTTCACAGTGGCTCTCTTGAGGAACACAGAGGGCAGTGAACCGTAGGCCCACATTAAAGGGTCCAGGACTGGGGTGGTATCACTTGGCAGGGAAGTCTCACAGATGGCGGAGTACAGAAGCAAGCTGGTTGGAAGTTTTTTGTATCCCTGAGACTTCAGAAAAAAGGTGGCCAGTCAGTCAGCTCATGGATTCACTCTGGGGTGTAGAGATGCAGGTCCAGTCCTTCTGACTCTCAGGCAAGAGGGCAGCAGGCACAGCCCAGCATGATAAAGCAGAAGTCTAGCAAAGTAGCAGCCCAGTAGATTGGAAGTCCTTCTAAGCAGCACAGCAGTCCTTCATCCTGGCAAAGTATCCATAGGTCCAGAAGGGTACTGAAGTGATGGTGTCTGAGGTCCAGTATTTATACTTTGGTGCCCTGATTCTGGAAGGTGGGAGAAGCATCTACAGGCATCCTTTTGAAGGACACAGATGTCCTACTTCCCTTGCCCTGTCTTTAAGCTGGCCGGAGTGAAAATGCAGGGTTGTTAATACCTATTGTGAGTGGCCAGGACAAGCCTATTCAGTTGTAGGTGAGGCATTGCTCAGCTCCACCCCTATTGAGCCAGTTAATGGCCCATTAAGGCCCATCAAGCCACACCTAAACCCAGATTTACACTTTTTGCCACAAAACTGTGCAAACACAGTTTTGCTGCAAAAAGTATAGCACCGCCTTATGCCATTCCACAGCGACAGCTGGGCGCCATATTAAAGGAATGGCGCAAGCCAGCTCTAAACTTGGGCTAGGGTCATAAAAAAAGATGCTAACCGGGTGGGGGTGACTGTAGTGAGGGAGGGGGTTGTGTGTCAAAAAAATATGCGAGCCTGGTTAGAGGCAAAATAACGCCTAGATTTACACTAGGTTTGCACTGAATTAGCATCATATTTTTTACGCTAATTTAGCGCAAACCTAACTCCATATTTATACTTTACAACTAGACCCGTCTAGCACCAGAGTTATGGAGTTAAAGTCATTTTTTGCTAGCAGGAAACTACCTTGTGTCAATGAGATGCAAGGTAGGTGTTCCTGGGCAAAAAATGACTCTAAGGCCCAGGCTCCTTATTTACCCACACGTGCAAAAATGGTGCACGGGAAGGAGGCGGGCCTAAATAATGGCACTAAGTTTACTTAGTTCCATTATTTAATGCCTGGGTCAGGGCAGGCGTTAAGGGACGCGTGGGCCCAATTCCATGGTGGAACACCACACCAGGGACAGCGGAGGATGGGGGACCCCATCCAAGGTAAGTATATGTAAGTATAGGTAAGTATTTTGCATTATTTTTTAAAATGCCATTGGGGCCCTGAAATGGGGCCCCCTACATGGCACTGGGTACAATGGCCATGCCCAGGGGATACTGGTCCCCTGTGCTGGCTATTGGGATGGTGGGCATGACTTCTGTCTTTTAGGTAGGTAGACTCATTTGCATCAGGAAATGAGTCTGGGCTGGTTAGAGCCATCATTTTTTACTCTAACCAGCCTAATGTCACCCCCTTCTCCCATACTGCCACCCCCACTTGGCTCACGTCATTTTCCTTGACCACTGTTTGCTCCGGATTGCACCATTCCATAAATAAGACACCTGGCCGGCATCTTGTAATGGCGCTAGCAGACAGTAAACTTTTTCATGCAATACTGCATTACATTTGGGCCCAAATGTCTCTAACCAAACTAACACCATTTCCTGGCGCACAGCCACCAAAAACATGAGGAGTCAAACCCACCATCCCAATAGCC
This sequence comes from Pleurodeles waltl, assembly GCF_031143425.1. Lineage (NCBI taxonomy): Eukaryota > Metazoa > Chordata > Amphibia > Caudata > Salamandridae > Pleurodeles > Pleurodeles waltl. The sequence continues at coordinate 1,422,982,766 of NC_090446.1, forward strand.
AGCAAAGGGAACAAGTGTCCCCTGGGCATGGCCATTGCACCATTCGCCAAGCAGGGGGCCCCAAGTTAGGGACCCCAATGGCAAAAAAAAAAAAATGTTAAAAAATACTTACCCAGACATACCTGGGATAGGGTCCCCATCCTCCATGGCCCTCTGGTCGGGGTGGGGGTGTTCCTGGCGATTGGGGAGGGCACGTGAGGACCGTTTCCATGGTGTTTAAACATGGAAGTGGATCCACAGGTCCCCTAACATCTGCTCTGACCCAGACATTAACATTTTTTTGAAAAGCAAGCTTTGCCCCATTAATAACCCCCTCCTCCCACCCGTGCATCATTTTAGCACGGGGATAAATATGGGGCTATGGGGATAGCACCAATTTTTAGATGGGAATACCTAACTTGCATCTCATTGACGCAAGGTAGGTGCACGATCCTAAAAATTGTGCAAACTCCTATATTTCTACGTTAGACATGTCTAGCGTCAAAATATAAATATGGAGTTAAAAACAATGATGCAAATTCAGCACAATTGAAGTATAAATATGGGCCCTAATCTCTATTGTATGTGGCTCTCTAAAGGGAATGCACAAGGCTCGCTGTCACCAAACTCAGATGTATATTGAAGACACACAGCAGGCACACAGGGATAAGAGCAGAAAAATGGCAACTTTCTAAAAGCAAACAAACACAAATGATGGACGAAATGCAGAACCAATCAAACATTCACCCCCAGTCGAGATCTGGATTTAATCCATCAATTCTTTTGCTCATGATGCCACAGCAGTTTGGACCCAGCCATCTGCAAATCAATCTTGACCCTGTTCTCCATGGTAACAGTCCATTCCGAACTGCCATGCTAGGTCCTCCCTGGACCAGAAACAAGCATCTTTGGACTAGTTTCAGGGTACCACCTTTCATCAGCCAGACTAGCTTGAATCCAGTGGCATAGTGAGCCCGGGACCCACATTTGGGCATGACTGGCACACTTAGGGTGACAAAAGCAAACAAACACAAATGATGGAGGGAATGCAGAGCCAATCAAACATTCACCCCCAGTCACAGATCTGAGTTTAATCCATTAATTAATTTGTTCACCATGCCACCCCAGTTTGGACCCAGCCATATTCATATCAGTCTTGAACCTGTTCCCCATGGGAACAGTATAGCCTGAACTGCCAAATCAGGTCCTCCCTGGACCAAAAACAAGCATCCTGGGACCAGTTTCAGAGTATCACCCTTCATCAGCCAGGCTAGTTTGAATACAGTGGCATAGTGAGCCCGGGACCCACGTCTGGGCATAGCCGGCACACATAAGACAACAAAAGTAAACAAACACAAATGATGGATGTAATGCACAACCAATCAAACATTCAGCCCCAGGCACAGATCTGGGTTTAATCTATCAATTATTTTGCTAATCATGCTGTCCCAGTTTGAACCTAGCCATTTGCAAATCAGTCTTGACCATGTTCCTTATGGGAACAATCCAGCCCAAACTGCCAGGACAGGTTCTTCCTGAACAAGAAACAAGCATCCTGGGACCGGTTTCAGGGTATCACCCTTCAACAGCCAGGCTAGCTTGAATCCAGTGGCATAGTGAGCCCGGGTCCCATGTCTGGGCATACTGGCGCACTTAGGACATCAAAAGCAAACAAACACAAACTATGGACAGAATGCAGAACCTATCAAACATTCACCCCCAGTCACAGATCTGGGTTTAAATCATCAATTATTTTGCTCACTATGCCACCCCAGTTTGGACTCAGCAATATGCAACTCAGTCTTGACCCTGTTCCCCATGGGAACAGTCCAGCCCGCACTACCAGGCCAGGTCCTCCCATGGGCCCCTATGTACTCTGCAGGAGTACTGACAATATTTTGGCACTACTCCTGCAGAGTACATCAATAGCTTCAGGAAAAATGACTATATTGCCTCCTCCCCTGGGCCATAGTAGCAATATGGGACGCGCAAAAGGGTGCAGGGAAACTGGTGCTGCATTCAGTGCAGAGCCACTTTCCATAAATCTGCCACTTAATTTAAAGAGCCTGGGCACATGTAGTTAGTTTTCTTGGGACTTATAAGTAAATTATATTTGCCAATTGTGGATAAATCAATGGTAATGTATTTTAGGGAAAGAGCACATGCAATTTAGCACTGCTTAGCATTGGTGAAGTGCCCAGAGTTCTAGAAACAACAAAATCAAATTGAGCCAAAATGGGAGGAGGAATGCAAAACGTTTAGGACAAAAAGTTTCTAGTTAGCCACTTAGACAGGGATTCAGTAGTGGTTATCTCCTACCGGAGTAGCGAAACCTAAAACCCTCTAGTTTTCATCCCTCTGTGGGGGGGGGGGGCGAGAGCACGCAGGCTAGTACATCAGGCCCTACTCGGATACAAGTCATCACACCCCAGCCTATTCCTTTGGCTCCATCAGAGCGTTTTCACAGAGACAGCAACAAATTTGATATTTTTCTAAATCAATGCCATCTTCATTTTATGGTGCCACCTACTGCTTTCCTGGACGTTGCCTACAGAGTGGCGTTAATTTTATCTTAAATAGGCGGGAATGCCACCCACTGGTGGATCCCCTTAGTAAAGAACATGCTCTAATTTTACACAATTTTGCATGCTTTAAAGAGACCATGAAATTAATGTTCACCCCTCATACGTTTGTACAGGCAGAGACAACGAGTTGCTTAACATGAGACAAGGACATTTTTATCCCCACAGTAAATTTCACATTAAACCATTTAGTCATAGAGGCAGAAGGGCCAGAAGCGAAAATAATCTGTCTTTTGTAGAGGTCCCAAGATTAACTTAAAGACCTACTCACAGATAGTAGAACCATGTGACACAACAGAGGAATTTATTGACCTAGTGGTCAATCTCACCCACCGCCTTTTGGAGCAAAAGTCTGAGAAACAAAGATCAACAGACTACAAAGTTATTGCGGTCTGGGAGAAACCTAGAGGAGAGACAACTACATTTACTGAGACCTCGGACCCTTTTCAGGTATTTCAGATTGGAGGTACTCTAACCAAGGTGAGAAGGATAAGAGAAGATAGCTGAACCAATGTTTTAAGACAGTAATTTTGTCAAAGAGTACACCAATACGCCCACAAAAGGCAGGATTTTTAAAGCAGGCTCAATATCAGTATTGATCACTGGATTTGAAGTAGCGGAAAATGAGAACACTTGGTAGGAATGGAGGTCAGTCTATCAGGTTTACCTTTCAATCTGATCACAAGGAATCCTTCTTCTCTATCTTACCATCACATGAGCATATCTCTTACCGTTAGAGCAGCTACCAGACAGACATGGGAACTCGTAGGTTTGATTGACTATGGGGATATGAGAAAATTCATGGAAAGTCATGTATTAACCACTCTGGGAGTTCCAAAATGAAAGAAGGTCAAACCTGAGATAGTGAGGGCTGTTGATGGGAAGGAGCTAACTTCTGGTCCTATCCAGTATCACACTGAGACGTTAACCATGACTTAAGATAACACCCATGAGGAAACAATAACCTTCAGTGTCATAGATGCCCCCCTTGTCTAATACTGGATCTTCCTTTTTTGACCAAGCACACTTTTGACTTTGTAAGCATCAACTTTATCCCAATGCAGACCATCAACATAGATGTCACGTCTGTATTCACAATGTCAATCCCAGTCAATGACATATCTGACGCAGACGCTCGTTTAGAGAGCCTCCCAGAGGGTTACGATGAGTTAAAGGATGTTTTTGATAAACAGAAGGCAAACATTTGCCACCCCATCGTGCCTTTGACTGCTGGATTCACCTAGATCCGTGGGTGAAACTACCCTGTAGCTACATTTATGCTGCCACAGAGAGAGAAAATATCCATTTGCAAGAATACTTTGATGAATAAACAACTGGTTTCATCGGCCACTTCATGTCTCCTGTCTCCTCTCACATATTCTTCATACTCAAGAAGGGGAAGAGCTTTGTTCATGTATAGACAACAGGGCCTTGAATGACATCACAGTAACAAACTGACACCCACTACGATTGATACCCTCCCTCCTAGACCAGGTGAAAGAAGCTGTTGTCTATACAAAACTAGATTTGCAGGTCGAGGGCTTCTACCTAGTCAAAATCCAAGAAGGAGATGAGCGGAAGACAGCATTTTGAACAAAATTCTGTCTTTTCTAATAATAGGTGTTGTCTTTTGGACTCTGCAATGCCCCCCCCCTGCTTTTCAGTTTTTTATCAACGAGATCCTGCACAAATTAATTGATGTGTGCTTCGTTTTGTACATTGATTATATTCTCATGTACTCAAATTCCATGTCAGAGCATGTGCAACTGTTATGGGCCATTGTTCATCAACTGCATAAAAACAGTCTCTATGTGAAACTAGAGAAAAGCAAGTTTCATACTACTAAAGTTTAATGCCTGGGCTACATCCTTAGTCCATAGAGTATTAGCATGAAAGTGCACGCTATGCTCAATTGGTCAACTCTCATATCGGTAAAACAAATACAGAGCTACTTGGGGTTCGCCAATTTATACCAGTGTTTCATCCACAGCGATTCCAACATTATTACCCCAATAACTCGCTTACCGAGGACGGAAGTTAAGTTTCTGTGGAAAGTTGAGGCGGAGATGGCTTTTTAATTTTAAAAAGACAATTCACAGAAGTGCACATCCTTGCCCATTCAGATCCTAAAAGCCCTTTTTTCATGGAGGCAGGTACCTCACAAACCACTCTGTCTGGCATACTTTCCCAACAGAATAAAATTACCAGGCAACTGCAGCTTATGGCGTTTTACTTCAGAAAGTTGCTCCCTGCTGAAAGTAATTATGTGATAGCTTACCGAGAAGTACTGGCCATCAAAGTGTGTTTGAAGAATGGTGCCACTATCACCAAAATCTGGTCTCAAGTGGGCTCTTTCTGCACTTTCTGCTAAGGTAGCAATTGTTCTTCAACGATTACAACTTTGTTATTACTTACAGGACTGGAAAGGATAATGCTAAAGATGACACCCTTTCACAGAGAGGTGAGAAGACTACCCAAAAAAGGGAAAGAGCCAAAACCAATCTTACCTCCTAAATGTTTTGTTGGAGTGATAATAACTGCAGAATTCATAACTGCCTTGTGAAGAAGAGTAACAAGCAAATCCAAGGAACAATATTTATCTGAGTACCCTGATCTAGTGCTACATGATGGACTATTATACAAAGACAACTGTTAGTATGCTAAAACCATGAGCCATCAAGTGCAAGCCCTGTTCCTTTGTCATGATTCTTTATTAACCAGTTATTCAGAATACCACAAAACATTGAACTTGCTATAAAGGCATTCTGGTGGCCACCCATGTCCAAGGACACACATAAATATGTAATCACCTGGTCCATTTTCACTCAGACCAAAGAAACCTATTCCCTCCTGTTGGCACACAGTCTTGCTGGGCTTCATAGTCGAACTGCCTAAAATCACAACAGGCTATACAACAGGCTATACCACAATCTTTAGTGTAATTGACCATATATCCAAGATGGCCTACTTTGAACCCATGAACAAAAGTTCCTATGGCTCCAGAGTTGACTCCAATTTTCATGACCCATGTTGAAAGGTTACATGGACTTCCATCCATCCTCATCACAGATTGAGGGGCACACTTTGGGGGTCATTTTAACCCTGGCGGTCCAAGACCGCCACGGCTAAAATGACGGGGGCACCGCCAACAGGCTGGCGGTGCCCTGCTGGGCATTCTGACCGCGGCGGTTTGACCGCGGTCAGAAGTGGAAAACCGGCAGTCTCCCGCTGGTTTTCCGCTGCCCATTTGAATCCGCCATGGCGGCGCAGCTCGCTGCGCCGCCATGGGGATTCTGACAGCCCATACCGCCATCCTGTTCCTGGCGGTTCGCCCGCCAGGAACAGGATGGCGGTATGGGTTGTCGTGGGGCCCCCGTAAGAGGGCCCCACAAAGAATTTCACTGTCTGCATTGCAGACAGTGAAATTCGCGACGGGTGCCACTGCACCCGTCGCACCTTCCCACTCCACCGGCTCCATTCGGAGCCGGCGTCCTCGTGGGAAGGGTGTTTTGCACTGGGCTGGCGGGCGGCCTTTTGGCGGTCGCCCGCCAGCCCAGTGCAAAACCCAAAATACCCTCAGCGGTCTTCCGACCGCGGAGCGGTATTTTGGAGATGTATACTTGTCTTCACCTTGCAACACTCAAACGGATGGTCAGGCTTAAAGAACAATTCTGACCTTACAGCAATATCTTCGTTGTACACTTCCTGCTGTAGAGAATGATTGGTCTGAGGTTCTATGGGCCATCAAGTTCACATATCATAACGTGGACCAAGCATCCCTGAGAATGTTTCCCTTTTTTTGGATTTAGGTTTATCACGCCAGCTTAGACCATGGGAAGAGTCACTTTCCACTTTGATGTCAGCAGTGCATACATTTCACAAAACTCTGAAATCCCTCTGGTATAAGGCCCATTTTGAGGTGGCCAAGGCCAAAGACTAAGGAAAGTGCTGACCAGCACCACAAGGGCAAACTCACTTTTGCCACTGGTGACAAAGTATGGCTTTTAACCAGAAACCTTACTCTTCATAGTCAAAAGAAACTCCTACCCTCGTTCCTGGGTCCCTATGTCATCTCCAATATTGTGCATCCAGTAGCAGTGCAATTGTAACTCCCTACATCTATAAAAATACATCTGGTGTTTCATGTTTTCCTCCCTAACCGTTTCCATCCTGACACATTGTTGTTGACACCACTGTCCCCCATTATAGTGGCTAATCAGCTTGAATTTGACTCTAGGGCCCATATTTATACTTTTTGACGCTAAACTGCGCTAACGCAGTTTAGCGTCAAAATATTTAGCGCCGTCTAACGCCATTCTGAAGCGCCATGCGGGTGCCGTATTTATGGAATGACGTTAGCCGGCGCTAGCAGACCGGCGCTGCCTGGTGTACGTGGAAAAAAACCACGTAGACCAGGCAGCGCCGGCGTAGGGGGAAAATGGCGTTAGGGCGTCTTAAAATGGGGCAAGTAATATAAAAATGTATACTTACCTGAACTTACCTGAATGTCCCTGGGGTGGGTCCCTCCATCCTTGGGTGTCCTCCTGGGGTGGGCAGGGGTGGCAGGGGGGGGTCACTGGGGGCAGGGGAGGGCACCTGTGGGCTCATTTTAAGCCCACAGGCCCCTTAACGCCTCCCCTGACCCAGGCGTTAAAAAGTGGCGCAAATGCGGGGTTTTTTGACCCGCCAACTCCCGGGCGTGATTTTTGCCCGGGAGTATAAATACGACGCATTTGCGTCGCCGTCATTTTTTTAGACGGGAACGCCTTCCTTGCATCTCATTAACGCAAGGAAGGCGTTCACGCAAAAAAATGACGCTATTTGCCCATACTTTGGCGCTAGACGCGTCTAACGCCAAAGTATAAATATGGCGTTCGTTTTGCGCCGAATTTGCGTCGAAAAAAACGACGCTAATTCGGCGCAAACGGAGTATAAATACGGGCCTAGGTGTGTCAGGGGCAAGTTGTTTTATCTGGTAGATTGGAGAGGTTACTTGCCTGAAGAATGCACCAGGGACCCTCTCTCTTTATTGTACAATATGCTTCCTGTTTGGTCTGTGCCTTCCATACCTTTTGAAGTCCCGAACTGTGTCCTCTGACTTTTTAGGGTGAGGGTACTGTCCCGTACCATGCATCCTCTAGTGTGGCCCCTGATTAGTAGTGTTCCTGTGGAATGATCATGAATGTGGTCTATTTGCTACATGTTGCCCCTGAGCTCTGTATATTATGCGCACTGGATAATATGCCCCCAAGTACTGTGTGCTTTTGAATGTCAGTGAACTCTGTATACCTATGCCCCCAAGCACTGGAAATTCAGATCTGTTACCTGGTTTCTATAACATAGGCCCGAGTACATTCCAATGATGTCCTTATGCTTTATGTATTTTTTGCTTTACAAATTTTGCTTACCTGTTTTTATTAGCTTGCGGGCACTGGATGCTCTTTTTTTACTTTGTTGCTCTGTGATAGGAGATTGCCAAGCTCTTGTGCAATCTCCCCATTCTCAGTGTCATTATTTTGACGTAATTTTGACCCAAGGAGGCTGAAAGCCACGAGCTGTATTTACAGAGTGGCACAATGCATGCATTGCGCCATTCTGTAACCCTTTGCGCTACATTATGCCTATAACAGTGAAGATAATTCACTGTAAACGGAGCAGAGCAGGAAATCATTGCAATACATCTTATAAGACATTAGGTGATTGAGAATTTTTTGATTATTGTTTTTTATACCTCCACCAAGCATTGTATTGGACACTAAGCAGTCACGTTGTTTAAATATTGTGAATGTGACATACCTGCTTCCCTTCTGCAGACATTTTGTGAAACAATAAGTGTAAACTAGCGATCCAAAAAACCCCTGTTGAGGAAAATCACCATTCTTTTGACAGCGCATGGCAAACTACTACTGAAGAATGTCTACTTGATTCACAGGAACTTACCTTTTAATGCATTATTGGCACACATACAGGGTTCACATGGGGACATCCAACTCGCAGAGAGATCAGGGTTTCATGAGTGGTCCATTGTGTCTCCTAAAGGTACAACAGCAGCAAACAGGAGAGAATCGAGCATACATCATCATCCCAAAACAGGACCTCTGACCTTAGTCCCATATACCTTCTTTGCAGTTCCTCTTGTGGATAAGAGGCAGGGCTTGCAGAGTTGCTACACATTATCGATACAGAGTATGTCAAGGGCTTTTAACGTTTCTTCATATCGTCTCTGTGGGGCCACGTCATGGGCTACAAAGATAAGTCCATGTCACTTGACAGAGAGTTCAGATGCACTGTAAAGGTATGAGGCAGAGGTTTGGTGTCATCTTCGAGGCTGCCATTGATGGGAGATGCGAGAAACTTGTACCTGGGAAAAGGATCATGCAGTGGCAGTTCAGAAGACAATGCTTCAAACTCAAGATGCGGGATGCGTCCACTATGTGAGTCTTTGGCAACGGGTCTAATCCAAGCAGCGATGCATCAGCTCTGCTCAAGGATGTGCTTCCCAGCCAAGGAGTTCTGCTCAGAGATGTGTCACTCAGCAGAAAGAATGCATCACTTCTACTGGTAGGCACCTTAGGCCCAAGGACTGGGTTGGCACCACTAAGAAGGGTAGACACACAGATGGCAGCGTCAAAGTGCAGAAGCAGGGTGGTTGGAAGTATTATATGTCCCTGAGACTGAAGATCAGGAGGTCAGCCAACTAGCCTATGGAGTCACTCTGGGTTCTGGGTTCAAGTGAAGCAGGTCCAGTCCTTCTCACCCAGGCAGAGGGACGCAAGGAGCAGGTCAGCACAACAAAGCAGAAGTTCAACAGAGTGCAGTCCAGTAGAGAGGCAGTCCTTCAGCAGAACATAAGTCCTTCTTCCTCAGAGTCTATCCACAGGCCCAAGTAAGTAATGATGTGGCGGGGTCTGAGGTTCAGTACTTATATCCAGTGGTGTTTTTTAAGTGGGGAAGACTTCAGAAACATGACTTTGAAATGCACAGAAGTCCTGCCCTTCCTGCCCTGGCTGCAGACTCACTACATGGGGTATGCAGCCCCTATGTGTGGACAAGGCATAGCCTATTTTGTTATGAGTATGGCTATGTAAGTAAGGCTGGGTCCAGCTCCTCTCTCCTATCCTGTCAGGATGGCCCCTCAAGAAACACCTAACCTCCCTTTGTGTGTGGCAGTCTAGGGGGAATATACAAAGCCAGCTGTCACCCACACTGAACATGTGCCAGAGACAGGAAGCAGGCATCAAATGGATAAAGTAAGAAAAAGCCAAAATTCTAAAAGTGGCATTTCTAGAATTATAATTTAAAATCTGACTCCATTACGAAGTATAATTTTGAAATATGATTCCAGAGACTCCAAATTTGACAGTATTATATCTTACCATTCGTACATTACGCTCATAATTTGCTATGAGGCAACTCCTTCTGCCCAGGGCCTACCCTAGGGGTGATCTCTATGTATTAAAAAGGAAAAAAGTTATTTTGCCTGGTCCACCTGTTAGTGTAAAACTGTACATACAGGCTCTGCAATGGCAAGTCTGAGCCATGGTTAGAGGACTACTTAAGAGGGCGGCACAATCAGTGCTGCTGGCCCACTAGTAACAAATAATTACAGGCCCTCGGAACATGTAGTACACTTTACTAGTTACTTATACGTAAATTACATATTTCAAAAGGGGATAAGTCAACACTACCATGTTTTGAGGAGAAAGCACACACGCTTTAGCAGTGCTTTCCAGTGGTAAAATACACAGATTTCTAAAACCAGCAAAATCAAGGTCAGAAAAGTGGACGAGGTAGGCAAAAAAGTTAGGCAAAAAAATTGGGGGGTAAGATCACCCTAAGGCTGTCAGGTCTAAAATCTATAGTATGTGGTACTGATTTATTCTAGTAAGTTTTCAGGTGTGGGGTGATATGTTTGTAGGGGTGTGGGGTGGGATGCTAATAAGGTAATATTTAATTATCATTACTTTTTGATTAATTATGAATTATTTAATTTATTTTAATTATAGAAAGTGTATAATAGTCATATATTTTATCTGTATGTTAGGTGTGGGTTGATGGATTTGAAGGGGTATATTGTGGGAAGTTAAGTAGTAATGAATGAATTAATGTATTAATAATTATTAAATTGATTATGAATTATTTACATTATATAATACGGTTTATTAGACTTATATTATAGCAGTGGGTTGCTATCTTTGTAGTGCTATAGGGTGGTAGGTTAATTAAGTTGTATTAAAAATAGTTGTTAAGTTATTAAATATTTAATCAATTGTTAATTATGTAAAATGTGTAATAAGTATATATTTTAGTTATAGATTGCATGTGGCTGCTGGGTTTGTAAGGTTGGAGGGTGTGAAGGAAATTGATTGAAAGTGAATTAACACGATTATTAATGAGGTAAATTGTGTTATACATATTTATCTTAGTTATATTTTAGGTGTGGGTTGATAGGCTTGTAGTGGTATAGCGAGGCAAGTTAATTTATTAATAAATAGTAATTCATTGTAAATGTAGCAATAATTAAACAATCATTATTTTTAATTAAAAAGTATTACAATGTTTATGAAGTTTGTAATTTGGTTATTTGCTTTTTTAGTTTTCTAACATATATTTTGAGTTAAGTAATGATGTTTATATTAGGAGTTTTATATTTTTTCTAAATTTAATAGAGCTATTCAAATATGTAATGTGTTTAAGGTGAAGTAGTTTACCTACTGTTGCTTATAGTGGAATGGGAATAATAAATGTAACCCCTCCAAAGTCCTATGCTTTCTCTACAGTTACACAGTCTAATAGGAATAGTAAATCTTACCCCTCTGAAGTCCATCTCTTTCCTACTGTTGCACAGACTGGAATGTGAATAGAAAATCTTACCCCTCTGAACTTCAATGCTTTCCCTTGAGTTGCACAGACTGGAGTGATTATAGTAAATACACCCCTTCAAATTCCAACGCTTGCTCTACTGTTTGATGTAAATATAAATATATGGGTAAACGGGGTGTTATAGTTAGAACCTCCCTGGCCATGATCAGCATGGGGACTGGGTGATTATAGGGGTCGGCTGCAGGCCAGGCTTTGTGTCTATACTCCGCTGCACACTGCTGAAGGCTGTGTGCAGCATGGAGTTGTATGGGTATAGGGGTTAGGTCCAGGCCCTGTAGCCAACTGCCACAGCGCATGGCCAAAGGCTGTGGATGGTGGTGGTTGGATAAGTGTATAGTAATGAATATTACTCTACATTTAAAAAAAACTGTAGAAATTAACTGAAAAAAACAAAGGTTATGAGGATGGTGTAGTTAGGTTCTGAGTTTACTCATAGACAAGGATATTTATCAATGAATGATGTTATCTCATCAATAATAATCGAAAATGGGTATAGGAATTGATATATATATATATATATATATATATATATATATATATATATATATATATGATTAGAAATGGGTATATATGTTGTACATTGATTGACATCAGCAACGAAAGATGAATATATATGTCTCAAGCATATACAAGAGATTGCTATCATAGTTAATGATGAACATCACACGATTCCAAGATCGCCACCACAGTGGGAATCTAAAATATTGAGATTTGGGTATGAGTCCGTTTTTTATGTTTATTGGTTTTGTATATATTGGTGTTTTCACATACACACTCCATCCGTGACCAAGACTATGGCCGAAACGCGTTGGAGGGAAGTCATTTTTCCAAATAAAGACTTTTATTGATTGCCAGCAGATTGGAGGTGTCCTGGCTTTCCTTGAATTTAAAGGAATAACTGCAATATGTTTGGGAGTTCTGGAGCCTGTCTGGGACAGCTGTGCTACAGCCTCTGCATTTTGGATGTTGTTTCAAGCAGATTTATTTATCTACCACCTCCCCAATCGATGATGAACAAAAGAAAGCTTTGACCACCTCCCCAGTCGATGATAAACAAAACAAAGCACTGCACTCCCAGGGGATCAATTTCTACCTTTTTTGCTGAAAAATCCTTAGGCCCGTATTTATACTCCGTTTGCGCAGAATTAGCGTTGTTTTTTTCGACGCAAATTCGGCGCAAAACTAACGCCATATTTATACTTTGGCGTTAGACGCGTCTAGCGCCAAAGTATTGGCAAATAGCGTCATTTTTTTGCGTGAACGCCTTCCTTGCGTTAATGAGATGCAAGGAAGGCGTTCCCGTCTAAAAAAATGACGGCGACGCAAATGCGTCGTATTTATACTCCCGGGCAAAAATCACGCCCGGGAGTTGGCGGGTCAAAAACCCCCGCATTTGCGCCACTTTTTAACGCCTGGGTCAGGGTATGCGTTAAGGGGCCTGTGGGCTCAAAATGAGCCCACAGGTGCCCTCCCCTGCCCCCAGGGACCCCCCCTGCCACCTCTGCCCACCCCAGGAGGACACCCAAGGATGGAGGGACCCACCCCAGGGACATTCAGGTAAGTTCAGGTAAGTATATTTTTTTTTTTTTTTTTACTTTTTTTTGGGTGGCATAGGGGGGCCTTATTTGTGCCCCCCTACATGCCACTATGCCCAATGACCATGCCCAGGGGACACATGTCCCCTGGGCATGGCCATTGGGCAAGGGGGCATGACTCCTGTCTTTACTAAGACAGGAGTCATGAAATGGCGTCTGGGCGTCGTAAAAAAATGGCGCAAATCGGGTTGAGGCGATTTTTTTGCCTCAACCTGACTTGCCCCATTTTAAGACGCCCTAACGTCATTTTTTCTCAACGCCGGCGCTGCCTGGTCTACGTGGTTTTTTTCCACGCAAACCAGGCAGTGCTGGTCTGCTTGCGCCGGCTAACGCCATTCCATAAATACGGCGCCCGCATGGCGCTTCAGAATGGCGTTAGACGGCGCTAAATTTTTTGACGCTAAACTGCGTTAGCGCAGTTTAGCATCAAAAAGTATAAATATGGGCATTAGCGTCTTTGGAATTACCACCTACTTGTTTCAACTTCCGTCTCGATCACAGTGGTTTTAAACAAACCACATTTTTATTGGTCCTTATGTAGTCTGAGGGCATTATGGGAGTTATAGGAGTTGCTGTCCATAGTAATTTTCCACACTTAAAACTAACATATATATTTAGATAGATATATATACACATCGACTGAAAAAAACAAATGTTACAGAGATGTCATAGTTGGGAAACAGAATTATACAAACCATAAAAATTCACTGAAAAAACCAAAGGCTACCGGACTTTATAGTTAGGCTCACATTTTAAATGTACACAACCATAGAGATTCACCTGTTATAGAGTGATTTCAAGTAAATATAGCTCATTCTTTAAGGTAACTATGGGGGTCACTCTGACCTCGGGGGTAAAAGGCGCTTACCGCCGGTCAGAAGACCGCCATAACACCGCCGCGGCCGCGGTAAACCGCCACGGTCATTCCGACCCGCAACTGGCAAACCGCCAAAAACCCGACATCCACAAAAGTCCGCCACACCAAAGGTCAGCGAAAAAATGGCGATGACCAAATCTCCAAAAACAACAAGTGATGGACGGAATGCTGAACATTGTCAGACACTCACCCCCAGTCCAAGATCTGGGTTTAATCCATCGTTCTTTTGCTCACCATGCCACCCCAGTTTGGACCCAGCCATATGCAAATCAGTCTTGACCCTGTTCCTCATGGGAACAGTCCAGCCCGAACTGCCAAGCCAGGTCCTCACTGGACCAGAAACAAGCATCCTGGGACCGGTTTCGGGGTTTCACCCCTCATCAGCCAGGCTAGCTTGAATCCAGTGGCATGGGAAGCACGGGACCCACGTCTGGGCATACGCTTCCCACTTAGGGCAACAAAGCAAAAACAACAAGTGATGGACGGAATGCTGAACATTGTCAGACACTCACCCCCAGTCCAAGATCTGGGTTTAATCCATTGTTCTTTTGCTCACCATGCCACCCCAGTTTGGACCCAGCCATATGCAAATCAGTCTTGACCCTGTTCCTCATGGGAACAGTCCAGCCCGAACTGCCAAGCCAGGTCCTCACTGGACCAGAAACAAGCATCCTGGGACCGGTTTCGGGGTTTCACCCCTCATCAGCCAGGCTAGCTTGAATCCAGTGGCATGGGAAGCACGGGACCCACGTCTGGGCATACCCTTCCCACTTAGGGCGACAAAGCAAAAACAACAAGTGATGGACGGAATGCTGAACATTGTCAGACACTCACCCCCAGTCCAAGATCTGGGTTTAATCCATCGTTCTTTTGCTCACCATGCCACCCCAGTTTGGACCCAGCCATATGCAAATCAGTCTTGACCCTGTTCCTCATGGGAACAGTCCAGCCCGAACTGCCAAGCCAGGTCCTCACTGGACCAGAAACAAGCATCCTGGGACCGGTTTCGGGGTTTCACCCCTCATCAGCCAGGCTAGCTTGAATCCAGTGGCATGGGAAGCACGGGACCCACGTCTGGGCATACGCTTCCCACTTAGGGCAACAAAGCAAAAACAACAAGTGATGGACGGAATGCTGAACATTGTCAGACACTCACCCCCAGTCCAAGATCTGGGTTTAATCCATCGTTCTTTTGCTCACCATGCCACCCCAGTTTGGACCCAGCCATATGCAAATCAGTCTTGACCCTGTTCCTCATGGGAACAGTCCAGCCCGAACTGCCAAGCCAGGTCCTCACTGGACCAGAAACAAGCATCCTGGGACCGGTTTCGGGGTTTCACCCCTCATCAGCCAGGCTAGCTTGAATCCAGTGGCATGGGAAGCACGGGACCCACGTCTGGGCATACCCTTCCCTCTTAGGGCGACAAAGCAAAAACAACAAGTGATGGACGGAATGCTGAACATTGTCAGACACTCACCCCCAGTCCAAGATCTGGGTTTAATCCATCGTTCTTTTGCTCACCATGCCACCCCAGTTTGGACCCAGCCATATGCAAATCAGTCTTGACCCTGTTCCTCATGGGAATAGTCCAGCCCGAACTGCCAAGCCAGGTCCTCACTGGACCAGAAACAAGCATCCTGGGACCGGTTTCGGGGTTTCACCCCTCATCAGCCAGGCTAGCTTGAATCCAGTGGCATGGGAAGCACGGGACCCACGTCTGGGCATACCCTTCCCACTTAGGGCGACAAAGCAAAAACAACAAGTGATGGACGGAATGCTGAACATTGTCAGACACTCACCCCTAGTCCAAGATCTGGGTTTAATACATCGTTCTTTTGCTCACCATGCCACCCCAGTTTGGACCCAACCATATGCAAATCAGTCTTGACCCTGTTCCTCATGGGAACAGTCCAGCCCGAACTGCCAAGCCAAGTCCTCACTGGACCAGAAACAAGCATCCTGGGACCGGTTTCGGGGTTTCACCCCTCATCAGCTAGGCTAGCTTGAATCCAGTGGCATGGGAAGCACGGGACCCACGTATGGGCATACCCTTCCCACTTAGGGCGACAAAGCAAAAACAACAAGTGACGGACGGAATGCTGAACATTGTCAGACACTCACCCCCAGTCCAAGATCTGGGTTTAATCCATTGTTCTTTTGCTCACCATGCCACCCCAGTTTGGACCCAGCCATATGCAAATCAGTCTTGACCCTGTTCCTCATGGGAACAGTCCAGCCCGAACTGCCAAGCCAGGTCCTCACTGGACCAGAAACAAGCATCCTGGGACCGGTTTCGGGGTTTCACCCCTCATCAGCCAGGATAGCTTGAATCCAGTGGCATGGGAAGCACGGGACCCACGTCTGGGCATACCCTTCCCACTTAGGGCGACAAAGCAAAAACAACAAGTGACGGACGGAATGCGGATCATTGTCAGACACTCACCCCCAGTCCAAGAACTGGGTTTAATCCATCGTTCTTTTGCTCACCATGCCACCCCAGTTTGGACCCAGCCATTTGCAAATCAGTCTTGACCCTGTTCCTCATGGGAACAGTCCAGCCCGAACTGCCAAGCCAGGTCCTCACTGGACCAGAAACAAGCATCCTGGGACCGGTTTCGGGGTTTCACCCCTCATCAGCCAGGCTAGCTTGAATCCAGTGGCATGGGAAGCACGGGACCCACGTCTGGGCATACCCTTCCCACTTAGGGCGACAAAGCAAAAACAACAAGTGATGGACGGAATGCTGAACATTGTCAGACACTCACCCCCAGTCCAAGATCTGGGTTTAATCCATCGTTCTTTTGCTCACCATGCCCCCCCAGTTTGGACCCAGCCATATGCAAATCAGTCTTGACCCTGTTCCTCATGGGAACAGTCCAGCCCGAACTGCCAAGCCAGGTCCTCACTGGACCAGAAACAAGCATCCTGGGACCGGTTTCGGGGTTTCACCCCTCATCAGCCAGGCTAGCTTGAATCCAGTGGCATGGGAAGCACGGGACCCACGTCTGGGCATACCCTTCCCACTTAGGGCGACAAAGCAAAAACAACAAGTGATGGACGGAATGCTGAACATTGTCAGACACTCACCCCCAGTCCAAGATCTGGGTTTAATCCATCGTTCTTTTGCTCACCATGCCACCCCAGTTTGGACCCAGCCATATGCAAATCAGTCTTGACCCTGTTTCTCATGGGAACAGTCCAGCCCGAACTGCCAAGCCAGGGCCTCACTGGACCAGAAACAAGCATCCTGGGACCGGTTTCGGGGTTTCACCCCTCATCAGCCAGGCTAGCTTGAATCCAGTGGCATGGGAAGCACGGGACCCACGTCTGGGCATACCCTTCCCACTTAGGGCGACAAAGCAAAAACAACAAGTGATGGACGGAATGCTGAACATTGTCAGACACTCACCCCCAGTCCAAGATCTGGGTTTAATCCATCGTTCTTTTGCTCACCATGCCCCCCCAGTTTGGACCCAGCCATATGCAAATCAGTCTTGACCCTGTTCCTCATGGGAACAGTACAGCCCGAACTGCCAAGCCAGGTCCTCACTGGACCAGAAACAAGCATCCTGGGACCGGTTTCGGGGTTTCACCCCTCATCAGCCAGGCTAGCTTGAATCCAGTGGCATGGGAAGCACAGGACCCACGTCTGGGCATACCCTTCCCACTTAGGGCGACAAAGCAAAAACAACAAGTGATGGACGGAATGCTGAACATTGTCAGACACTCACCCCCAGTCCAAGATCTGGGTTTAATCCATCGTTCTTTTGCTCACCATGCCCCCCCAGTTTGGACCCAGCCATATGCAAATCAGTCTTGTCCCTGTTCCTCATGGGAACAGTCCAGCCCGAACTGCCAAGCCAGGTCCTCACTGGACCAGAAACAAGCATCCTGGGACCGGTTTCGGGGTTTCACCCCTCATCAGCCAGGCTAGCTTGAATCCAGTGGCATGGGAAGCACGGGACCCACGTCTGGGCATACCCTTCCCACTTAGGGCGACAAAGCAAAAACAACAAGTGATGGACGGAATGCTGAACATTGTCAGACACTCACCCCCAGTCCAAGATCTGGGTTTAATCCATCGTTCTTTTGCTCACCATGCCCCCCCAGTTTGGACCCAGCCATATGCAAATCAGTCTTGTCCCTGTTCCTCATGGGAACAGTCCAGCCCGAACTGCCAAGCCAGGTCCTCACTGGACCAGAAACAAGCATCCTGGGACCGGTTTCGGGGTTTCACCCCTCATCAGCCAGGCTAGCTTGAATCCAGTGGCATGGGAAGCACGGGACCCACGTCTGGGCATACCCTTCCCACTTAGGGCGACAAAGCAAAAACAACAAGTGATGGACGGAATGCTGAACATTGTCAGACACTCACCCCCAGTCCAAGATCTGGGTTTAATCCATCGTTCTTTTGCTCACCATGCCCCCCCAGTTTGGACCCAGCCATATGCAAATCAGTCTTGTCCCTGTTCCTCATGGGAACAGTCCAGCCCGAACTGCCAAGCCAGGTCCTCACTTGACCAGAAACAAGCATCCTGGGACCGGTTTCGGGGTTTCACCCCTCATCAGCCAGGCTAGCTTGAATCCAGTGGCATGGGAAGCACGGGACCCACGTCTGGGCATACCCTTCCCACTTAGGGCGACAAAGCAAAAACAACAAGTGATGGACGGAATGCTGAACATTGTCAGACACTCACCCCCAGTCCAAGATCTGGGTTTAATCCATCGTTCTTTTGCTCACCATGCCCCCCCAGTTTGGACCCAGCCATATGCAAATCAGTCTTGTCCCTGTTCCTCATGGGAACAGTCCAGCCCGAACTGCCAAGCCAGGTCCTCACTGGACCAGAAACAAGCATCCTGGGACCGGTTTCGGGGTTTCACCCCTCATCAGCCAGGCTAGCTTGAATCCAGTGGCATGGGAAGCACGGGACCCACGTCTGGGCATACCCTTCCCACTTAGGGCGACAAAGCAAAAACAACAAGTGATGGACGGAATGCTGAACATTGTCAGACACTCAACCCCACTCCAAGATCTGGTTTAATCCATCGTTCTTTTGCTCACCATGCCACCCCAGTTTGGACCCAGCCATATGCAAATCAGTCTTGACCCTGTTCCTCATGGGAACAGTCCAGCCCGAACTGCCAAGCCAGGTCCTCACTGGACCAGAAACAAGCATCCTGGGACCGGTTTCGGGGTTTCACCCCTCATCAGCCAGGCTAGCTTGAATCCAGTGGCATGGGAAGCACGGGACCCACGTCTGGGCATACCCTTCCCACTTAGGGCGACAAAGCAAAAACAACAAGTGATGGACGGAATGCTGAACATTGTCAGACACTCACCCCCAGTCCAAGATCTGGGTTTAATCCATCGTTCTTTTGCTCACCATGCGACCCCAGTTTGGACCCAGCCATATGCAAATCAGTCTTGACCCTGTTCCTCATGGGAACAGTCCAGCCCGAACTGCCAAGCCAGGTCCTCACTGGACCAGAAACAAGCATCCTGGGACCGGTTTCGGGGTTTCACCCCTCATCAGCCAGGCTAGCTTGAATCCAGTGGCATGGGAAGCACGGGACCCACGTCTGGGCATACCCTTCCCACTTAGGGCGACAAAGCAAAAACAACAAGTGATGGACGGAATGCTGAACATTGTCAGACACTCACCCCCAGTCCAAGATCTGGGTTTAATCCATCGTTCTTTTGCTCACCATGCCCACCCAGTTTGGACCCAGCCATATGCAAATCAGTCTTGACCCTGTTCCTCATGGGAACAGTCCAGCCCGAACTGCCAAGCCAGGTCCTCACTGGACCAGAAACAAGCATCCTGGGACATGTTTCGGGGTTTCACCCCTCATCAGCCAGGCTAGCTTGAATCCAGTGGCATGGGAAGCACGGGTCCCACGTCTGGGCATACCCTTCCCACTTAGGGCGACAAAGCAAAAACAACAAGTGATGGACGGAATGCTGAACATTGTCAGACACTCACCCCCAGTCCAAGATCTGGGTTTAATCCATCGTTCTTTTGCTCACCATGCCACCCCAGTTTGGACCCAGCCATATGCAAATCAGTCTTGACCCTGTTCCTCATGGGAACAGTCCAGCCCGAACTGCCAAGCCAGGTCCTCACTGAACCAGAAACAAGCATCCTGGGACCGGTTTCGGGGTTTCACCCCTCATCAGCCAGGCTAGCTTGAATCCAGTGGCATGGGAAGCACGGGACCCACGTCTGGGCATACCCTTCCCACTTAGGGCGACAAAGCAAAAACAACAAGTGATGGACGGAATGCTGAACATTGTCAGACACTCACCCCCAGTCCAAGATCTGGGTTTAATCCATCGTTCTTTTGCTACCCATGCCACCCCAGTTTGGACCCAGCCATATGCAAATCAGTCTTGACCCTGTTCCTCATGGGAACAGTCCAGCCCGAACTGCCAAGCCAGGTCCTCACTGGACCAGAAACAAGCATCCTGGGACCGGTTTCGGGGTTTCACCCCTCATCAGCCAGGCTAGCTTGAATCCAGTGGCATGGGAAGCACGGGACCCACGTCTGGGCATACCCTTCCCACTTAGGGCGACAAAGCAAAAACAACAAGTGATGGACGGAATGCTGAACATTGTCAGACACTCACCCCCAGTCCAAGATCTGGGTTTAATCCATCGTTCTTTTGCTCACCATGCCCACCCAGTTTGAACCCAGCCATATGCAAATCAGTCTTGACCCTGTTCCTCATGGGAACAGTCCAGCCCGAACTGCCAAGCCAGGTCCTCACTGGACCAGAAACAAGCATCCTGGGACATGTTTCGGGGTTTCACCCCTCATCAGCCAGGCTAGCTTGAATCCAGTGGCATGGGAAGCACGGGTCCCACGTCTGGGCATACCCTTCCCACTTAGGGCGACAAAGCAAAAACAACAAGTGATGGACGGAATGCTGAACATTGTCAGACACTCACCCCCAGTCCAAGATCTGGGTTTAATCCATCGTTCTTTTGCTCACCATGCCACCCCAGTTTGGACCCAGCCATATGCAAATCAGTCTTGACCCTGTTCCTCATGGAACAGTCCAGCCCGAACTGCCAAGCCAGGTCCTCACTGAACCAGAAACAAGCATCCTGGGACCGGTTTCGGGGTTTCACCCCTCATCAGCCAGGCTAGCTTGAATCCAGTGGCATGGGAAGCACGGGACCCACGTCTGGGCATACCCTTCCCACTTAGGGCGACAAAGCAAAAACAACAAGTGATGGACGGAATGCTGAACATTGTCAGACACTCACCCCCAGTCCAAGATCTGGGTTTAATCCATCGTTCTTTTGCTACCCATGCCACCCCAGTTTGGACCCAGCCATATGCAAATCAGTCTTGACCCTGTTCCTCATGGGAACAGTCCAGCCCGAACTGCCAAGCTAGGTCCTCACTGGACCAGAAACAAGCATCCTGGGACCGGTTTCGGGGTTTCACCCCTCATCAGCCAGGCTAGCTTGAATCCAGTGGCATGGGAAGCACGGGACCCACGTCTGGGCATACCCTTCCCACTTAGGGCGACAAAGCAAAAACAACAAGTGATGGACGGAATGCTGAACATTGTCAGACACTCACCCCCAGTCCAAGATCTGGGTTTAATCCATCGTTCTTTTGCTCACCATGCCCCCCCAGTTTGGACCCAGCCATATGCAAATCAGTCTTGACCCTGTTCCTCATGGGAACAGTCCAGCCCGAACTGCCAAGCCAGGTCCTCACTGGACCAGAAACAAGCATCCTGGGACCGGTTTCTTGGTTTCACCCCTCATCAGCCAGGCTAGCTTGAATCCAGTGGCATGGGAAGCACGGGACCCACGTCTGGGCATACCCTTCCCACTTAGGGCGACAAAGCAAAAACAACAAGTGATGGACGGAATGCTGAACATTGTCAGACACTCACCCCCAGTCCAAGATCTGGGTTTAATCCATCGTTCTTTTGCTCACCATGCCACCCCAGTTTGGACCCAGCCATATGCAAATCAGTCTTGACCCTGTTCCTCATGGGAACAGTCCAGCCCGAACTGCCAAGCCAGGTCCTCACTGGACCAGAAACAAGCATCCTGGGACCGGTTTCGGGGTTTCACCCCTCATCAGCCAGGCTAGCTTGAATCCAGTGGCATGGGAAGCACGGGACCCACGTTTGGGCATACCCTTCCCACTTAGGGCAACAAAGCAAAAACAACAAGTGATGGACGGAATGCTGAACATTGTCAGACACTCACCCCCAGTCCAAGATCTGGTTTAATCCATCGTTCTTTTGCTCACCATGCCACCCCAGTTTGGACCCAGCCATATGCAAATCAGTCTTGACCCTGTTCCTCATGGGAACAGTCCAGCCCGAACTGCCAAGCCAGGTCCTCACTGGACCAGAAACAAGCATCCTGGGACCGGTTTCGGGGTTTCACCCCTCATCAGCCAGGCTAGCTTGAATCCAGTGGCATGGGAAGCACGGGACCCACGTCTGGGCATACCCTTCCCACTTAGGGCGACAAAGCAAAAACAACAAGTGATGGACGGAATGCTGAACATTGTCAGACACTCACCCCCAGTCCAAGATCTGGGTTTAATCCATTGTTCTTTTGCTCACCATGCCACCCCAGTTTGGACCCAGCCATATGCAAATCAGTCTTGACCCTGTTCCTCATGGGAACAGTCCAGCCCGAACTACCAAGCCAGGTCCTCACTGGACCAGAAACAAGCATCCTGGGACCGGTTTCGGGGTTTCACCCCTCATCAGCCAGGCTAGCTTGAATCCAGTGGCATGGGAAGCACGGGACCCACGTCTGGGCATACCCTTCCCACTTAGGCCGACAAAGTAAAAACAACAAGTGATGGACGGAGTGCTGAACATTGTCAGACACTCACCCCCAGTCCAAGATCTGGGTTTAATCCATCGTTCTTTTGCTCACCATGCCACCCCAGTTTGGACCCAGCCATATGCAAATCAGTCTTGACCCTGTTCCTCATGGGAACAGTCCAGCCCGAACTACCAAGCCAGGTCCTCACTGGACCAGAAACAAGCATCCTGGGACCGGTTTCGGGGTTTCACCCCTCATCAGCCAGGCTAGCTTGAATCCAGTGGCATGGGAAGCACGGGACCCACGTCTGGGCATACCCTTCCCACTTAGGCCGACAAAGTAAAAACAACAAGTGATGGACGGAGTGCTGAACATTGTCAGACACTCACCCCCAGTCCAAGATCTGGGTTTAATCCATCGTTCTTTTGCTCACCATGCCACCCCAGTTTGGACCCAGCCATATGCAAATCAGTCTTGACCCTGTTCCTCATGGGAACAGTCCAGCCCGAACTGCCAAGCCAGGTCCTCACTGGACCAGAAACAAGCATCCTGGGACTGGTTTCGGGGTTTCATCCCTCATCAGCCAGGCTAGCTTGAATCCAGTGGCATGGGAAGCACGGGACCCACGTCTGGGCATACGCTTCCCACTTAGGGCAACAAAGCAAAAACAACAAGTGATGGACGGAATGCTGAACATTGTCAGACACTCACCCCCAGTCCAAGATCTGGGTTTAATCCATCGTTCTTTTGCTCACCATGCCACCCCAGTTTGGACCCAGCCATATGCAAATCAGTCTTGACCCTGTTCCTCATGGGAACAGTCCAGCCCGAACTGCCAAGCCAGGTCCTCACTGGACCAGAAACAAGCATCCTGGGACCGGTTTCGGGGTTTCACCCCTCATCAGCCAGGCTAGCTTGAATCCAGTGGCATGGGAAGCACGGGACCCACGTCTGGGCATACCCTTCCCACTTAGGGCGTCAAAGCAAAAACAACAAGTGATGGACGGAATGCTGAACATTGTCAGACACTCACCCCCAGTCCAAGATCTGGGTTTAATCCATCGTTCTTTTGCTCACCATGCCACCCCAGTTTGGACCCAGCCATATGCAAATCAGTCTTGACCCTGTTCCTCATGGGAACAGTCCAGCCCGAACTGCCAAGCCAGGTCCTCACTGGAACCGGTTTCGGGGTTTCACCCCTCATCAGCCAGGCTAGCTTGAATCCAGTGGCATGGGAAGCACGGGACCCACGTCTGGG
Source organism: Pleurodeles waltl (assembly GCF_031143425.1). Taxonomy (NCBI): domain Eukaryota; kingdom Metazoa; phylum Chordata; class Amphibia; order Caudata; family Salamandridae; genus Pleurodeles; species Pleurodeles waltl. Next base: position 1,423,006,754 of record NC_090446.1, read on the forward strand.
CATACGCTTCCCACTTAGGGCAACAAAGCAAAAACAACAAGTGATGGACGGAATGCTGAACATTGTCAGACACTCACCCCCAGTCCAAGATCTGGGTTTAATCCATCGTTCTTTTGCTCACCATGCCACCCCAGTTTGGACCCAGCCATATGCAAATCAGTCTTGACCCTGTTCCTCATGGGAACAGTCCAGCCCGAACTGCCAAGCCAGGTCCTCACTGGACCAGAAACAAGCATCCTGGGACCAGTTTCGGGGTTTCACCCCTCATCAGCCAGGCTAGCTTGAATCCAGTGGCATGGGAAGCACGGGACCCACGTCTGGGCATACCCTTCCCACTTAGGGCGACAAAGCAAAAACAACAAGTGATGGACGGAATGCTGAACATTGTCAGACACTCACCCCCAGTCCAAGATCTGGGTTTAATCCATCGTTCTTTTGCTCACCATGCCACCCCAGTTTGGACCCAGCCATATGCAAATCAGTCTTGACCCTGTTCCTCATGGGAATAGTCCAGCCCGAACTGCCAAGCCAGGTCCTCACTGGACCAGAAACAAGCATCCTGGGACCGGTTTCGGGGTTTCACCCCTCATCAGCCAGGCTAGCTTGAATCCAGTGGCATGGGAAGCACGGGACCCACGTCTGGGCATACCCTTCCCACTTAGGGCGACAAAGCAAAAACAACAAGTGATGGACGGAATGCTGAACATTGTCAGACACTCACCCCTAGTCCAAGATCTGGGTTTAATACATCGTTCTTTTGCTCACCATGCCACCCCAGTTTGGACCCAACCATATGCAAATCAGTCTTGACCCTGTTCCTCATGGGAACAGTCCAGCCCGAACTGCCAAGCCAGGTCCTCACTGGACCAGAAACAAGCATCCTGGGACCGGTTTCGGGGTTTCACCCCTCATCAGCTAGGCTAGCTTGAATCCAGTGGCATGGGAAGCACGGGACCCACGTATGGGCATACCCTTCCCACTTAGGGCGACAAAGCAAAAACAACAAGTGACGGACGGAATGCTGAACATTGTCAGACACTCACCCCCAGTCCAAGATCTGGGTTTAATCCATTGTTCTTTTGCTCACCATGCCACCCCAGTTTGGACCCAGCCATATGCAAATCAGTCTTGACCCTGTTCCTCATGGGAACAGTCCAGCCCGAACTGCCAAGCCAGGTCCTCACTGGACCAGAAACAAGCATCCTGGGACCGGTTTCGGGGTTTCACCCCTCATCAGCCAGGATAGCTTGAATCCAGTGGCATGGGAAGCACGGGACCCACGTCTGGGCATACCCTTCCCACTTAGGGCGACAAAGCAAAAACAACAAGTGACGGACGGAATGCTGATCATTGTCAGACACTCACCCCCAGTCCAAGAACTGGGTTTAATCCATCGTTCTTTTGCTCACCATGCCACCCCAGTTTGGACCCAGCCATTTGCAAATCAGTCTTGACCCTGTTCCTCATGGGAACAGTCCAGCCCGAACTGCCAAGCCAGGTCCTCACTGGACCAGAAACAAGCATCCTGGGACCGGTTTCGGGGTTTCACCCCTCATCAGCCAGGCTAGCTTGAATCCAGTGGCATGGGAAGCACGGGACCCACGTCTGGGCATACCCTTCCCACTTAGGGCGACAAAGCAAAAACAACAAGTGATGGACGGAATGCTGAACATTGTCAGACACTCACCCCCAGTCCAAGATCTGGGTTTAATCCATCGTTCTTTTGCTCACCATGCCACCCCAGTTTGGACCCAGCCATATGCAAATCAGTCTTGACCCTGCTTCTCATGGGAACAGTCCAGCCCGAACTGCCAAGCCAGGGCCTCACTGGACCAGAAACAAGCATCCTGGGACCGGTTTCGGGGTTTCACCCCTCATCAGCCAGGCTAGCTTGAATCCATTGGCATGGGAAGCACGGGACCCACGTCTGGGCATACCCTTCCCACTTAGGGCGACAAAGCAAAAACAACAAGTGATGGACGGAATGCTGAACATTGTCAGACACTCACCCCCAGTCCAAGATCTGGGTTTAATCCATCGTTCTTTTGCTCACCATGCCCCCCCAGTTTGGACCCAGCCATATGCAAATCAGTCTTGACCCTGTTCCTCATGGGAACAGTACAGCCCGAACTGCCAAGCCAGGTCCTCACTGGACCAGAAACAAGCATCCTGGGACCGGTTTCGGGGTTTCACCCCTCATCAGCCAGGCTAGCTTGAATTCAGTGGCATGGGAAGCACGGGACCCACGTCTGGGCATACCCTTCCCACTTAGGGCGACAAAGCAAAAACAACAAGTGATGGACGGAATGCTGAACATTGTCAGACACTCACCCCCAGTCCAAGATCTGGGTTTAATCCATCGTTCTTTTGCTCACCATGCCCCCCCAGTTTGGACCCAGCCATATGCAAATCAGTCTTGTCCCTGTTCCTCATGGGAACAGTCCAGCCCGAACTGCCAAGCCAGGTCCTCACTGGACCAGAAACAAGCATCCTGGGACCGGTTTCGAGGTTTCACCCCTCATCAGCCAGGCTAGCTTGAATCCAGTGGCATGGGAAGCACGGGACCCACGTCTGGGCATACCCTTCCCACTTAGGGCGACAAAGCAAAAACAACAAGTGATGGACGGAATGCTGAACATTGTCAGACACTCACCCCCAGTCCAAGATCTGGGTTTAATCCATCGTTCTTTTGCTCACCATGCCCCCCCAGTTTGGACCCAGCCATATGCAAATCAGTCTTGTCCCTGTTCCTCATGGGAACAGTCCAGCCCGAACTGCCAAGCCAGGTCCTCACTGGACCAGAAACAAGCATCCTGGGACCGGTTTCGGGGTTTCACCCCTCATCAGCCAGGCTAGCTTGAATCCAGTGGCATGGGAAGCACGGGACCCACGTCTGGGCATACCCTTCCCACTTAGGGCGACAAAGCAAAAACAACAAGTGATGGACGGAATGCTGAACATTGTCAGACACTCACCCCCAGTCCAAGATCTGGGTTTAATCCATCGTTCTTTTGCTCACCATGCCCCCCCAGTTTGGACCCAGCCATATGCAAATCAGTCTTGTCCCTGTTCCTCATGGGAACAGTCCAGCCCGAACTGCCAAGCCAGGTCCTCACTGGACCAGAAACAAGCATCCTGGGACCGGTTTCGGGGTTTCACCCCTCATCAGCCAGGCTAGCTTGAATCCAGTGGCATGGGAAGCACGGGACCCACGTCTGGGCATACCCTTCCCACTTAGGGCGACAAAGCAAAAACAACAAGTGATGGACGGAATGCTGAACATTGTCAGACACTCACCCCCAGTCCAAGATCTGGGTTTAATCCATCGTTCTTTTGCTCACCATGCCCCCCCAGTTTGGACCCAGCCATATGCAAATCAGTCTTGTCCCTGTTCCTCATGGGAACAGTCCAGCCCGAACTGCCAAGCCAGGTCCTCACTGGACCAGAAACAAGCATCCTGGGACCGGTTTCGGGGTTTCACCCCTCATCAGCCAGGCTAGCTTGAATCCAGTGGCATGGGAAGCACGGGACCCACGTCTGGGCATACCCTTCCCACTTAGGGCGACAAAGCAAAAACAACAAGTGATGGACGGAATGCTGAACATTGTCAGACACTCAACCCCAGTCCAAGATCTGGTTTAATCCATCGTTCTTTTGCTCACCATGCCACCCCAGTTTGGACCCAGCCATATGCAAATCAGTCTTGACCCTGTTCCTCATGGGAACAGTCCAGCCCGAACTGCCAAGCCAGGTCCTCACTGGACCAGAAACAAGCATCCTGGGACCGGTTTCGGGGTTTCACCCCTCATCAGCCAGGCTAGCTTGAATCCAGTGGCATGGGAAGCACTGGACCCACGTCTGGGCATACCCTTCCCACTTAGGGCGACAAAGCAAAAACAACAAGTGATGGACGGAATGCTGAACATTGTCAGACACTCACCCCCAGTCCAAGATCTGGGTTTAATCCATCGTTCTTTTGCTCACCATGCCACCCCAGTTTGGACCCAGCCATATGCAAATCAGTCTTGACCCTGTTCCTCATGGGAACAGTCCAGCCCGAACTGCCAAGCCAGGTCCTCACTGGACCAGAAACAAGCATCCTAGGACCGGTTTCGGGGTTTCACCCCTCATCAGCCAGGCTAGCTTGAATCCAGTGGCATGGGAAGCACGGGACCCACGTCTGGGCATACCCTTCCCACTTAGGGCGACAAAGCAAAAACAACAAGTGATGGACGGAATGCTGAACATTGTCAGACACTCACCCCCAGTCCAAGATCTGGGTTTAATCCATCGTTCTTTTGCTCACCATGCCCACCCAGTTTGGACCCAGCCATATGCAAATCAGTCTTGACCCTGTTCCTCATGGGAACAGTCCAGCCCGAACTGCCAAGCCAGGTCCTCACTGGACCAGAAACAAGCATCCTGGGACATGTTTCGGGGTTTCACCCCTCATCAGCCAGGCTAGCTTGAATCCAGTGGCATGGGAAGCACGGGACCCACGTCTGGGCATACCCTTCCCACTTAGGGCGACAAAGCAAAAACAACAAGTGATGGACGGAATGCTGAACATTGTCAGACACTCACCCCCAGTCCAAGATCTGGGTTTAATCCATCGTTCTTTTGCTCACCATGCCACCCCAGTTTGGACCCAGCCATATGCAAATCAGTCTTGACCCTGTTCCTCATGGGAACAGTCCAGCCCGAACTGCCAAGCCAGGTCCTCACTGAACCAGAAACAAGCATCCTGGGACCGGTTTCGGGGTTTCATCCCTCATCAGCCAGGCTAGCTTGAATCCAGTGGCATGGGAAGCACGGGACCCACGTCTGGGCATACCCTTCCCACTTAGGGCGACAAAGCAAAAACAACAAGTGATGGACGGAATGCTGAACATTGTCAGACACTCACCCCCAGTCCAAGATCTGGGTTTAATCCATCGTTCTTTTGCTACCCATGCCACCCCAGTTTGGACCCAGCCATATGCAAATCAGTCTTAACCCTGTTCCTCATGGGAACAGTCCAGCCCGAACTGCCAAGCTAGGTCCTCACTGGACCAGAAACAAGCATCCTGGGACCGGTTTCGGGGTTTCACCCCTCATCAGCCAGGCTAGCTTGAATCCAGTGGCATGGGAAGCACGGGACCCACGTCTGGGCATACCCTTCCCACTTAGGGCGACAAAGCAAAAACAACAAGTGATGGACGGAATGCTGAACATTGTCAGACACTCACCCCCAGTCCAAGATCTGGGTTTAATCCATCGTTCTTTTGCTCACCATGCCACCCCAGTTTGGACCCAGCCATATGCAAATCAGTCTTGACCCTGTTCCTCATGGGAACAGTCCAGCCCGAACTGCCAAGCCAGGTCCTCACTGGACCAGAAACAAGCATCCTGGGACCGGTTTCGGGGTTTCACCCCTCATCAGCCAGGCTAGCTTGAATCCAGTGGCATGGGAAGCACGGGACCAACGTTTGGGCATACCCTTCCCACTTAGGGCAACAAAGCAAAAACAACAAGTGATGGACGGAATGCTGAACATTGTCAGACACTCACCCCCAGTCCAAGATCTGGTTTAATCCATCGTTCTTTTGCTCACCATGCCACCCCAGTTTGGACACAGCCATATGCAAATCAGTCTTGACCCTGTTCCTCATGGGAACAGTCCAGCCCGAACTGCCAAGCCAGGTCCTCACTGGACCAGAAACAAGCATCCTGGGACCGGTTTCGGGGTTTCACCCCTCATCAGCCAGGCTAGCTTGAATCCAGTGGCATGGGAAGCACGGGACCCACGTCTGGGCATACCCTTCCCACTTAGGGCGACAAAGCAAAAACAACAAGTGATGGACGGAATGCTGAACATTGTCAGACACTCACCCCCAGTCCAAGATCTGGGTTTAATCCATCGTTCTTTTGCTCACCATGCCACCCCAGTTTGGACCCAGCCATATGCAAATCAGTCTTGACCCTGTTCCTCATGGGAACAGTCCAGCCCGAACTACCAAGCCAGGTCCTCACTGGACCAGAAACAAGCATCCTGGGACCGGTTTCGGGGTTTCACCCCTCATCAGCCAGGCTAGCTTGAATCCAGTGGCATGGGAAGCACGGGACCCACGTCTGGGCATACCCTTCCCACTTAGGCCGACAAAGTAAAAACAACAAGTGATGGACGGAGTGCTGAACATTGTCAGACACTCACCCCCAGTCCAAGATCTGGGTTTAATCCATCGTTCTTTTGCTCACCATGCCACCCCAGTTTGGACCCAGCCATATGCAAATCAGTCTTGACCCTGTTCCTCATGGGAACAGTCCAGCCCGAACTACCAAGCCAGGTCCTCACTGGACCAGAAACAAGCATCCTGGGACCGGTTTCGGGGTTTCACCCCTCATCAGCCAGGCTAGCTTGAATCCAGTGGCATGGGAAGCACGGGACCCACGTCTGGGCATACCCTTCCCACTTAGGCCGACAAAGTAAAAACAACAAGTGATGGACGGAGTGCTGAACATTGTCAGACACTCACCCCCAGTCCAAGATCTGGGTTTAATCCATCGTTCTTTTGCTCACCATGCCACCCCAGTTTGGACCCAGCCATATGCAAATCAGTCTTGACCCTGTTCCTCATGGGAACAGTCCAGCCCGAACTGCCAAGCCAGGTCCTCACTGGACCAGAAACAAGCATCCTGGGACCGGTTTCGGGGTTTCACCCCTCATCAGCCAGGCTAGCTTGAATCCAGTGGCATGGGAAGCACGGGACCCACGTCTGGGCATACCCTTCCCACTTAGGGCGACAAAGCAAAAACAACAAGTGATGGACGGAATGCTGAACATTGTCAGACACTCACCCCCAGTCCAAGATCTGGGTTTAATCCATCGTTCTTTTGCTCACCATGCCACCCAAGTTTGGACCCAGCCATATGCAAATCAGTCTTGACCCTGTTCCTCATGGGAACAGTCCAGCCCGAACTGCCAAGCCAGGTCCTCACTGGACCAGAAACAAGCATCCTGGGACCGGTTTCGGGGTTTCACCCCTCATCAGCCAGGCTAGCTTGAATCCAGTGGCATGGGAAGCACGGGACCCACGTCTGGGCATACCCTTCCCACTTAGGGCGACAAAGCAAAAACAACAAGTGATGGACGGAATGCTGAACATTGTCAGACACTCACCCCCAGTCCAAGATCTGGGTTTAATCCATCGTTCTTTTGCTCACCATGCCACCCCAGTTTGGACCCAGCCATATGCAAATCAGTCTTGACCCTGTTCCTCATGGGAACAGTCCAGCCCGAACTGCCAAGCCAGGTCCTCACTGGACCAGAAACAAGCATCCTGGGACCGGTTTCGGGGTTTCACCCCTCATCAGCCAGGCTAGCTTGAATCCAGTGGCATGGGAAGCACGGGACCCACGTCTGGGCATACCCTTCCCACTTAGGGCGACAAAGCAAAAACAACAAGTGATGGACGGAATGCTGAACATTGTCAGACACTCAACCCCAGTCCAAGATCTGGTTTAATCCATCGTTCTTTTGCTCACCATGCCACCCCAGTTTGGACCCAGCCATATGCAAATCAGTCTTGACCCTGTTCCTCATGGGAACAGTCCAGCCCGAACTGCCAAGCCAGGTCCTCACTGGACCAGAAACAAGCATCCTGGGACCGGTTTCGGGGTTTCACCCCTCATCAGCCAGGCTAGCTTGAATCCAGTGGCATGGGAAGCACGGGACCCACGTCTGGGCATACCCTTCCCACTTAGGGCGACCAAGCAAAAACAACAAGTGATGGACGGAATGCTGAACATTGTCAGACACTCACCCCCAGTCCAAGATCTGGGTTTAATCCATCGTTCTTTTGCTCACCATGCCCCCCCAGTTTGGACCCAGCCATATGCAAATCAGTCTTGACCCTGTTCCTCATGGGAACAGTCCAGCCCGAACTGCCAAGCCAGGTCGTCACTGGACCAGAAACAAGCATCCTGGGACCGGTTTCGGGGTTTCACCCCTCATCATCCAGGCTAGCTTGAATCCAGTGGCATGGGAAGCACGGGACCCACGTCTGGGCATACCCTTCTCACTTAGGGCGACAAAGCAAAAACAACAAGTGATGGACGGAATGCTGAACATTGTCAGACACTCTCCCCCAGTCCAAGATCTGGGTTTAATCCATCGTTCTTTTGCTCACCATGCCCCCCCAGTTTGGACCCAGCCATATGCAAATCAGTCTTGACCCTGTTCCTAATGGGAACAGTCCAGCCCGAACTGCCAAACCAGGTCCTCACTGGACCAGAAACAAGCATCCTGGGACCGGTTTCGGGGTTTCACCCCTCATCAGCCAGGCTAGCTTGAATCCAGTGGCATGGGAAGCACGGGACCCACGTCTGGGCATACCCTTCCCACTTAGGGCGACAAAGCAAAAACAACAAGTGATGGACGGAATGCTGAACATTGTCAGACACTCACCCCCAGTCCAAGATCTGGGTTTAATCCATCGTTCTTTTGCTCACCATGCCCCCCCAGTTTGGACCCAGCCATATGCAAATCAGTCTTGTCCCTGTTCCTCATGGGAACAGTCCAGCCCGAACTGCCAAGCCAGGTCTTCACTGGACCAGAAACAAGCATCCTGGGACCGGTTTGGGGTTTCACCCCTCATCAGCCAGGCTAGCTTGAATCCAGTGGCATGGGAAGCACGGGACCCACGTCTGGGCACACCCTTCCCACTTAGGGCGACAAAGCAAAAACAACAAGTGATGGACGGAATGCTGAACATTGTCAGACACTCACCCCCAGTCCAAGATCTGGGTTTAATCCATCGTTCTTTTGCTCACCATGCCACCCCAGTTTGGACCCAGCCATATGCAAATCAGTCTTGACCCTGTTCCTCATGGGAACAGTCCAGCCCGAACTGCCAAGCCAGGTCCTCACTGGACCAGAAACAAGCATCCTGGGAGCGGTTTCGGGGATTTCACCCCTCATCAGCCAGGCTAGCTTGAATCCAGTGGCATGGGAAGCACGGGACCCACGTCTGTGCATACCCTTCCCACTTAGGGCGACAAAGCAAAAACAACAAGTGATGGACGGAATGCTGAACATTGTCAGACACTCACCCCCAGTCCAAGATCTGGGTTTAATCCATCGTTCTTTTGCTCACCATGCCACCCCAGTTTGGACCCAGCCATATGCAAATCAGTCTTGACCCTGTTCCTCATGGGAACAGTCCAGCCCAAACTGCCAAGCCAGGTCCTCACTGGACCAGAAACAAGCATCCTGGGACCGGTTTGGGGTTTCACCCCTCATCAGCCAGGCTAGCTTGAATCCAGTGGCATGGGAAGCACGGGACCCACGTCTGGGCATACCCTTCCCACTTAGGGTGACAAAGCAAAAACAACAAGTGATGGACGGAATGCTGAACATTGTCAGACACTCACCCCCAGTCCAAGATCTGGGTTTAATCCATCGTTCTTTTGCTCACCATGCCACCCCAGTTTGGACCCAGCCATATGCAAATCAGTCTTGACCCTGTTCCTCATGGGAACAGTCCAGCCCGAACTGCCAAGCCAGGTCCTCACTGGACCAGAAACAAGCATCCTGGGACCGGTTTCGGGGTTTCACCCCTCATCAGCCAGGCTAGCTTCAATCCAGTGGCATGGGAAGCACGGGACCCACGTCTGGGCATACCCTTCCCACTTAGGGTAACAAAGCAAAAACAACAAGTGATGGACGGAATGCTGAACATTGTCAGACACTCACCCCCAGTCCAAGATCTGGGTTTAATCCATCGTTCTTTTGCTCACCATGCCACCCCAGTTTGGACCCAGCCATATGCAAATCAGTCTTGACCCTGTTCCTCATGGGAACAGTCCAGCCCGAACTGCCAAGCCAGGTCCTCACTGGACCAGAAACAAGCATCCTGGGACCGGTTTCGGGGTTTCACCCCTCATCAGCCAGGCTAGCTTGAATCCAGTGGCATGGGAAGCACGGGACCCACGTCTGGGCATACCCTTCCCACTTAGGGTGACAAAGCAAAAACAACAAGTGATGGACGGAATGCTGAACATTGTCAGACACTCACCCCCAGTCCAAGATCTGGGTTTAATCCATCGTTCTTTTGCTCACCATGCCACCCCAGTTTGGACCCAGCCATATGCAAATCAGTCTTGACCCTGTTCCTCATGGGAACAGTCCAGCCCGAACTGCCAAGCCAGGTCCTCACTGGACCAGAAACAAGCATCCTGGGACCGGTTTCGGGGTTTCACCCCTCATCAGCCAGGCTAGCTTGAATCCAGTGGCATGGGAAGCACGGGACCCACGTCTGGGCATACCCTTCCCACTTAGGGCGACAAAGCAAAAACAACAAGTGATGGACGGAATGCTGAACATTGTCAGACACTCACCCCCAGTCCAAGATCTGGGTTTAATCCATCGTTCTTTTGCTCACCATGCCACCCCAGTTTGGACCCAGCCATATGCAAATCAGTCTTGACCCTGTTCCTCATGGGAACAGTCCAGCCCGAACTGCCAAGCCAGGTCCTCACTGGACCAGAAACAAGCATCCTGGGACCGGTTTCGGGGTTTCACCCCTCATCAGCCAGGCTAGCTTGAATCCAGTGGCATGGGAAGCACGGGACCCACGTCTGGGCATACCCTTCCCACTTAGGGCGACAAAGCAAAAACAACAAGTGATGGACGGAATGCTGAACATTGTCAGACACTCACCCCCAGTCCAAGATCTGGGTTTAATCCATCGTTCTTTTGCTCACCATGCCACCCCAGTTTGGACCCAGCCATATGCAAATCAGTCTTGACCCTGTTCCTCATGGGAACAGTCCAGCCCGAACTGCCAAGCCAGGTCCTCACTGGACCAGAAACAAGCATCCTGGGACCGGTTTCGGGGTTTCACCCCTCATCAGCCAGGCTAGCTTGAATCCAGTGGCATGGAAAGCACGGGACCCACGTCTGGGCATACCCTTCCCACTTAGGGCGACAAAGCAAAAAAAACTAGTGATGGACGGAATGCTGAACATTGTCAGACTCTCACCCCGAGTCCAAGATCTGGGTTTAATCCATCGTTCTTTTTCTCACCATGCCACCCCAGTTTGGACCCAGCCATATGCAAATCAGTCTTGACCCTGTTCCTCATGGGAACAGTCCAGCCCGAACTGCCAAGCCAGGTCCTCACTGGACCAGAAACAAGCATCCTGGGACCGGTTTAGGGGTTTCACCCCTCATCAGCCAGGCTAGCTTGAATCCAGTGGCATGGGAAGCACGGGACCCACGTCTGGGCATACCCTTCCCACTTAGGGCGACAAAGCAAAAACAACAAGTGATGGACGGAATGCTGAACATTGTCAGACACTCACCCCCAGTCCAAGATCTGGGTTTAATCCATCGTTCTTTTGCTCACCATGCCACCCCAGTTTGGACCCAGCCATATGCAAATCAGTCTTGACCCTGTTCCTCATGGGAACAGTCCAGCCCGAACTGCCAAGCCAGGTCCTCACTGGACCAGAAACAAGCATCCTGGGACCGGTTTCGGGGTTTCACCCCTCATCAGCCAGGCTAGCTTGAATCCAGTGGCATGGGAAGCACGGGACCCACGTCTGGGCATACCCTTCCCACTTAGGGCGACAAAGCAAAAACAACAAGTGATGGACGGAATGCTGAACATTGTCAGACACTCACCCCCAGTCCAAGATCTGGGTTTAATCCATCGTTCTTTTGCTCACCATGCCACCCCAGTTTGGACCCAGCCATATGCAAATCAGTCTTGACCCTGTTCCTCATGGGAACAGTCCAGCCCGAACTGCCAAGCCAGGTCCTCACTGGACCAGAAACAAGCATCCTGGGACCGGTTTCGGGGTTTCACCCCTCATCAGCCAGGCTAGCTTGAATCCAGTGGCATGGGAAGCACGGGACCCACGTCTGGGCATACCCTTCCCACTTAGGGCGACAAAGCAAAAACAACAAGTGATGGACGGAATGCTGAACATTGTCAGACACTCACCCCCAGTCCAAGATCTGGGTTTAATCCATCGTTCTTTTGCTCACCATGCCACCCCAGTTTGGACCCAGCCATATGCAAATCAGTCTTGACCCTGTTCCTCATGGGAACAGTCCAGCCCGAACTGCCAAGCCAGGTCCTCACTTGACCAGAAACAAGCATCCTGGGACCGGTTTCGGGGTTTCACCCCTCATCAGCCAGGCTAGCTTGAATCCAGTGGCATGGGAAGCACGGGACCCACGTCTGGGCATACCCTTCCCACTTAGGGCGACAAAGCAAAAACAACAAGTGATGGACGGAATGCTGAACATTGTCAGACACTCACCCCCAGTCCAAGATCTGGGTTTAATCCATCGTTCTTTTGCTCACCATGCCACCCCAGTTTGGACCCAGCCATATGCAAATCAGTCTTGACCCTGTTCCTCATGGGAACAGTCCAGCCCGAACTGCCAAGCCAGGTCTTCACTTGACCAGAAACAAGCATCCTGGGACCGGTTTCGGGGTTTCACCCCTCATCAGCCAGGCTAGCTTGAATCCAGTGGCATGGGAAGCACGGGACCCACGTCTGGGCATACCCTTCCCACTTAGGGCGACAAAGCAAAAACAACAAGTGATGGACGGAATGCTGAACATTGTCAGACACTCACCCCCAGTGCAAGATCTGGGTTTAATCCATCGTTCTTTTGCTCACCATGCCACCCCAGTTTGGACCCAGCCATATGCAAATCAGTCTTGACCCTGTTCCTCATGGGAACAGTCCAGCCCGAACTGCCAAGCCAGGTCCTCACTGGACCAGAAACAAGAATCCTGGGACCGGTTTCGGGGTTTCACCCCTCATCAGCCAGGCTAGCTTGAATCCAGTGGCATGGGAAGCACGGGACCCACGTCTGGGCATACCCTTCCCACTTAGGGCGACAAAGCAAAAACAACAAGTGATGGACGGAATGCTGAACATTGTCAGACACTCACCCCCAGTCCAAGATCTGGTTTAATCCATCGTTCTTTTGCTCACCATGCCACCCCAGTTTGGACCCAGCCATATGCAAATCAGTCTTGACCCTGTTCCTCATGGGAACAGTCCAGCCCGAACTGCCAAGCCAGGTCCTCACTGGACCAGAAACAAGCATCCTGGGACTGGTTTCGGGGTTTCACCCCTCATAAGCCAGGCTAGCTTCAATCCAGTGGCATGGGAAGCACGGGACCCACGTCTGGGCATACCCTTCCCACTTAGGGCGACAAAGCAAAAACAACAAGTGATGGACGGAATGCTGAACATTGTCAGACACTCACCCCCAGTCCAAGATCTGGGTTTAATCCATTGTTCTTTTGCTCACCATGCCACCCCAGTCTTGACCCTGTTCCTCATGGGAACAGTCCAGCCCGAACTGCCAAGCCAGGTCCTCACTGGACCAGAAACAAGCATCCTGGGACCGGTTTCGGGGTTTCACCCCTCATCAGCCAGGCTAGCTTGAATCCAGTGGCATGGGAAGCACGGGACCCACGTCTGGGCATACCCTTCCCACTTAGGGCGACAAAGCAAAAACAACAAGTGATGGACGGAATGCTGAACATTGTCAGACACTCACCCCCAGTCCAAGATCTGGGTTTAATCCATCGTTCTTTTGCTCACCATGCCACCCCAGTTTGGACCCAGCCATATGCAAATCAGTCTTGACCCTGTTCCTCATGGGAACAGTCCAGCCCGAACTGCCAAGCCAGGTACTCACTGGACCAGAAACAAGCATCCTGGGACCGGTTTCGGGGTTTCACCCCTCATCAGCCAGGCTAGCTTGAATCCAGTGGCATGGGAAGCACGGGACCCATGTCTGGGCATACCCTTCCCACTTAGGGCGACAAAGCAAAAACAACAAGTGATGGACGGAATGCTGAACATTGTCAGACACTCACCCCCAGTCCAAGATCTGGGTTTAATCCATCGTTCTTTTGCTCACCATGCCACCCCAGTTTGGACCCAGCCATATGCAAATCAGTCTTGACCCTGTTCCTCATGGGAACAGTCCAGCCCGAACTGCCAAGCCAGGTCCTCACTGGACCAGAAACAAGCATCCTGGGACCGGTTTCGGGGTTTCACCCCTCATCAGCCAGGCTAGCTTGAATCCAGTGGCATGGGAAGCACGGGACCCACGTCTGGGCATACCCTTCCCACTTAGGGCGACAAAGCAAAAAAAACAAGTGATGGACGGAATGCTGAACATTGTCAGACACTCACCCCCAGTCCAAGATCTGGGTTTAATCCATCGTTCTTTTGCTCACCATGCCACCCCAGTTTGGACCCAGCCATATGCAAATCAGTCTTGACCCTGTTCCTCATGGGAACAGTCCAGCCCGAACTGCCAAGCCAGGTCCTCACTGGACCAGAAACAAGCATCCTGGGACCGGTTTCGGGGTTTCACCCCTCATCAGCCAGGCTAGCTTGAATCCAGTGGCATGGGAAGCACAGGACCCACGTCTGGGCACACCCTTCCCACTTAGGGCGACAAAGCAAAAACAACAAGTGATGGACGGAATGCTGAACATTGTCAGACACTCACCCCCAGTCCAAGATCTGGGTTTAATCCATCGTTCTTTTGCTCACCATGCCACCCCAGTTTGGACCCAGCCATATGCAAATCAGTCTTGACCCTGTTCCTCATGGGAACAGTCCAGCCCGAACTGCCAAGCCAGGTCCTCACTGGACCAGAAACAAGCATCCTGGGAGCGGTTTCGGGGATTTCACCCCTCATCAGCCAGGCTAGCTTGAATCCAGTGGCATGGGAAGCACGGGACCCACGTCTGTGCATACCCTTCCCACTTAGGGCGACAAAGCAAAAACAACAAGTGATGGACGGAATGCTGAACATTGTCAGACACTCACCCCCAGTCCAAGATCTGGGTTTAATCCATCGTTCTTTTGCTCACCATGCCACCCCAGTTTGGACCCAGCCATATGCAAATCAGTCTTGACCCTGTTCCTCATGGGAACAGTCCAGCCCAAACTGCCAAGCCAGGTCCTCACTGGACCAGAAACAAGCATCCTGGGACCGGTTTGGGGTTTCACCCCTCATCAGCCAGGCTAGCTTGAATCCAGTGGCATGGGAAGCACGGGACCCACGTCTGGGCATACCCTTCCCACTTAGGGTGACAAAGCAAAAACAACAAGTGATGGACGGAATGCTGAACATTGTCAGACACTCACCCCCAGTCCAAGATCTGGGTTTAATCCATCGTTCTTTTGCTCACCATGCCACCCCAGTTTGGACCCAGCCATATGCAAATCAGTCTTGACCCTGTTCCTCATGGGAACAGTCCAGCCCGAACTGCCAAGCCAGGTCCTCACTGGACCAGAAACAAGCATCCTGGGACCGGTTTCGGGGTTTCACCCCTCATCAGCCAGGCTAGCTTGAATCCAGTGGCATGGGAAGCACGGGACCCACGTCTGGGCACACCCTTCCCACTTAGGGTAACAAAGCAAAAACAACAAGTGATGGACGGAATGCTGAACATTGTCAGACACTCACCCCCAGTCCAAGATCTGGGTTTAATCCATCGTTCTTTTGCTCACCATGCCACCCCAGTTTGGACCCAGCCATATGCAAATCAGTCTTGACCCTGTTCCTCATGGGAACAGTCCAGCCCGAACTGCCAAGCCAGGTCCTCACTGGACCAGAAACAAGCATCCTGGGACCGGTTTCGGGGTTTCACCCCTCATCAGCCAGGCTAGCTTGAATCCAGTGGCATGGGAAGCACGGGACCCATGTCTGGGCATACCCTTCCCACTTAGGGCGACAAAGCAAAAACAACAAGTGATGGACGGAATGCTGAACATTGTCAGACACTCACCCCCAGTCCAAGATCTGGGTTTAATCCATCGTTCTTTTGCTCACCATGCCACCCCAGTTTGGACCCAGCCATATGCAAATCAGTCTTGACCCTGTTCCTCATGGGAACAGTCCAGCCCGAACTGCCAAGCCAGGTCCTCACTGGACCAGAAACAAGCATCCTGGGACCGGTTTCGGGGTTTCACCCCTCATCAGCCAGGCTAGCTTGAATCCAGTGGCATGGGAAGCACGGGACCCACGTCTGGGCATACCCTTCCCACTTAGGGCGACAAAGCAAAAACAACAAGTGATGGACGGAATGCTGAACATTGTCAGACACTCACCCCCAGTCCAAGATCTGGGTTTAATCCATCGTTCTTTTGCTCACCATGCCACCCCAGTTTGGACCCAGCCATATGCAAATCAGTCTTGACCCTGTTCCTCATGGGAACAGTCCAGCCCGAACTGCCAAGCCAGGTCCTCACTGGACCAGAAACAAGCATCCTGGGACCGGTTTCGGGGTTTCACCCCTCATCAGCCAGGCTAGCTTGAATCCAGTGGCATGGGAAGCACGGGACCCACGTCTGGGCATACCCTTCCCACTTAGGGCGACAAAGCAAAAACAACAAGTGATGGACGGAATGCTGAACATTGTCAGACACTCACCCCCAGTCCAAGATCTGGGTTTAATCCATCGTTCTTTTGCTCACCATGCCACCCCAGTTTGGACCCAGCCATATGCAAATCAGTCTTGACCCTGTTCCTCATGGGAACAGTCCAGCCCGAACTGCCAAGCCAGGTCCTCACTGGACCAGAAACAAGCATCCTGGGACCGGTTTCGGGGTTTCACCCCTCATCAGCCAGGCTAGCTTGAATCCAGTGGCATGGAAAGCACGGGACCCACGTCTGGGCATACCCTTCCCACTTAGGGCGACAAAGCAAAAAAAACTAGTGATGGACGGAATGCTGAACATTGTCAGACACTCACCCCGAGTCCAAGATCTGGGTTTAATCCATCGTTCTTTTTCTCACCATGCCACCCCAGTTTGGACCCAGCCATATGCAAATCAGTCTTGACCCTGTTCCTCATGGGAACAGTCCAGCCCGAACTGCCAAGCCAGGTCCTCACTGGACCAGAAACAAGCATCCTGGGACCGGTTTCGGGGTTTCACCCCTCATCAGCCAGGATAGCTTGAATCCAGTGGCATGGGAAGCACGGGACCCACGTCTGGGCATACCCTTCCCACTTAGGGCGACAAAGCAAAAACAACAAGTGACGGACGGAATGCTGATCATTGTCAGACACTCACCCCCAGTCCAAGAACTGGGTTTAATCCATCGTTCTTTTGCTCACCATGCCACCCCAGTTTGGACCCAGCCATTTGCAAATCAGTCTTGACCCTGTTCCTCATGGGAACAGTCCAGCCCGAACTGCCAAGCCAGGTCCTCACTGGACCAGAAACAAGCATCCTGGGACCGGTTTCGGGGTTTCACCCCTCATCAGCCAGGCTAGCTTGAATCCAGTGGCATGGGAAGCACGGGACCCACGTCTGGGCATACCCTTCCCACTTAGGGCGACAAAGCAAAAACAACAAGTGATGGACGGAATGCTGAACATTGTCAGACACTCACCCCCAGTCCAAGATCTGGGTTTAATCCATCGTTCTTTTGCTCACCATGCCACCCCAGTTTGGACCCAGCCATATGCAAATCAGTCTTGACCCTGCTTCTCATGGGAACAGTCCAGCCCGAACTGCCAAGCCAGGGCCTCACTGGACCAGAAACAAGCATCCTGGGACCGGTTTCGGGGTTTCACCCCTCATCAGCCAGGCTAGCTTGAATCCATTGGCATGGGAAGCACGGGACCCACGTCTGGGCATACCCTTCCCACTTAGGGCGACAAAGCAAAAACAACAAGTGATGGACGGAATGCTGAACATTGTCAGACACTCACCCCCAGTCCAAGATCTGGGTTTAATCCATCGTTCTTTTGCTCACCATGCCCCCCCAGTTTGGACCCAGCCATATGCAAATCAGTCTTGACCCTGTTCCTCATGGGAACAGTACAGCCCGAACTGCCAAGCCAGGTCCTCACTGGACCAGAAACAAGCATCCTGGGACCGGTTTCGGGGTTTCACCCCTCATCAGCCAGGCTAGCTTGAATTCAGTGGCATGGGAAGCACGGGACCCACGTCTGGGCATACCCTTCCCACTTAGGGCGACAAAGCAAAAACAACAAGTGATGGACGGAATGCTGAACATTGTCAGACACTCACCCCCAGTCCAAGATCTGGGTTTAATCCATCGTTCTTTTGCTCACCATGCCCCCCCAGTTTGGACCCAGCCATATGCAAATCAGTCTTGTCCCTGTTCCTCATGGGAACAGTCCAGCCCGAACTGCCAAGCCAGGTCCTCACTGGACCAGAAACAAGCATCCTGGGACCGGTTTCGAGGTTTCACCCCTCATCAGCCAGGCTAGCTTGAATCCAGTGGCATGGGAAGCACGGGACCCACGTCTGGGCATACCCTTCCCACTTAGGGCGACAAAGCAAAAACAACAAGTGATGGACGGAATGCTGAACATTGTCAGACACTCACCCCCAGTCCAAGATCTGGGTTTAATCCATCGTTCTTTTGCTCACCATGCCCCCCCAGTTTGGACCCAGCCATATGCAAATCAGTCTTGTCCCTGTTCCTCATGGGAACAGTCCAGCCCGAACTGCCAAGCCAGGTCCTCACTGGACCAGAAACAAGCATCCTGGGACCGGTTTCGGGGTTTCACCCCTCATCAGCCAGGCTAGCTTGAATCCAGTGGCATGGGAAGCACGGGACCCACGTCTGGGCATACCCTTCCCACTTAGGGCGACAAAGCAAAAACAACAAGTGATGGACGGAATGCTGAACATTGTCAGACACTCACCCCCAGTCCAAGATCTGGGTTTAATCCATCGTTCTTTTGCTCACCATGCCCCCCCAGTTTGGACCCAGCCATATGCAAATCAGTCTTGTCCCTGTTCCTCATGGGAACAGTCCAGCCCGAACTGCCAAGCCAGGTCCTCACTGGACCAGAAACAAGCATCCTGGGACCGGTTTCGGGGTTTCACCCCTCATCAGCCAGGCTAGCTTGAATCCAGTGGCATGGGAAGCACGGGACCCACGTCTGGGCATACCCTTCCCACTTAGGGCGACAAAGCAAAAACAACAAGTGATGGACGGAATGCTGAACATTGTCAGACACTCACCCCCAGTCCAAGATCTGGGTTTAATCCATCGTTCTTTTGCTCACCATGCCCCCCCAGTTTGGACCCAGCCATATGCAAATCAGTCTTGTCCCTGTTCCTCATGGGAACAGTCCAGCCCGAACTGCCAAGCCAGGTCCTCACTGGACCAGAAACAAGCATCCTGGGACCGGTTTCGGGGTTTCACCCCTCATCAGCCAGGCTAGCTTGAATCCAGTGGCATGGGAAGCACGGGACCCACGTCTGGGCATACCCTTCCCACTTAGGGCGACAAAGCAAAAACAACAAGTGATGGACGGAATGCTGAACATTGTCAGACACTCAACCCCAGTCCAAGATCTGGTTTAATCCATCGTTCTTTTGCTCACCATGCCACCCCAGTTTGGACCCAGCCATATGCAAATCAGTCTTGACCCTGTTCCTCATGGGAACAGTCCAGCCCGAACTGCCAAGCCAGGTCCTCACTGGACCAGAAACAAGCATCCTGGGACCGGTTTCGGGGTTTCACCCCTCATCAGCCAGGCTAGCTTGAATCCAGTGGCATGGGAAGCACGGGACCCACGTCTGGGCATACCCTTCCCACTTAGGGCGACAAAGCAAAAACAACAAGTGATGGACGGAATGCTGAACATTGTCAGACACTCACCCCCAGTCCAAGATCTGGGTTTAATCCATCGTTCTTTTGCTCACCATGCCACCCCAGTTTGGACCCAGCCATATGCAAATCAGTCTTGACCCTGTTCCTCATGGGAACAGTCCAGCCCGAACTGCCAAGCCAGGTCCTCACTGGACCAGAAACAAGCATCCTAGGACCGGTTTCGGGGTTTCACCCCTCATCAGCCAGGCTAGCTTGAATCCAGTGGCATGGGAAGCACGGGACCCACGTCTGGGCATACCCTTCCCACTTAGGGCGACAAAGCAAAAACAACAAGTGATGGACGGAATGCTGAACATTGTCAGACACTCACCCCCAGTCCAAGATCTGGGTTTAATCCATCGTTCTTTTGCTCACCATGCCCACCCAGTTTGGACCCAGCCATATGCAAATCAGTCTTGACCCTGTTCCTCATGGGAACAGTCCAGCCCGAACTGCCAAGCCAGGTCCTCACTGGACCAGAAACAAGCATCCTGGGACATGTTTCGGGGTTTCACCCCTCATCAGCCAGGCTAGCTTGAATCCAGTGGCATGGGAAGCACGGGACCCACGTCTGGGCATACCCTTCCCACTTAGGGCGACAAAGCAAAAACAACAAGTGATGGACGGAATGCTGAACATTGTCAGACACTCACCCCCAGTCCAAGATCTGGGTTTAATCCATCGTTCTTTTGCTCACCATGCCACCCCAGTTTGGACCCAGCCATATGCAAATCAGTCTTGACCCTGTTCCTCATGGGAACAGTCCAGCCCGAACTGCCAAGCCAGGTCCTCACTGAACCAGAAACAAGCATCCTGGGACCGGTTTCGGGGTTTCATCCCTCATCAGCCAGGCTAGCTTGAATCCAGTGGCATGGGAAGCACGGGACCCACGTCTGGGCATACCCTTCCCACTTAGGGCGACAAAGCAAAAACAACAAGTGATGGACGGAATGCTGAACATTGTCAGACACTCACCCCCAGTCCAAGATCTGGGTTTAATCCATCGTTCTTTTGCTACCCATGCCACCCCAGTTTGGACCCAGCCATATGCAAATCAGTCTTAACCCTGTTCCTCATGGGAACAGTCCAGCCCGAACTGCCAAGCTAGGTCCTCACTGGACCAGAAACAAGCATCCTGGGACCGGTTTCGGGGTTTCACCCCTCATCAGCCAGGCTAGCTTGAATCCAGTGGCATGGGAAGCACGGGACCCACGTCTGGGCATACCCTTCCCACTTAGGGCGACAAAGCAAAAACAACAAGTGATGGACGGAATGCTGAACATTGTCAGACACTCACCCCCAGTCCAAGATCTGGGTTTAATCCATCGTTCTTTTGCTCACCATGCCACCCCAGTTTGGACCCAGCCATATGCAAATCAGTCTTGACCCTGTTCCTCATGGGAACAGTCCAGCCCGAACTGCCAAGCCAGGTCCTCACTGGACCAGAAACAAGCATCCTGGGACCGGTTTCGGGGTTTCACCCCTCATCAGCCAGGCTAGCTTGAATCCAGTGGCATGGGAAGCACGGGACCAACGTTTGGGCATACCCTTCCCACTTAGGGCAACAAAGCAAAAACAACAAGTGATGGACGGAATGCTGAACATTGTCAGACACTCACCCCCAGTCCAAGATCTGGTTTAATCCATCGTTCTTTTGCTCACCATGCCACCCCAGTTTGGACACAGCCATATGCAAATCAGTCTTGACCCTGTTCCTCATGGGAACAGTCCAGCCCGAACTGCCAAGCCAGGTCCTCACTGGACCAGAAACAAGCATCCTGGGACCGGTTTCGGGGTTTCACCCCTCATCAGCCAGGCTAGCTTGAATCCAGTGGCATGGGAAGCACGGGACCCACGTCTGGGCATACCCTTCCCACTTAGGGCGACAAAGCAAAAACAACAAGTGATGGACGGAATGCTGAACATTGTCAGACACTCACCCCCAGTCCAAGATCTGGGTTTAATCCATCGTTCTTTTGCTCACCATGCCACCCCAGTTTGGACCCAGCCATATGCAAATCAGTCTTGACCCTGTTCCTCATGGGAACAGTCCAGCCCGAACTACCAAGCCAGGTCCTCACTGGACCAGAAACAAGCATCCTGGGACCGGTTTCGGGGTTTCACCCCTCATCAGCCAGGCTAGCTTGAATCCAGTGGCATGGGAAGCACGGGACCCACGTCTGGGCATACCCTTCCCACTTAGGCCGACAAAGTAAAAACAACAAGTGATGGACGGAGTGCTGAACATTGTCAGACACTCACCCCCAGTCCAAGATCTGGGTTTAATCCATCGTTCTTTTGCTCACCATGCCACCCCAGTTTGGACCCAGCCATATGCAAATCAGTCTTGACCCTGTTCCTCATGGGAACAGTCCAGCCCGAACTACCAAGCCAGGTCCTCACTGGACCAGAAACAAGCATCCTGGGACCGGTTTCGGGGTTTCACCCCTCATCAGCCAGGCTAGCTTGAATCCAGTGGCATGGGAAGCACGGGACCCACGTCTGGGCATACCCTTCCCACTTAGGCCGACAAAGTAAAAACAACAAGTGATGGACGGAGTGCTGAACATTGTCAGACACTCACCCCCAGTCCAAGATCTGGGTTTAATCCATCGTTCTTTTGCTCACCATGCCACCCCAGTTTGGACCCAGCCATATGCAAATCAGTCTTGACCCTGTTCCTCATGGGAACAGTCCAGCCCGAACTGCCAAGCCAGGTCCTCACTGGACCAGAAACAAGCATCCTGGGACCGGTTTCGGGGTTTCACCCCTCATCAGCCAGGCTAGCTTGAATCCAGTGGCATGGGAAGCACGGGACCCACGTCTGGGCATACCCTTCCCACTTAGGGCGACAAAGCAAAAACAACAAGTGATGGACGGAATGCTGAACATTGTCAGACACTCACCCCCAGTCCAAGATCTGGGTTTAATCCATCGTTCTTTTGCTCACCATGCCACCCAAGTTTGGACCCAGCCATATGCAAATCAGTCTTGACCCTGTTCCTCATGGGAACAGTCCAGCCCGAACTGCCAAGCCAGGTCCTCACTGGACCAGAAACAAGCATCCTGGGACCGGTTTCGGGGTTTCACCCCTCATCAGCCAGGCTAGCTTGAATCCAGTGGCATGGGAAGCACGGGACCCACGTCTGGGCATACCCTTCCCACTTAGGGCGACAAAGCAAAAACAACAAGTGATGGACGGAATGCTGAACATTGTCAGACACTCACCCCCAGTCCAAGATCTGGGTTTAATCCATCGTTCTTTTGCTCACCATGCCACCCCAGTTTGGACCCAGCCATATGCAAATCAGTCTTGACCCTGTTCCTCATGGGAACAGTCCAGCCCGAACTGCCAAGCCAGGTCCTCACTGGACCAGAAACAAGCATCCTGGGACCGGTTTCGGGGTTTCACCCCTCATCAGCCAGGCTAGCTTGAATCCAGTGGCATGGGAAGCACGGGACCCACGTCTGGGCATACCCTTCCCACTTAGGGCGACAAAGCAAAAACAACAAGTGATGGACGGAATGCTGAACATTGTCAGACACTCAACCCCAGTCCAAGATCTGGTTTAATCCATCGTTCTTTTGCTCACCATGCCACCCCAGTTTGGACCCAGCCATATGCAAATCAGTCTTGACCCTGTTCCTCATGGGAACAGTCCAGCCCGAACTGCCAAGCCAGGTCCTCACTGGACCAGAAACAAGCATCCTGGGACCGGTTTCGGGGTTTCACCCCTCATCAGCCAGGCTAGCTTGAATCCAGTGGCATGGGAAGCACGGGACCCACGTCTGGGCATACCCTTCCCACTTAGGGCGACCAAGCAAAAACAACAAGTGATGGACGGAATGCTGAACATTGTCAGACACTCACCCCCAGTCCAAGATCTGGGTTTAATCCATCGTTCTTTTGCTCACCATGCCCCCCCAGTTTGGACCCAGCCATATGCAAATCAGTCTTGACCCTGTTCCTCATGGGAACAGTCCAGCCCGAACTGCCAAGCCAGGTCGTCACTGGACCAGAAACAAGCATCCTGGGACCGGTTTCGGGGTTTCACCCCTCATCATCCAGGCTAGCTTGAATCCAGTGGCATGGGAAGCACGGGACCCACGTCTGGGCATACCCTTCTCACTTAGGGCGACAAAGCAAAAACAACAAGTGATGGACGGAATGCTGAACATTGTCAGACACTCTCCCCCAGTCCAAGATCTGGGTTTAATCCATCGTTCTTTTGCTCACCATGCCCCCCCAGTTTGGACCCAGCCATATGCAAATCAGTCTTGACCCTGTTCCTAATGGGAACAGTCCAGCCCGAACTGCCAAACCAGGTCCTCACTGGACCAGAAACAAGCATCCTGGGACCGGTTTCGGGGTTTCACCCCTCATCAGCCAGGCTAGCTTGAATCCAGTGGCATGGGAAGCACGGGACCCACGTCTGGGCATACCCTTCCCACTTAGGGCGACAAAGCAAAAACAACAAGTGATGGACGGAATGCTGAACATTGTCAGACACTCACCCCCAGTCCAAGATCTGGGTTTAATCCATCGTTCTTTTGCTCACCATGCCCCCCCAGTTTGGACCCAGCCATATGCAAATCAGTCTTGTCCCTGTTCCTCATGGGAACAGTCCAGCCCGAACTGCCAAGCCAGGTCTTCACTGGACCAGAAACAAGCATCCTGGGACCGGTTTGGGGTTTCACCCCTCATCAGCCAGGCTAGCTTGAATCCAGTGGCATGGGAAGCACGGGACCCACGTCTGGGCACACCCTTCCCACTTAGGGCGACAAAGCAAAAACAACAAGTGATGGACGGAATGCTGAACATTGTCAGACACTCACCCCCAGTCCAAGATCTGGGTTTAATCCATCGTTCTTTTGCTCACCATGCCACCCCAGTTTGGACCCAGCCATATGCAAATCAGTCTTGACCCTGTTCCTCATGGGAACAGTCCAGCCCGAACTGCCAAGCCAGGTCCTCACTGGACCAGAAACAAGCATCCTGGGACCGGTTTCGGGGTTTCACCCCTCATCAGCCAGGCTAGCTTGAATCCAGTGGCATGGGAAGCACGGGACCCATGTCTGGGCATACCCTTCCCACTTAGGGCGACAAAGCAAAAACAACAAGTGATGGACGGAATGCTGAACATTGTCAGACACTCACCCCCAGTCCAAGATCTGGGTTTAATCCATCGTTCTTTTGCTCACCATGCCACCCCAGTTTGGACCCAGCCATATGCAAATCAGTCTTGACCCTGTTCCTCATGGGAACAGTCCAGCCCGAACTGCCAAGCCAGGTCCTCACTGGACCAGAAACAAGCATCCTGGGACCGGTTTCGGGGTTTCACCCCTCATCAGCCAGGCTAGCTTGAATCCAGTGGCATGGGAAGCACGGGACCCACGTCTGGGCATACCCTTCCCACTTAGGGCGACAAAGCAAAAACAACAAGTGATGGACGGAATGCTGAACATTGTCAGACACTCACCCCCAGTCCAAGATCTGGGTTTAATCCATCGTTCTTTTGCTCACCATGCCACCCCAGTTTGGACCCAGCCATATGCAAATCAGTCTTGACCCTGTTCCTCATGGGAACAGTCCAGCCCGAACTGCCAAGCCAGGTCCTCACTGGACCAGAAACAAGCATCCTGGGACCGGTTTCGGGGTTTCACCCCTCATCAGCCAGGCTAGCTTGAATCCAGTGGCATGGGAAGCACGGGACCCACGTCTGGGCATACCCTTCCCACTTAGGGCGACAAAGCAAAAACAACAAGTGATGGACGGAATGCTGAACATTGTCAGACACTCACCCCCAGTCCAAGATCTGGGTTTAATCCATCGTTCTTTTGCTCACCATGCCACCCCAGTTTGGACCCAGCCATATGCAAATCAGTCTTGACCCTGTTCCTCATGGGAACAGTCCAGCCCGAACTGCCAAGCCAGGTCCTCACTGGACCAGAAACAAGCATCCTGGGACCGGTTTCGGGGTTTCACCCCTCATCAGCCAGGCTAGCTTGAATCCAGTGGCATGGAAAGCACGGGACCCACGTCTGGGCATACCCTTCCCACTTAGGGCGACAAAGCAAAAAAAACTAGTGATGGACGGAATGCTGAACATTGTCAGACACTCACCCCGAGTCCAAGATCTGGGTTTAATCCATCGTTCTTTTTCTCACCATGCCACCCCAGTTTGGACCCAGCCATATGCAAATCAGTCTTGACCCTGTTCCTCATGGGAACAGTCCAGCCCGAACTGCCAAGCCAGGTCCTCACTGGACCAGAAACAAGCATCCTGGGACCGGTTTAGGGGTTTCACCCCTCATCAGCCAGGCTAGCTTGAATCCAGTGGCATGGGAAGCACGGGACCCACGTCTGGGCATACCCTTCCCACTTAGGGCGACAAAGCAAAAACAACAAGTGATGGACGGAATGCTGAACATTGTCAGACACTCACCCCCAGTCCAAGATCTGGGTTTAATCCATCGTTCTTTTGCTCACCATGCCACCCCAGTTTGGACCCAGCCATATGCAAATCAGTCTTGACCCTGTTCCTCATGGGAACAGTCCAGCCCGAACTGCCAAGCCAGGTCCTCACTGGACCAGAAACAAGCATCCTGGGACCGGTTTCGGGGTTTCACCCCTCATCAGCCAGGCTAGCTTGAATCCAGTGGCATGGGAAGCACGGGACCCACGTCTGGGCATACCCTTCCCACTTAGGGCGACAAAGCAAAAACAACAAGTGATGGACGGAATGCTGAACATTGTCAGACACTCACCCCCAGTCCAAGATCTGGGTTTAATCCATCGTTCTTTTGCTCACCATGCCACCCCAGTTTGGACCCAGCCATATGCAAATCAGTCTTGACCCTGTTCCTCATGGGAACAGTCCAGCCCGAACTGCCAAGCCAGGTCCTCACTGGACCAGAAACAAGCATCCTGGGACCGGTTTCGGGGTTTCACCCCTCATCAGCCAGGCTAGCTTGAATCCAGTGGCATGGGAAGCACGGGACCCACGTCTGGGCATACCCTTCCCACTTAGGGCGACAAAGCAAAAACAACAAGTGATGGACGGAATGCTGAACATTGTCAGACACTCACCCCCAGTCCAAGATCTGGGTTTAATCCATCGTTCTTTTGCTCACCATGCCACCCCAGTTTGGACCCAGCCATATGCAAATCAGTCTTGACCCTGTTCCTCATGGGAACAGTCCAGCCCGAACTGCCAAGCCAGGTCCTCACTTGACCAGAAACAAGCATCCTGGGACCGGTTTCGGGGTTTCACCCCTCATCAGCCAGGCTAGCTTGAATCCAGTGGCATGGGAAGCACGGGACCCACGTCTGGGCATACCCTTCCCACTTAGGGCGACAAAGCAAAAACAACAAGTGATGGACGGAATGCTGAACATTGTCAGACACTCACCCCCAGTCCAAGATCTGGGTTTAATCCATCGTTCTTTTGCTCACCATGCCACCCCAGTTTGGACCCAGCCATATGCAAATCAGTCTTGACCCTGTTCCTCATGGGAACAGTCCAGCCCGAACTGCCAAGCCAGGTCCTCACTTGACCAGAAACAAGCATACTGGGACCGGTTTCGGGGTTTCACCCCTCATCAGCCAGGCTAGCTTGAATCCAGTGGCATGGGAAGCACGGGACCCACGTCTGGGCATACCCTTCCCACTTAGGGCGACAAAGCAAAAACAACAAGTGATGGACGGAATGCTGAACATTGTCAGACACTCACCCCCAGTGCAAGATCTGGGTTTAATCCATCGTTCTTTTGCTCACCATGCCACCCCAGTTTGGACCCAGCCATATGCAAATCAGTCTTGACCCTGTTCCTCATGGGAACAGTCCAGCCCGAACTGCCAAGCCAGGTCCTCACTGGACCAGAAACAAGAATCCTGGGACCGGTTTCGGGGTTTCACCCCTCATCAGCCAGGCTAGCTTGAATCCAGTGGCATGGGAAGCACGGGACCCACGTCTGGGCATACCCTTCCCACTTAGGGCGACAAAGCAAAAACAACAAGTGATGGACGGAATGCTGAACATTGTCAGACACTCACCCCCAGTCCAAGATCTGGTTTAATCCATCGTTCTTTTGCTCACCATGCCACCCCAGTTTGGACCCAGCCATATGCAAATCAGTCTTGACCCTGTTCCTCATGGGAACAGTCCAGCCCGAACTGCCAAGCCAGGTCCTCACTGGACCAGAAACAAGCATCCTGGGACTGGTTTCGGGGTTTCACCCCTCATAAGCCAGGCTAGCTTCAATCCAGTGGCATGGGAAGCACGGGACCCACGTCTGGGCATACCCTTCCCACTTAGGGCGACAAAGCAAAAACAACAAGTGATGGACGGAATGCTGAACATTGTCAGACACTCACCCCCAGTCCAAGATCTGGGTTTAATCCATCGTTCTTTTGCTCACCATGCCACCCCAGTCTTGACCCTGTTCCTCATGGGAACAGTCCAGCCCGAACTGCCAAGCCAGGTCCTCACTGGACCAGAAACAAGCATCCTGGGACCGGTTTCGGGGTTTCACCCCTCATCAGCCAGGCTAGCTTGAATCCAGTGGCATGGGAAGCACGGGACCCACGTCTGGGCATACCCTTCCCACTTAGGGCGACAAAGCAAAAACAACAAGTGATGGACGGAATGCTGAACATTGTCAGACACTCACCCCCAGTCCAAGATCTGGGTTTAATCCATCGTTCTTTTGCTCACCATGCCACCCCAGTTTGGACCCAGCCATATGCAAATCAGTCTTGACCCTGTTCCTCATGGGAACAGTCCAGCCCGAACTGCCAAGCCAGGTACTCACTGGACCAGAAACAAGCATCCTGGGACCGGTTTCGGGGTTTCACCCCTCATCAGCCAGGCTAGCTTGAATCCAGTGGCATGGGAAGCACGGGACCCATGTCTGGGCATACCCTTCCCACTTAGGGCGACAAAGCAAAAACAACAAGTGATGGACGGAATGCTGAACATTGTCAGACACTCACCCCCAGTCCAAGATCTGGGTTTAATCCATCGTTCTTTTGCTCACCATGCCACCCCAGTTTGGACCCAGCCATATGCAAATCAGTCTTGACCCTGTTCCTCATGGGAACAGTCCAGCCCGAACTGCCAAGCCAGGTCCTCACTGGACCAGAAACAAGCATCCTGGGACCGGTTTCGGGGTTTCACCCCTCATCAGCCAGGCTAGCTTGAATCCAGTGGCATGGGAAGCACGGGACCCACGTCTGGGCATACCCTTCCCACTTAGGGCGACAAAGCAAAAACAACAAGTGATGGACGGAATGCTGAACATTGTCAGACACTCACCCCCAGTCCAAGATCTGGGTTTAATCCATCGTTCTTTTGCTCACCATGCCACCCCAGGTGGACCCAGCCATATGCAAATCAGTCTTGACTCTGTTCCTCATGGGAACAGTCCAGCCCGAACTGCCAAGCCAGGTCCTCACTGGACCAAAAACAAGCATCCTGGGACCGGTTTCGGGGTTTCACCCCTCATCAGCCAGGCTAGCTTGAATCCAGTGGCATGGGAAGCACGGGACCCACGTCTGGGCATACCCTTCCCACTTAGGGCGACAAAGCAAAAACAACAAGTGATGGACGGAATGCTGAACATTGTCAGACACTCACCCCCAGTCCAAGATCTGGGTTTAATCCATCGTTCTTTTGCTCACCATGCCACCCCAGTTTGGATCCAGCCATATGCAAATCAGTCTTGACCCTGTTCCTCATGGGAACAGTCCAGCCCGAACTGCCAAGCCAGGTCCTCACTGGACCAGAAACAAGCATCCTGGGACCGGTTTCGGGGTTTCACCCCTCATCAGCCAGGCTAGCTTGAATCCAGTGGCATGGAAAGCACGGGACCCACGTCTGGGCATACCCTTCCCACTTAGGGCGACAAAGCAAAAAAAACTAGTGATGGACGGAATGCTGAACATTGTCAGACACTCACCCCGAGTCCAAGATCTGGGTTTAATCCATCGTTCTTTTTCTCACCATGCCACCCCAGTTTGGACCCAGCCATATGCAAATCAGTCTTGACCCTGTTCCTCATGGGAACAGTCCAGCCCGAACTGCCAAGCCAGGTCCTCACTGGACCAGAAACAAGCATCCTGGGACCGGTTTAGGGGTTTCACCCCTCATCAGCCAGGCTAGCTTGAATCCAGTGGCATGGGAAGCACGGGACCCACGTCTGGGCATACCCTTCCCACTTAGGGCGACAAAGCAAAAACAACAAGTGATGGACGGAATGCTGAACATTGTCAGACACTCACCCCCAGTCCAAGATCTGGGTTTAATCCATCGTTCTTTTGCTCACCATGCCACCCCAGTTTGGACCCAGCCATATGCAAATCAGTCTTGACCCTGTTCCTCATGGGAACAGTCCAGCCCGAACTGCCAAGCCAGGTCCTCACTGGACCAGAAACAAGTATCCTGGGACCGGTTTCGGGGTTTCACCCCTCATCAGCCAGGCTAGCTTGAATCCAGTGGCATGGGAAGCACGGGACCCACGTCTGGGCATACCCTTCCCACTTAGGGCGACAAAGCAAAAACAACAAGTGATGGACGGAATGCTGAACATTGTCAGACACTCACCCCCAGTCCAAGATCTGGGTTTAATCCATCGTTCTTTTGCTCACCATGCCACCCCAGTTTGGACCCAGCCATATGCAAATCAGTCTTGACCCTGTTCCTCATGGGAACAGTCCAGCCCGAACTGCCAAGCCAGGTCCTCACTGGACCAGAAACAAGCATCCTGGGACCGGTTTCGGGGTTTCACCCCTCATCAGCCAGGCTAGCTTGAATCCAGTGGCATGGGAAGCACGGGACCCACGTCTGGGCATACCCTTCCCACTTAGGGCGACAAAGCAAAAACAACAAGTGATGGACGGAATGCTGAACATTGTCAGACACTCACCCCCAGTCCAAGATCTGGGTTTAATCCATCGTTCTTTTGCTCACCATGCCACCCCAGTTTGGACCCAGCCATATGCAAATCAGTCTTGACCCTGTTCCTCATGGGAACAGTCCAGCCCGAACTGCCAAGCCAGGTCCTCACTTGACCAGAAACAAGCATCCTGGGACCGGTTTCGGGGTTTCACCCCTCATCAGCCAGGCTAGCTTGAATCCAGTGGCATGGGAAGCACGGGACCCACGTCTGGGCATACCCTTCCCACTTAGGGCGACAAAGCAAAAACAACAAGTGATGGACGGAATGCTGAACATTGTCAGACACTCACCCCCAGTCCAAGATCTGGGTTTAATCCATCGTTCTTTTGCTCACCATGCCACCCCAGTTTGGACCCAGCCATATGCAAATCAGTCTTGACCCTGTTCCTCATGGGAACAGTCCAGCCCGAACTGCCAAGCCAGGTCCTCACTTGACCAGAAACAAGCATCCTGGGACCGGTTTCGGGGTTTCACCCCTCATCAGCCAGGCTAGCTTGAATCCAGTGGCATGGGAAGCACGGGACCCACGTCTGGGCATACCCTTCCCACTTAGGGCGACAAAGCAAAAACAACAAGTGATGGACGGAATGCTGAACATTGTCAGACACTCACCCCCAGTGCAAGATCTGGGTTTAATCCATCGTTCTTTTGCTCACCATGCCACCCCAGTTTGGACCCAGCCATATGCAAATCAGTCTTGACCCTGTTCCTCATGGGAACAGTCCAGCCCGAACTGCCAAGCCAGGTCCTCACTGGACCAGAAACAAGAATCCTGGGACCGGTTTCGGGGTTTCACCCCTCATCAGCCAGGCTAGCTTGAATCCAGTGGCATGGGAAGCACGGGACCCACGTCTGGGCATACCCTTCCCACTTAGGGCGACAAAGCAAAAACAACAAGTGATGGACGGAATGCTGAACATTGTCAGACACTCACCCCCAGTCCAAGATCTGGTTTAATCCATCGTTCTTTTGCTCACCATGCCACCCCAGTTTGGACCCAGCCATATGCAAATCAGTCTTGACCCTGTTCCTCATGGGAACAGTCCAGCCCGAACTGCCAAGCCAGGTCCTCACTGGACCAGAAACAAGCATCCTGGGACTGGTTTCGGGGTTTCACCCCTCATAAGCCAGGCTAGCTTCAATCCAGTGGCATGGGAAGCACGGGACCCACGTCTGGGCATACCCTTCCCACTTAGGGCGACAAAGCAAAAACAACAAGTGATGGACGGAATGCTGAACATTGTCAGACACTCACCCCCAGTCCAAGATCTGGGTTTAATCCATTGTTCTTTTGCTCACCATGCCACCCCAGTCTTGACCCTGTTCCTCATGGGAACAGTCCAGCCCGAACTGCCAAGCCAGGTCCTCACTGGACCAGAAACAAGCATCCTGGGACCGGTTTCGGGGTTTCACCCCTCATCAGCCAGGCTAGCTTGAATCCAGTGGCATGGGAAGCACGGGACCCACGTCTGGGCATACCCTTCCCACTTAGGGCGACAAAGCAAAAACAACAAGTGATGGACGGAATGCTGAACATTGTCAGACACTCACCCCCAGTCCAAGATCTGGGTTTAATCCATCGTTCTTTTGCTCACCATGCCACCCCAGTTTGGACCCAGCCATATGCAAATCAGTCTTGACCCTGTTCCTCATGGGAACAGTCCAGCCCGAACTGCCAAGCCAGGTACTCACTGGACCAGAAACAAGCATCCTGGGACCGGTTTCGGGGTTTCACCCCTCATCAGCCAGGCTAGCTTGAATCCAGTGGCATGGGAAGCACGGGACCCATGTCTGGGCATACCCTTCCCACTTAGGGCGACAAAGCAAAAACAACAAGTGATGGACGGAATGCTGAACATTGTCAGACACTCACCCCCAGTCCAAGATCTGGGTTTAATCCATCGTTCTTTTGCTCACCATGCCACCCCAGTTTGGACCCAGCCATATGCAAATCAGTCTTGACCCTGTTCCTCATGGGAACAGTCCAGCCCGAACTGCCAAGCCAGGTCCTCACTGGACCAGAAACAAGCATCCTGGGACCGGTTTCGGGGTTTCACCCCTCATCAGCCAGGCTAGCTTGAATCCAGTGGCATGGGAAGCACGGGACCCACGTCTGGGCATACCCTTCCCACTTAGGGCGACAAAGCAAAAACAACAAGTGATGGACGGAATGCTGAACATTGTCAGACACTCACCCCCAGTCCAAGATCTGGGTTTAATCCATCGTTCTTTTGCTCACCATGCCACCCCAGGTGGACCCAGCCATATGCAAATCAGTCTTGACCCTGTTCCTCATGGGAACAGTCCAGCCCGAACTGCCAAGCCAGGTCCTCACTGGACCAAAAACAAGCATCCTGGGACCGGTTTCGGGGTTTCACCCCTCATCAGCCAGGCTAGCTTGAATCCAGTGGCATGGGAAGCACGGGACCCACGTCTGGGCATACCCTTCCCACTTAGGGCGACAAAGCAAAAACAACAAGTGATGGACGGAATGCTGAACATTGTCAGACACTCACCCCCAGTCCAAGATCTGGGTTTAATCCATCGTTCTTTTGCTCACCATGCCACCCCAGTTTGGATCCAGCCATATGCAAATCAGTCTTGACCCTGTTCCTCATGGGAACAGTCCAGCCCGAACTGCCAAGCCAGGTCCTCACTGGACTAGAAACAAGCATCCTGGGACCGGTTTCGGGGTTTCACCCCTCATCAGCTAGGCTAGCTTGAATCCAGTGGCATGGGAAGCACGGGACCCTCGTCTGGGCATAGCCTTCCCACTTAGGGCGACAAAGCAAAAACAACAAGTGATGGACGGAATGCTGAACATTGTCAGACACTCACCCCCAGTCCAAGATCTGGGTTTAATCCATCGTTCTTTTGCTCACCATGCCACCCCAGTTTGGACCCAGCCATATGCAAATCAGTCTTGACCCTGTTCCTCATGGGAACAGTCCAGCCCGAACTGCCAAGCCAGGTCCTCACTGGACCAGAAACAAGCATCCTGGGACCGGTTTCGGGGTTTCACCCCTCATCAGCAAGGCTAGCTTGAATCCAGTGGCATGGGAAGCACGGGACCCACGTCTGGGCATACCCTTCCCACTTAGGGCGACAAAGCAAAAACAACAAGTGATGGACGGAATGCTGAACATTGTCAGACACTCACCCCCAGTCCAAGATCTGGGTTTAATCCATCGTTCTTTTGCTCACCATGCCAACCCAGTTTGGACCCAGCCATATGCAAATCAGTCTTGACCCTGTTCCTCATGGGAACAGTCCAGCCCGAGCTGCCAAGCCAGGTCCTCACTGGACCAGAAACAAGCATCCTGGGACCGGTTTCGGGGTTTCACCCCTCATCAGCCAGGCTAGCTTGAATCCAGTGGCATGGGAAGCACGGGACCCCCGTCTGGGCATACCCTTCCCACTTAGGGCGACAAAGCAAAAACAACAAGTGATGGACGGAATGCTGAACATTGTCAGACACTCACCCCCAGTCCAAGATCTGGGTTTAATCCATCGTTCTTTTGCTCACCATGCCACCCCAGTTTGGACCCAGCCATATGCAAATCAGTCTTGACCCTGTTCCTCATGGGAACAGTCCAGCCCGAACTGCCAAGCCAGGTCCTCACTGGACCAGAAACAAGCATCCTGGGACCGGTTTCGGGGTTTCACCCCTCATCAGCCAGGCTAGCTTGAATCCAGTGGCATGGGAAGCACGGGACCCACGTCTGGGCATACCCTTCCTACTTAGGGCGACAAAGCAAAAACAACAAGTGATGGACGGAATGCTGAACATTGTCAGACACTCACCCCCAGTCCAAGATCTGGGTTTAATCCATCGTTCTTTTGCTCACCATGCCACCCCAGTTTGGACCCAGCCATATGCAAATCAGTCTTGACCCTGTTCCTCATGGGAACAGTCCAGCCCGAACTGCCAAGCCAGGTCCTCACTTGACCAGAAACAAGCATCCTGGGACCGGTTTCGGGGTTTCACCCAACATCAGCCAGGCTAGCTTGAATCCAGTGGCATGGGAAGCACGGGACCCACGTCTGGGCATACCCTTCCCACTTAGGGCGACAAAGCAAAAACAACAAGTGATGGACGGAATGCTGAACATTGTCAGACACTCACCCCCAGTCCAAGAGCTGGGTTTAATCCATTGTTCTTTTGCTCACCATGCCACCCCAGTTTGGACCCAGCCATATGCAAATCAGTCTTGACCCTGTTCCTCATGGGAACAGTCCAGCCCGAACTGCCAAGCCAGGTCCTCACTGGACCAGAAACAAGCATCCTGGGACCGGTTTCGGGGTTTCACCCCTCATCAGCCAGGCTAGCTTCAATCCAGTGGCATGGAAAGCACGGGACCCACGTCTGGGCATACCCTTCCCACTTAGGGCGACAAAGCAAAAACAACAAGTGATGGACGGAATGCTGAACATTGTCAGACACTCACCCCCAGTCCAAGATCTGGTTTAATCCATCGTTCTTTTGCTCACCATGCCACCCCAGTTTGGACCCAGCCATATGCAAATCAGTCTTGACCCTGTTCCTCATGGGAACAGTCCAGCCCAAACTGCCAAGCCAGGTCCTCACTGGACCAGAAACAAGCATCCTGGGACTGGTTTCGGGGTTTCACCCCTCATCAGCCAGGCTAGCTTCAATCCAGTGGCATGGGAAGCACGGGACCCACGTCTGGGCATACCCTTCCCACTTAGGGCGACAAAGCAAAAACAACAAGTGATGGACGTAATGCTGAACATTGTCAGACACTCACCCCCAGTCCAAGATCTGGGTTTAATCCATCGTTCTTTTGCTCACCATGCCACCCCAGTTTGGACCCAGCCATATGCAAATCAGTCTTGACCCTGTTCCTCATGGGAACAGTCCAGCCCGAACTGCCAAGCCAGGTCCTCACTGGACCAGAAACAAGCATCCTGGGACCGGTTTCGGGGTTTCACCCCTCATCAGCCAGGCTAGCTTGAATCCAGTGGCATGGGAAGCACGGGACCCACGTCTGGGCATACCCTTCCCACTTAGGGCGACAAAGCAAAAACAACAAGTGATGGACGGAATGCTGAACATTGTCAGACACTCACCCCCAGTCCAAGATCTGGGTTAAATCCATCGTTCTTTTGCTCACCATGCCACCCCAGTTTGGACCCAGCCATATGCAAATCAGTCTTGACCCTGTTCCTCATGGGAACAGTCCAGCCCGAACTGCCAAGCCAGGTCCTCACTGGACCAGAAACAAGCATCCTGGGACCGGTTTCGGGGTTTCACCCCTTATCAGCCAGGCTAGCTTGAATCCAGTGGCATGGGAAGCAAGGGACCCACGTCTGGGCATACCCTTCCCACTTAGGGCAACAAAGCAAAAAAAACAAGTGATGGACGGAATGCTGAACATTGTCAGACACTCACCCCCAGTCCAAGATCTGGGTTTAATCCATCGTTCTTTTGCTCACCATGCCACCCCAGTTTGGACCCAGCCATATGCAAATCAGTCTTGACCCTGTTCCTCATGGGAACAGTCCAGCCCGAACTGCCAAGCCAGGTCCTCACTGGACCAGAAACAAGCATCCTGGGACCGGTTTCGGGGTTTCACCCCTCATCAGCCAGGCTAGCTTGAATCCAGTGGCATGGGAAGCACGGGACCCACGTCTGGGCACACCCTTCCCACTTAGGGCGACAAAGCAAAAACAACAAGTGATGGACGGAATGCTGAACATTGTCAGACACTCACCCCCAGTCCAAGATCTGGGTTTAATCCATCGTTCTTTTGCTCACCATGCCACCCCAGTTTGGACCCAGCCATATGCAAATCAGTCTTGACCCTGTTCCTCATGGGAACAGTCCAGCCCGAACTGCCAAGCCAGGTCCTCACTGGACCAGAAACAAGCATCCTGGGACCGGTTTCGGGGTTTCACCCCTCATCAGCCAGGCTAGCTTGAATCCAGTGGCATGGGAAGCACGGGACCCCCGTCTGGGCATACCCTTCCCACTTAGGGCGACAAAGCAAAAACAACAAGTGATGGACGGAATGCTGAACATTGTCAGACACTCACCCCCAGTCCAAGATCTGGGTTTAATCCATCGTTCTTTTGCTCACCATGCCACCCCAGTTTGGACCCAGCCATATGCAAATCAGTCTTGACCCTGTTCCTCATGGGAACAGTCCAGCCCGAACTGCCAAGCCAGGTCCTCACTGGACCAGAAACAAGCATCCTGGGACCGGTTTCGGGGTTTCACCCCTCATCAGCCAGGCTAGCTTGAATCCAGTGGCATGGGAAGCACGGGACCCACGTCTGGGCATACCCTTCCTACTTAGGGCGACAAAGCAAAAACAACAAGTGATGGACGGAATGCTGAACATTGTCAGACACTCACCCCCAGTCCAAGATCTGGGTTTAATCCATCGTTCTTTTGCTCACCATGCCACCCCAGTTTGGACCCAGCCATATGCAAATCAGTCTTGACCCTGTTCCTCATGGGAACAGTCCAGCCCGAACTGCCAAGCCAGGTCCTCACTTGACCAGAAACAAGCATCCTGGGACCGGTTTCGGGGTTTCACCCAACATCAGCCAGGCTAGCTTGAATCCAGTGGCATGGGAAGCACGGGACCCACGTCTGGGCATACCCTTCCCACTTAGGGCGACAAAGCAAAAACAACAAGTGATGGACGGAATGCTGAACATTGTCAGACACTCACCCCCAGTCCAAGAGCTGGGTTTAATCCATTGTTCTTTTGCTCACCATGCCACCCCAGTTTGGACCCAGCCATATGCAAATCAGTCTTGACCCTGTTCCTCATGGGAACAGTCCAGCCCGAACTGCCAAGCCAGGTCCTCACTGGACCAGAAACAAGCATCCTGGGACCGGTTTTGGGGTTTCACCCCTCATCAGCCAGGCTAGCTTCAATCCAGTGGCATGGAAAGCACGGGACCCACGTCTGGGCATACCCTTCCCACTTAGGGCGACAAAGCAAAAACAACAAGTGATGGACGGAATGCTGAACATTGTCAGACACTCACCCCCAGTCCAAGATCTGGTTTAATCCATCGTTCTTGTGCTCACCATGCCACCCCAGTTTGGACCCAGCCATATGCAAATCAGTCTTGACCCTGTTCCTCATGGGAACAGTCCAGCCCAAACTGCCAAGCCAGGTCCTCACTGGACCAGAAACAAGCATCCTGGGACTGGTTTCGGGGTTTCACCCCTCATCAGCCAGGCTAGCTTCAATCCAGTGGCATGGGAAGCACGGGACCCACGTCTGGGCATACCCTTCCCACTTAGGGCGACAAAGCAAAAACAACAAGTGATGGACGGAATGCTGAACATTGTCAGACACTCACCCCCAGTCCAAGATCTGGGTTTAATCCATCGTTCTTTTGCTCACCATGCCACCCCAGTTTGGACCCAGCCATATGCAAATCAGTCTTGACCCTGTTCCTCATGGGAACAGTCCAGCCCGAACTGCCAAGCCAGGTCCTCACTGGACCAGAAACAAGCATCCTGGGACCGGTTTCGGGGTTTCACCCCTCATCAGCCAGGCTAGCTTGAATCCAGTGGCATGGGAAGCACGGGACCCACGTCTGGGCATACCCTTCCCACTTAGGGCGACAAAGCAAAAACAACAAGTGATGGACGGAATGCTGAACATTGTCAGACACTCACCCCCAGTCCAAGATCTGGGTTAAATCCATCGTTCTTTTGCTCACCATGCCACCCCAGTTTGGACCCAGCCATATGCAAATCAGTCTTGACCCTGTTCCTCATGGGAACAGTCCAGCCCGAACTGCCAAGCCAGGTCCTCACTGGACCAGAAACAAGCATCCTGGGACCGGTTTCGGGGTTTCACCCCTTATCAGCCAGGCTAGCTTGAATCCAGTGGCATGGGAAGCAAGGGACCCACGTCTGGGCATACCCTTCCCACTTAGGGCGACAAAGCAAAAAAAACAAGTGATGGACGGAATGCTGAACATTGTCAGACACTCACCCCCAGTCCAAGATCTGGGTTTAATCCATCGTTCTTTTGCTCACCATGCCACCCCAGTTTGGACCCAGCCATATGCAAATCAGTCTTGACCCTGTTCCTCATGGGAACAGTCCAGCCCGAACTGCCAAGCCAGGTCCTCACTGGACCAGAAACAAGCATCCTGGGACCGGTTTCGGGGTTTCACCCCTCATCAGCCAGGCTAGCTTGAATCCAGTGGCATGGGAAGCACGGGACCCACGTCTGGGCACACCCTTCCCACTTAGGGCGACAAAGCAAAAACAACAAGTGATGGACGGAATGCTGAACATTGTCAGACACTCACCCCCAGTCCAAGATCTGGGTTTAATCCATCGTTCTTTTGCTCACCATGCCACCCCAGTTTGGACCCAGCCATATGCAAATCAGTCTTGACCCTGTTCCTCATGGGAACAGTCCAGCCCGAACTGCCAAGCCAGGTCCTCACTGGACCAGAAACAAGCATCCTGGGAGCGGTTTCGGGGATTTCACCCCTCATCAGCCAGGCTAGCTTGAATCCAGTGGCATGGGAAGCACGGGACCCACGTCTGTGCATACCCTTCCCACTTAGGGCGACAAAGCAAAAACAACAAGTGATGGACGGAATGCTGAACATTGTCAGACACTCACCCCCAGTCCAAGATCTGGGTTTAATCCATCGTTCTTTTGCTCACCATGCCACCCCAGTTTGGACCCAGCCATATGCAAATCAGTCTTGACCCTGTTCCTCATGGGAACAGTCCAGCCCAAACTGCCAAGCCAGGTCCTCACTGGACCAGAAACAAGCATCCTGGGACCGGTTTGGGGTTTCACCCCTCATCAGCCAGGCTAGCTTGAATCCAGTGGCATGGGAAGCACGGGACCCACGTCTGGGCATACCCTTCCCACTTAGGGTGACAAAGCAAAAACAACAAGTGATGGACGGAATGCTGAACATTGTCAGACACTCACCCCCAGTCCAAGATCTGGGTTTAATCCATCGTTCTTTTGCTCACCATGCCACCCCAGTTTGGACCCAGCCATATGCAAATCAGTCTTGACCCTGTTCCTCATGGGAACAGTCCAGCCCGAACTGCCAAGCCAGGTCCTCACTGGACCAGAAACAAGCATCCTGGGACCGGTTTCGGGGTTTCACCCCTCATCAGCCAGGCTAGCTTGAATCCAGTGGCATGGGAAGCACGGGACCCACGTCTGGGCATACCCTTCCCACTTAGGGTAACAAAGCAAAAACAACAAGTGATGGACGGAATGCTGAACATTGTCAGACACTCACCCCCAGTCCAAGATCTGGGTTTAATCCATCGTTCTTTTGCTCACCATGCCACCCCAGTTTGGACCCAGCCATATGCAAATCAGTCTTGACCCTGTTCCTCATGGGAACAGTCCAGCCCGAACTGCCAAGCCAGGTCCTCACTGGACCAGAAACAAGCATCCTGGGACCGGTTTCGGGGTTTCACCCCTCATCAGCCAGGCTAGCTTGAATCCAGTGGCATGGGAAGCACGGGACCCACGTCTGGGCATACCCTTCCCACTTAGGGCGACAAAGCAAAAACAACAAGTGATGGACGGAATGCTGAACATTGTCAGACACTCACCCCCAGTCCAAGATCTGGGTTTAATCCATCGTTCTTTTGCTCACCATGCCACCCCAGTTTGGACCCAGCCATATGCAAATCAGTCTTGACCCTGTTCCTCATGGGAACAGTCCAGCCCGAACTGCCAAGCCAGGTCCTCACTGGACCAGAAACAAGCATCCTGGGACCGGTTTCGGGGTTTCACCCCTCATCAGCCAGGCTAGCTTGAATCCAGTGGCATGGGAAGCACGGGACCCACGTCTGGGCATACCCTTCCCACTTAGGGCGACAAAGCAAAAACAACAAGTGATGGACGGAATGCTGAACATTGTCAGACACTCACCCCCAGTCCAAGATCTGGGTTTAATCCATCGTTCTTTTGCTCACCATGCCACCCCAGTTTGGACCCAGCCATATGCAAATCAGTCTTGACCCTGTTCCTCATGGGAACAGTCCAGCCCGAACTGCCAAGCCAGGTCCTCACTGGACCAGAAACAAGTATCCTGGGACCGGTTTCGGGGTTTCACCCCTCATCAGCCAGGCTAGCTTGAATCCAGTGGCATGGGAAGCACGGGACCCACGTCTGGGCATACCCTTCCCACTTAGGGCGACAAAGCAAAAACAACAAGTGATGGACGGAATGCTGAACATTGTCAGACACTCACCCCCAGTCCAAGATCTGGGTTTAATCCATCGTTCTTTTGCTCACCATGCCACCCCAGTTTGGACCCAGCCATATGCAAATCAGTCTTGACCCTGTTCCTCATGGGAACAGTCCAGCCCGAACTGCCAAGCCAGGTCCTCACTGGACCAGAAACAAGCATCCTGGGACCGGTTTCGGGGTTTCACCCCTCATCAGCCAGGCTAGCTTGAATCCAGTGGCATGGGAAGCACGGGACCCACGTCTGGGCATACCCTTCCTACTTAGGGCGACAAAGCAAAAACAACAAGTGATGGACGGAATGCTGAACATTGTCAGACACTCACCCCCAGTCCAAGATCTGGGTTTAATCCATCGTTCTTTTGCTCACCATGCCACCCCAGTTTGGACCCAGCCATATGCAAATCAGTCTTGACCCTGTTCCTCATGGGAACAGTCCAGCCCGAACTGCCAAGCCAGGTCCTCACTGGACCAGAAACAAGCATCCTGGGACCGGTTTCGGGGTTTCACCCAACATCAGCCAGGCTAGCTTGAATCCAGTGGCATGGGAAGCACGGGACCCACGTCTGGGCATACCCTTCCCACTTAGGGCGACAAAGCAAAAACAACAAGTGATGGACGGAATGCTGAACATTGTCAGACACTCACCCCCAGTCCAAGAGCTGGGTTTAATCCATTGTTCTTTTGCTCACCATGCCACCCCAGTTTGGACCCAGCCATATGCAAATCAGTCTTGACCCTGTTCCTCATGGGAACAGTCCAGCCCGAACTGCCAAGCCAGGTCCTCACTGGACCAGAAACAAGCATCCTGGGACCGGTTTCGGGGTTTCACCCCTCATCAGCCAGGCTAGCTTCAATCCAGTGGCATGGAAAGCACGGGACCCACGTCTGGGCATACCCTTCCCACTTAGGGCGACAAAGCAAAAACAACAAGTGATGGACGGAATGCTGAACATTGTCAGACACTCACCCCCAGTCCAAGATCTGGTTTAATCCATCGTTCTTTTGCTCACCATGCCACCCCAGTTTGGACCCAGCCATATGCAAATCAGTCTTGACCCTGTTCCTCATGGGAACAGTCCAGCCCAAACTGCCAAGCCAGGTCCTCACTGGACCAGAAACAAGCATCCTGGGACTGGTTTCGGGGTTTCACCCCTCATCAGCCAGGCTAGCTTCAATCCAGTGGCATGGGAAGCACGGGACCCACGTCTGGGCATACCCTTCCCACTTAGGGCGACAAAGCAAAAACAACAAGTGATGGACGGAATGCTGAACATTGTCATACACTCACCCCCAGTCCAAGATCTGGGTTTAATCCATCGTTCTTTTGCTCACCATGCCACCCCAGTTTGGACCCAGCCATATGCAAATCAGTCTTGACCCTGTTCCTCATGGGAACAGTCCAGCCCGAACTGCCAAGCCAGGTCCTCACTGGACCAGAAACAAGCATCCTGGGACCGGTTTCGGGGTTTCACCCCTCATCAGCCAGGCTAGCTTGAATCCAGTGGCATGGGAAGCACGGGACCCACGTCTGGGCATACCCTTCCCACTTAGGGCGACAAAGCAAAAACAACAAGTGATGGACGGAATGCTGAACATTGTCAGACACTCACCCCCAGTCCAAGATCTGGGTTAAATCCATCGTTCTTTTGCTCACCATGCCACCCCAGTTTGGACCCAGCCATATGCAAATCAGTCTTGACCCTGTTCCTCATGGGAACAGTCCAGCCCGAACTGCCAAGCCAGGTCCTCACTGGACCAGAAACAAGCATCCTGGGACCGGTTTCGGGGTTTCACCCCTTATCAGCCAGGCTAGCTTGAATCCAGTGGCATGGGAAGCAAGGGACCCACGTCTGGGCATACCCTTCCCACTTAGGGCGACAAAGCAAAAAAAACAAGTGATGGACGGAATGCTGAACATTGTCAGACACTCACCCCCAGTCCAAGATCTGGGTTTAATCCATCGTTCTTTTGCTCACCATGCCACCCCAGTTTGGACCCAGCCATATGCAAATCAGTCTTGACCCTGTTCCTCATGGGAACAGTCCAGCCCGAACTGCCAAGCCAGGTCCTCACTGGACCAGAAACAAGCATCCTGGGACCGGTTTCGGGGTTTCACCCCTCATCAGCCAGGCTAGCTTGAATCCAGTGGCATGGGAAGCACGGGACCCACGTCTGGGCACACCCTTCCCACTTAGGGCGACAAAGCAAAAACAACAAGTGATGGACGGAATGCTGAACATTGTCAGACACTCACCCCCAGTCCAAGATCTGGGTTTAATCCATCGTTCTTTTGCTCACCATGCCACCCCAGTTTGGACCCAGCCATATGCAAATCAGTCTTGACCCTGTTCCTCATGGGAACAGTCCAGCCCGAACTGCCAAGCCAGGTCCTCACTGGACCAGAAACAAGCATCCTGGGAGCGGTTTCGGGGATTTCACCCCTCATCAGCCAGGCTAGCTTGAATCCAGTGGCATGGGAAGCACGGGACCCACGTCTGTGCATACCCTTCCCACTTAGGGCGACAAAGCAAAAACAACAAGTGATGGACGGAATGCTGAACATTGTCAGACACTCACCCCCAGTCCAAGATCTGGGTTTAATCCATCGTTCTTTTGCTCACCATGCCACCCCAGTTTGGACCCAGCCATATGCAAATCAGTCTTGACCCTGTTCCTCATGGGAACAGTCCAGCCCAAACTGCCAAGCCAGGTCCTCACTGGACCAGAAACAAGCATCCTGGGACCGGTTTGGGGTTTCACCCCTCATCAGCCAGGCTAGCTTGAATCCAGTGGCATGGGAAGCACGGGACCCACGTCTGGGCATACCCTTCCCACTTAGGGTGACAAAGCAAAAACAACAAGTGATGGACGGAATGCTGAACATTGTCAGACACTCACCCCCAGTCCAAGATCTGGGTTTAATCCATCGTTCTTTTGCTCACCATGCCACCCCAGTTTGGACCCAGCCATATGCAAATCAGTCTTGACCCTGTTCCTCATGGGAACAGTCCAGCCCGAACTGCCAAGCCAGGTCCTCACTGGACCAGAAACAAGCATCCTGGGACCGGTTTCGGGGTTTCACCCCTCATCAGCCAGGCTAGCTTGAATCCAGTGGCATGGGAAGCACGGGACCCACGTCTGGGCATACCCTTCCCACTTAGGGTAACAAAGCAAAAACAACAAGTGATGGACGGAATGCTGAACATTGTCAGACACTCACCCCCAGTCCAAGATCTGGGTTTAATCCATCGTTCTTTTGCTCACCATGCCACCCCAGTTTGGACCCAGCCATATGCAAATCAGTCTTGACCCTGTTCCTCATGGGAACAGTCCAGCCCGAACTGCCAAGCCAGGTCCTCACTGGACCAGAAACAAGCATCCTGGGACCGGTTTCGGGGTTTCACCCCTCATCAGCCAGGCTAGCTTGAATCCAGTGGCATGAGAAGCACGGGACCCACGTCTGGGCATACCCTTCCCACTTAGGGCGACAAAGCAAAAACAACAAGTGATGGACGGAATGCTGAACATTGTCAGACACTCACCCCCAGTCCAAGATCTGGGTTTAATCCATCGTTC
Source organism: Pleurodeles waltl (assembly GCF_031143425.1). Classification (NCBI taxonomy): domain Eukaryota; kingdom Metazoa; phylum Chordata; class Amphibia; order Caudata; family Salamandridae; genus Pleurodeles; species Pleurodeles waltl. Next base: position 1,423,051,207 of record NC_090446.1, read on the forward strand.
TTTTGCTCACCATGCCACCCCAGTTTGGACCCAGCCATATGCAAATCAGTCTTGACCCTGTTCCTCATGGGAACAGTCCAGCCCGAACTGCCAAGCCAGGTCCTCACTGGACCAGAAACAAGCATCCTGGGACCGGTTTCGGGGTTTCATCCCTCATCAGCCAGGCTAGCTTGAATCCAGTGGCATGGGAAGCACGGGACCCACGTCTGGGCATACCCTTCCCACTTAGGGCGACAAAGCAAAAACAACAAGTGATGGACGGAATGCTGAACATTGTCAGACACTCACCCCCAGTCCAAGGTCTGGGTTTAATCCATCGTTCTTTTGCTCACCATGCCACCCCAGTTTGGACCCAGCCATATGCAAATCAGTCTTGACCCTGTTCCTCATGGGAACAGTCCAGCCCGAACTGCCAAGCCAGGTCCTCACTGGACCAGAAACAAGCATCCTGGGACCGGTTTCGGGGTTTCACCCCTCATCAGCCAGGCTAGCTTGAATCCAGTGGCATGGGAAGCACGGGACCCACGTCTGGGCATACCCTTCCCACTTAGGGCGACAAAGCAAAAACAACAAGTGATGGACGGAATGCTGAACATTGTCAGACACTCACCCCCAGTCCAAGGTCTGGGTTTAATCCATCGTTCTTTTGCTCACCATGCCACCCCAGTTTGGACCCAGCCATATGCAAATCAGTCTTGACCCTGTTCCTCATGGGAACAGTCCAGCCCGAACTGCCAAGCCAGGTCCTCACTGGACCAGAAACAAGCATCCTGGGACCGGTTTCGGGGTTTCACCCCTCATCAGCCAGGCTAGCTTGAATCCAGTGGCATGGGAAGCACGGGACCCACGTCTGGGCATACCCTTCCCACTTAGGGCGACAAAGCAAAAACAACAAGTGATGGACGGAATGCTGAACATTGTCAGACACTCACCCCCAGTCCAAGATCTGGGTTTAATCCATCGTTCTTTTGCTCACCATGCCACCCCAGTTTGGACCCAGCCATATGCAAATCAGTCTTGACCCTGTTCCTCATGGGAACAGTCCAGCCCGAACTGCCAAGCCAGGTCCTCACTGGACCAGAAACAAGCATCCTGGGACCGGTTTCGGGGTTTCACCCCTCATCAGCCAGGCTAGCTTGAATCCAGTGGCATGGGAAGCACGGGACCCACGTCTGGGCATACCCTTCCCACTTAGGGCGACAAAGCAAAAACAACAAGTGATGGACGGAATGCTGAACATTGTCAGACACTCACCCCCAGTCCAAGATCTGGGTTTAATCCATCGTTCTTTTGCTCACCATGCCACCCCAGTTTGGACCCAGCCATATGCAAATCAGTCTTGACCCTGTTCCTCATGGGAACAGTCCAGCCCGAACTGCCAAGCCAGGTCCTCACTGGACCAGAAACAAGCATCCTGGGACCGGTTTCGGGGTTTCACCCCTCATCAGCCAGACTAGCTTGAATCCAGTGGCATGGGAAGCACGGGACCCACGACTGGGCATACCCTTCCCACTTAGGGCGACAAAGCAAAAACAACAAGTGATGGACGGAATGCTGAACATTGTCAGACACTCACCCCCAGTCCAAGATCTGGATTTAATCCATCGTTCTTTTGCTCACCATGCCACCCTAGTTTGGACCCAGCCATATGCAAATCAGTCTGGACCCTGTTCCTCATGGGAACAGTCCAGCCCGAACTGCCAAGCCAGGTCCTCACTGGACCAGAAACAAGCATCCTGGGACCGGTTTCGGGGTTTCACCCCTCATCAGCCAGGCTAGCTTGAATCCAGTGGCATGGGAAGCACGGGACCCACGTCTGGGCATACCCTTCCCACTTAGGGCGACAAAGCAAAAACAACAAGTGATGGACGGAATGCTGAACATTGTCAGACACTCACCCCCAGTCCAAGATCTGGGTTTAATCCATTGTTCTTTTGCTCACCATGCCACCCCAGTTTGGAACCAGACATATGCAAAGCAGTCTTGACCCTGTTCCTCATGGGAACAGTCCAGCCCGAACTGCCAAGCCAGGTCCTCACTGGACCAGAAACAAGCATCCTGGGACCGGTTTCGGGGTTTCACCCCTCATCAGCCAGGCTAGCTTGAATCCAGTGGCATGGGATGCACGGGACCCACGTCTGGGCATACCCTTCCCACTTAGGGCGACAAAGCAAAAACAACAAGTGATGGACGGAATGCTGAACATTGTCAGACACTCACCCCCAGTCCAAGATCTGGGTTTAATCCATCGTTCTTTTGCTCACCATGCCACCCCAGTTTGGACCCAGCCATATGCAAATCAGTCTTGACCCTGTTCCTCATGGGAACAGTCCAGCCCGAACTGCCAAGCCAGGTCCTCACTGGACCAGAAACAAGCATCCTGGGACCGGTTTCGGGGTTTCACCCCTCATCAGCCAGGCTAGCTTGAATCCAGTGGCATGGGAAGCACGGGACCCACGTCTGGGCATACCCTTCCCACTTAGGGCGACAAAGCAAAAACAACAAGTGATGGACGGAATGCTGAACATTGTCAGACACTCACCCCCAGTCCAAGATCTGGGTTTAATCCATCGTTCTTTTGCTCACCATGCCACCCCAGTTTGGACCCAGCCATATGCAAATCAGTCCTGACCCTGTTCCTCATGGGAACAGTCCAGCCCGAACTGCCAAGCCAGGTCCTCACTGGACCAGAAAAAAGCATCCTGGGACCGGTTTCGGGGTTTCACCCCTCATCAGCCAGGCTAGCTTGAATCCAGTGGCATGGGAAGCACGGGACCCACGTCTGGGCATACCCTTCCCACTTAGGGCGACAAAGCAAAAACAACAAGTGATGGACGGAATGCTGAACATTGTCAGACACTCACCCCCAGTCCAAGATCTGGGTTTAATCCATCGTTCTTTTGCTCACCATGCCACCCCAGTTTGGACCCAGCCATATGCAAATCAGTCTTGACCCTGTTCCTCATGGGAACAGTCCAGCCCGAACTGCCAAGCCAGGTCCTCACTTGACCAGAAACAAGCATCCTGGGACCGGTTTCGGTGTTTCACCCCTCATCAGCCAGGCTAGCTTGAATCCAGTGGCATGGGAAGCACGGGACCCACGTCTGGGCATACCCTTCCCACTTAGGGCGACAAAGCAAAAACAACAAGTGATGGACGGAATGCTGAACATTGTCAGACACTCACCCCAGTCCAAGATCTGGGTTTAATCCATCGTTCTTTTGCTCACCATGCCACCCCAGTTTGGACCCAGCCATATGCAAATCAGTCTTGACCCTGTTCCTCATGGGAACAGTCCAGCCCGAACTGCCAAGCCAGGTCCTCACTGGACCAGAAACAAGCATCCTGGGACCGGTTTCGGGGTTTCACCCCTCATCAGCCAGGCTAGCTTGAATCCAGTGGCATGGGAAGCACGGGACCCACGTCTGGGCATACCCTTCCCACTTAGGGCGACAAAGCAAAAACAACAAGTGATGGACGGAATGCTGAACATTGTCAGACATTCACCCCCAGTCCAAGATCTGGTTTAATCCATCGTTCTTTTGCTCACATTGCCACCCCAGTTTGGACCCAGCCATATGCAAATCAGTCTTGACCCTGTTCCTCATGGGAACAGTCCAGCCCGAACTGCCAAGCCAGGTCCTCACTGGACCAGAAACAAGCATCCGGGGACTGGTTTCGGGGTTTCACCCCTCATCAGCCAGGCTAGCTTCAATCCAGTGGCATGGGAAGCACGGGACCCACGTCTGGGCATACCCTTCCCACTTAGGGCGACAAAGCAAAAACAACAAGTGATGGACGGAATGCTGAACATTGTCAGACACTCACCCCCAGTCCAAGATCTGGGTTTAATCCATCGTTCTTTTGCTCACCATGCCACCCCAGTTTGGACCCAGCCATATACAAATCAGTCTTGACCCTGTTCCTCATGGGAACAGTCCAGCCCGAACTGCCAAGCCAGGTCCTCACTGGACCAGAAACAAGCATCCTGGGACCGGTTTCGGGGTTTCACCCCTCATCAGCCAGGCTAGCTTGAATCCAGTGGCATGGGAAGCACGGGACCCACGTCTGGGCATACCCTTCCCACTTAGGGCGACAAAGCAAAAACAACAAGTGATGGACGGAATGCTGAACATTGTCAGACACTCACCCCCAGTCCAAGATCTGGGTTTAATCCATCGTTCTTTTGCTCACCATGCCACCCCAGTTTGGACCCAGCCATATGCAAATCAGTCTTGACCCTGTTCCTCATGGGAACAGTCCAGCCCGAACTGCCAAGCCAGGTCCTCACTGGACCAGAAACAAGCATCCTGGGACCGGTTTCGGGGTTTCACCCCTCATCAGCCAGGCTAGCTTGAATCCAGTGGCATGGGAAGCACGGGACCCACGTCTGGGCATACCCTTCCCACTTAGGGCGACAAAGCAAAAACAACAAGTGATGGACGGAATGCTGAACATTGTCAGACACTCACCCCCAGTCCAAGATCTGGGTTTAATCCATCGTTCTTTTGCTCACCATGCCACCCCAGTTTGGACCCAGCCATATGCAAATCAGTCTTGACCCTGTTCCTCATGGGAACAGTCCAGCCCGAACTGCCAAGCCAGGTCCTCACTGGACCAGAAACAAGCATCCTGGGACCGGTTTCGGGGTTTCACCCCTCATCAGCCAGGCTAGCTTGAATCCAGTGGCATGGGAAGCACGGGACCCCCGTCTGGGCATACCCTTCCCACTTAGGGCGACAAAGCAAAAACAACAAGTGATGGACGGAATGCTGAACATTGTCAGACACTCACCCCCAGTCCAAGATCTGGGTTTAATCCATCGTTCTTTTGCTCACCATGCCACCCCAGTTTGGACCCAGCCATATGCAAATCAGTCTTGACCCTGTTCCTCATGGGAACAGTCCAGCCCGAACTGCCAAGCCAGGTCCTCACTGGACCAGAAACAAGCATCCTGGGACCGGTTTCGGGGTTTCACCCCTCATCAGCCAGGCTAGCTTGAATCCAGTGGCATGGGAAGCACGGGACCCACGTCTGGGCATACCCTTCCTACTTAGGGCGACAAAGCAAAAACAACAAGTGATGGACGGAATGCTGAACATTGTCAGACACTCACCCCCAGTCCAAGATCTGGGTTTAATCCATCGCTCTTTTGCTCACCATGCCACCCCAGTTTGGACCCAGCCATATGCAAATCAGTCTTGACCCTGTTCCTCATGGGAACAGTCCAGCCCGAACTGCCAAGCCAGGTCCTCACTTGACCAGAAACAAGCATCCTGGGACCGGTTTCGGGGTTTCACCCAACATCAGCCAGGCTAGCTTGAATCCAGTGGCATGGGAAGCACGGGACCCACGTCTGGGCATACCCTTCCCACTTAGGGCGACAAAGCAAAAACAACAAGTGATGGACGGAATGCTGAACATTGTCAGACACTCACCCCCAGTCCAAGAGCTGGGTTTAATCCATTGTTCTTTTGCTCACCATGCCACCCCAGTTTGGACCCAGCCATATGCAAATCAGTCTTGACCCTGTTCCTCATGGGAACAGTCCAGCCCGAACTGCCAAGCCAGGTCCTCACTGGACCAGAAACAAGCATCCTGGGACCGGTTTCGGGGTTTCACCCCTCATCAGCCAGGCTAGCTTCAATCCAGTGGCATGGAAAGCACGGGACCCACGTCTGGGCATACCCTTCCCACTTAGGGCGACAAAGCAAAAACAACAAGTGATGGACGGAATGCTGAACATTGTCAGACACTCACCCCCAGTCCAAGATCTGGTTTAATCCATCGTTCTTTTGCTCACCATGCCACCCCAGTTTGGACCCAGCCATATGCAAATCAGTCTTGACCCTGTTCCTCATGGGAACAGTCCAGCCCAAACTGCCAAGCCAGGTCCTCACTGGACCAGAAACAAGCATCCTGGGACTGGTTTCGGGGTCTCACCCCTCATCAGCCAGGCTAGCTTCAATCCAGTGGCATGGGAAGCACGGGACCCACGTCTGGGCATACCCTTCCCACTTAGGGCGACAAAGCAAAAACAACAAGTGATGGACGGAATGCTGAACATTGTCAGACACTCACCCCCAGTCCAAGATCTGGGTTTAATCCATCGTTCTTTTGCTCACCATGCCACCCCAGTTTGGACCCAGCCATATGCAAATCAGTCTTGACCCTGTTCCTCATGGGAACAGTCCAGCCCGAACTGCCAAGCCAGGTCCTCACTGGACCAGAAACAAGCATCCTGGGACCGGTTTCGGGGTTTCACCCCTCATCAGCCAGGCTAGCTTGAATCCAGTGGCATGGGAAGCACGGGACCCACGTCTGGGCATACCCTTCCCACTTAGGGCGACAAAGCAAAAACAACAAGTGATGGACGGAATGCTGAACATTGTCAGACACTCACCCCCAGTCCAAGATCTGGGTTAAATCCATCGTTCTTTTGCTCACCATGCCACCCCAGTTTGGACCCAGCCATATGCAAATCAGTCTTGACCCTGTTCCTCATGGGAACAGTCCAGCCCGAACTGCCAAGCCAGGTCCTCACTGGACCAGAAACAAGCATCCTGGGACCGGTTTCGGGGTTTCACCCCTTATCAGCCAGGCTAGCTTGAATCCAGTGGCATGGGAAGCAAGGGACCCACGTCTGGGCATACCCTTCCCACTTAGGGCGACAAAGCAAAAAAAACAAGTGATGGACGGAATGCTGAACATTGTCAGACACTCACCCCCAGTCCAAGATCTGGGTTTAATCCATCGTTCTTTTGCTCACCATGCCACCCCAGTTTGGACCCAGCCATATGCAAATCAGTCTTGACCCTGTTCCTCATGGGAACAGTCCAGCCCGAACTGCCAAGCCAGGTCCTCACTGGACCAGAAACAAGCATCCTGGGACCGGTTTCGGGGTTTCACCCCTCATCAGCCAGGCTAGCTTGAATCCAGTGGCATGGGAAGCACGGGACCCACGTCTGGGCACACCCTTCCCACTTAGGGCGACAAAGCAAAAACAACAAGTGATGGACGGAATGCTGAACATTGTCAGACACTCACCCCCAGTCCAAGATCTGGGTTTAATCCATCGTTCTTTTGCTCACCATGCCACCCCAGTTTGGACCCAGCCATATGCAAATCAGTCTTGACCCTGTTCCTCATGGGAACAGTCCAGCCCGAACTGCCAAGCCAGGTCCTCACTGGACCAGAAACAAGCATCCTGGGAGCGGTTTCGGGGATTTCACCCCTCATCAGCCAGGCTAGCTTGAATCCAGTGGCATGGGAAGCACGGGACCCACGTCTGTGCATACCCTTCCCACTTAGGGCGACAAAGCAAAAACAACAAGTGATGGACGGAATGCTGAACATTGTCAGACACTCACCCCCAGTCCAAGATCTGGGTTTAATCCATCGTTCTTTTGCTCACCATGCCACCCCAGTTTGGACCCAGCCATATGCAAATCAGTCTTGACCCTGTTCCTCATGGGAACAGTCCAGCCCAAACTGCCAAGCCAGGTCCTCACTGGACCAGAAACAAGCATCCTGGGACCGGTTTGGGGTTTCACCCCTCATCAGCCAGGCTAGCTTGAATCCAGTGGCATGGGAAGCACGGGACCCACGTCTGGGCATACCCTTCCCACTTAGGGTGACAAAGCAAAAACAACAAGTGATGGACGGAATGCTGAACATTGTCAGACACTCACCCCCAGTCCAAGATCTGGGTTTAATCCATCGTTCTTTTGCTCACCATGCCACCCCAGTTTGGACCCAGCCATATGCAAATCAGTCTTGACCCTGTTCCTCATGGGAACAGTCCAGCCCGAACTGCCAAGCCAGGTCCTCACTGGACCAGAAACAAGCATCCTGGGACCGGTTTCGGGGTTTCACCCCTCATCAGCCAGGCTAGCTTGAATCCAGTGGCATGGGAAGCACGGGACCCACGTCTGGGCATACCCTTCCCACTTAGGGTAACAAAGCAAAAACAACAAGTGATGGACGGAATGCTGAACATTGTCAGACACTCACCCCCAGTCCAAGATCTGGGTTTAATCCATCGTTCTTTTGCTCACCATGCCACCCCAGTTTGGACCCAGCCATATGCAAATCAGTCTTGACCCTGTTCCTCATGGGAACAGTCCAGCCCGAACTGCCAAGCCAGGTCCTCACTGGACCAGAAACAAGCATCCTGGGACCGGTTTCGGGGTTTCACCCCTCATCAGCCAGGCTAGCTTGAATCCAGTGGCATGGGAAGCACGGGACCCATGTCTGGGCATACCCTTCCCACTTAGGGCGACAAAGCAAAAACAACAAGTGATGGACGGAATGCTGAACATTGTCAGACACTCACCCCCAGTCCAAGATCTGGGTTTAATCCATCGTTCTTTTGCTCACCATGCCACCCCAGTTTGGACCCAGCCATATGCAAATCAGTCTTGACCCTGTTCCTCATGGGAACAGTCCAGCCCGAACTGCCAAGCCAGGTCCTCACTGGACCAGAAACAAGCATCCTGGGACCGGTTTCGGGGTTTCACCCCTCATCAGCCAGGCTAGCTTGAATCCAGTGGCATGGGAAGCACGGGACCCACGTCTGGGCATACCCTTCCCACTTAGGGCGACAAAGCAAAAACAACAAGTGATGGACGGAATGCTGAACATTGTCAGACACTCACCCCCAGTCCAAGATCTGGGTTTAATCCATCGTTCTTTTGCTCACCATGCCATCCCAGTTTGGACCCAGCCATATGCAAATCAGTCTTGACCCTGTTCCTCATGGGAACAGTCCAGCCCGAACTGCCAAGCCAGGTCCTCACTGGACCAGAAACAAGCATCCTGGGACCGGTTTCGGGGTTTCACCCCTCATCAGCCAGGCTAGCTTGAATCCAGTGGCATGGGAAGCACGGGACCCACGTCTGGGCATACCCTTCCCACTTAGGGCGACAAAGCAAAAACAACAAGTGATGGACGGAATGCTGAACATTGTCAGACACTCACCCCCAGTCCAAGATCTGGGTTTAATCCATCGTTCTTTTGCTCACCATGCCACCCCAGTTTGGACCCAGCCATATGCAAATCAGTCTTGACCCTGTTCCTCATGGGAACAGTCCAGCCCGAACTGCCAAGCCAGGTCCTCACTGGACCAGAAACAAGCATCCTGGGACCGGTTTCGGGGTTTCACCCCTCATCAGCCAGGCTAGCTTGAATCCAGTGGCATGGAAAGCACGGGACCCACGTCTGGGCATACCCTTCCCACTTAGGGCGACAAAGCAAAAAAAACTAGTGATGGACGGAATGCTGAACATTGTCAGACACTCACCCCGAGTCCAAGATCTGGGTTTAATCCATCGTTCTTTTTCTCACCATGCCACCCCAGTTTGGACCCAGCCATATGCAAATCAGTCTTGACCCTGTTCCTCATGGGAACAGTCCAGCCCGAACTGCCAAGCCAGGTCCTCACTGGACCAGAAACAAGCATCCTGGGACCGGTTTAGGGGTTTCACCCCTCATCAGCCAGGCTAGCTTGAATCCAGTGGCATGGGAAGCACGGGACCCACGTCTGGGCATACCCTTCCCACTTAGGGCGACAAAGCAAAAACAACAAGTGATGGACGGAATGCTGAACATTGTCAGACACTCACCCCCAGTCCAAGATCTGGGTTTAATCCATCGTTCTTTTGCTCACCATGCCACCCCAGTTTGGACCCAGCCATATGCAAATCAGTCTTGACCCTGTTCCTCATGGGAACAGTCCAGCCCGAACTGCCAAGCCAGGTCCTCACTGGACCAGAAACAAGCATCCTGGGACCGGTTTCGGGGTTTCACCCCTCATCAGCCAGGCTAGCTTGAATCCAGTGGCATGGGAAGCACGGGACCCACGTCTGGGCACACCCTTCCCACTTAGGGCGACAAAGCAAAAACAACAAGTGATGGACGGAATGCTGAACATTGTCAGACACTCACCCCCAGTCCAAGATCTGGGTTTAATCCATCGTTCTTTTGCTCACCATGCCACCCCAGTTTGGACCCAGCCATATGCAAATCAGTCTTGACCCTGTTCCTCATGGGAACAGTCCAGCCCGAACTGCCAAGCCAGGTCCTCACTGGACCAGAAACAAGCATCCTGGGAGCGGTTTCGGGGATTTCACCCCTCATCAGCCAGGCTAGCTTGAATCCAGTGGCATGGGAAGCACGGGACCCACGTCTGTGCATACCCTTCCCACTTAGGGCGACAAAGCAAAAACAACAAGTGATGGACGGAATGCTGAACATTGTCAGACACTCACCCCCAGTCCAAGATCTGGGTTTAATCCATCGTTCTTTTGCTCACCATGCCACCCCAGTTTGGACCCAGCCATATGCAAATCAGTCTTGACCCTGTTCCTCATGGGAACAGTCCAGCCCAAACTGCCAAGCCAGGTCCTCACTGGACCAGAAACAAGCATCCTGGGACCGGTTTGGGGTTTCACCCCTCATCAGCCAGGCTAGCTTGAATCCAGTGGCATGGGAAGCACGGGACCCACGTCTGGGCATACCCTTCCCACTTAGGGTGACAAAGCAAAAACAACAAGTGATGGACGGAATGCTGAACATTGTCAGACACTCACCCCCAGTCCAAGATCTGGGTTTAATCCATCGTTCTTTTGCTCACCATGCCACCCCAGTTTGGACCCAGCCATATGCAAATCAGTCTTGACCCTGTTCCTCATGGGAACAGTCCAGCCCGAACTGCCAAGCCAGGTCCTCACTGGACCAGAAACAAGCATCCTGGGACCGGTTTCGGGGTTTCACCCCTCATCAGCCAGGCTAGCTTGAATCCAGTGGCATGGGAAGCACGGGACCCACGTCTGGGCATACCCTTCCCACTTAGGGTAACAAAGCAAAAACAACAAGTGATGGACGGAATGCTGAACATTGTCAGACACTCACCCCCAGTCCAAGATCTGGGTTTAATCCATCGTTCTTTTGCTCACCATGCCACCCCAGTTTGGACCCAGCCATATGCAAATCAGTCTTGACCCTGTTCCTCATGGGAACAGTCCAGCCCGAACTCCCAAGCCAGGTCCTCACTGGACCAGAAACAAGCATCCTGGGACCGGTTTCGGGGTTTCACCCCTCATCAGCCAGGCTAGCTTGAATCCAGTGGCATGGGAAGCACGGGACCCATGTCTGGGCATACCCTTCCCACTTAGGGCGACAAAGCAAAAACAACAAGTGATGGACGGAATGCTGAACATTGTCAGACACTCACCCCCAGTCCAAGATCTGGGTTTAATCCATCGTTCTTTTGCTCACCATGCCACCCCAGTTTGGACCCAGCCATATGCAAATCAGTCTTGACCCTGTTCCTCATGGGAACAGTCCAGCCCGAACTGCCAAGCCAGGTCCTCACTGGACCAGAAACAAGCATCCTGGGACCGGTTTCGGGGTTTCACCCCTCATCAGCCAGGCTAGCTTGAATCCAGTGGCATGGGAAGCACGGGACCCACGTCTGGGCATACCCTTCCCACTTAGGGCGACAAAGCAAAAACAACAAGTGATGGACGGAATGCTGAACATTGTCAGACACTCACCCCCAGTCCAAGATCTGGGTTTAATCCATCGTTCTTTTGCTCACCATGCCACCCCAGTTTGGACCCAGCCATATGCAAATCAGTCTTGACCCTGTTCCTCATGGGAACAGTCCAGCCCGAACTGCCAAGCCAGGTCCTCACTGGACCAGAAACAAGCATCCTGGGACCGGTTTCGGGGTTTCACCCCTCATCAGCCAGGCTAGCTTGAATCCAGTGGCATGGGAAGCACGGGACCCACGTCTGGGCATACCCTTCCCACTTAGGGCGACAAAGCAAAAACAACAAGTGATGGACGGAATGCTGAACATTGTCAGACACTCACCCCCAGTCCAAGATCTGGGTTTAATCCATCGTTCTTTTGCTCACCATGCCACCCCAGTTTGGACCCAGCCATATGCAAATCAGTCTTGACCCTGTTCCTCATGGGAACAGTCCAGCCCGAACTGCCAAGCCAGGTCCTCACTGGACCAGAAACAAGCATCCTGGGACCGGTTTCGGGGTTTCACCCCTCATCAGCCAGGCTAGCTTGAATCCAGTGGCATGGAAAGCACGGGACCCACGTCTGGGCATACCCTTCCCACTTAGGGCGACAAAGCAAAAAAAACTAGTGATGGACGGAATGCTGAACATTGTCAGACACTCACCCCGAGTCCAAGATCTGGGTTTAATCCATCGTTCTTTTTCTCACCATGCCACCCCAGTTTGGACCCAGCCATATGCAAATCAGTCTTGACCCTGTTCCTCATGGGAACAGTCCAGCCCGAACTGCCAAGCCAGGTCCTCACTGGACCAGAAACAAGCATCCTGGGACCGGTTTAGGGGTTTCACCCCTCATCAGCCAGGCTAGCTTGAATCCAGTGGCATGGGAAGCACGGGACCCACGTCTGGGCATACCCTTCCCACTTAGGGCGACAAAGCAAAAACAACAAGTGATGGACGGAATGCTGAACATTGTCAGACACTCACCCCCAGTCCAAGATCTGGGTTTAATCCATCGTTCTTTTGCTCACCATGCCACCCCAGTTTGGACCCAGCCATATGCAAATCAGTCTTGACCCTGTTCCTCATGGGAACAGTCCAGCCCGAACTGCCAAGCCAGGTCCTCACTGGACCAGAAACAAGTATCCTGGGACCGGTTTCGGGGTTTCACCCCTCATCAGCCAGGCTAGCTTGAATCCAGTGGCATGGGAAGCACGGGACCCACGTCTGGGCATACCCTTCCCACTTAGGGCGACAAAGCAAAAACAACAAGTGATGGACGGAATGCTGAACATTGTCAGACACTCACCCCCAGTCCAAGATCTGGGTTTAATCCATCGTTCTTTTGCTCACCATGCCACCCCAGTTTGGACCCAGCCATATGCAAATCAGTCTTGACCCTGTTCCTCATGGGAACAGTCCAGCCCGAACTGCCAAGCCAGGTCCTCACTGGACCAGAAACAAGCATCCTGGGACCGGTTTCGGGGTTTCACCCCTCATCAGCCAGGCTAGCTTGAATCCAGTGGCATGGGAAGCACGGGACCCACGTCTGGGCATACCCTTCCCACTTAGGGCGACAAAGCAAAAACAACAAGTGATGGACGGAATGCTGAACATTGTCAGACACTCACCCCCAGTCCAAGATCTGGGTTTAATCCATCGTTCTTTTGCTCACCATGCCACCCCAGTTTGGACCCAGCCATATGCAAATCAGTCTTGACCCTGTTCCTCATGGGAACAGTCCAGCCCGAACTGCCAAGCCAGGTCCTCACTTGACCAGAAACAAGCATCCTGGGACCGGTTTCGGGGTTTCACCCCTCATCAGCCAGGCTAGCTTGAATCCAGTGGCATGGGAAGCACGGGACCCACGTCTGGGCATACCCTTCCCACTTAGGGCGACAAAGCAAAAACAACAAGTGATGGACGGAATGCTGAACATTGTCAGACACTCACCCCCAGTCCAAGATCTGGGTTTAATCCATCGTTCTTTTGCTCACCATGCCACCCCAGTTTGGACCCAGCCATATGCAAATCAGTCTTGACCCTGTTCCTCATGGGAACAGTCCAGCCCGAACTGCCAAGCCAGGTCCTCACTTGACCAGAAACAAGCATCCTGGGACCGGTTTCGGGGTTTCACCCCTCATCAGCCAGGCTAGCTTGAATCCAGTGGCATGGGAAGCACGGGACCCACGTCTGGGCATACCCTTCCCACTTAGGGCGACAAAGCAAAAACAACAAGTGATGGACGGAATGCTGAACATTGTCAGACACTCACCCCCAGTGCAAGATCTGGGTTTAATCCATCGTTCTTTTGCTCACCATGCCACCCCAGTTTGGACCCAGCCATATGCAAATCAGTCTTGACCCTGTTCCTCATGGGAACAGTCCAGCCCGAACTGCCAAGCCAGGTCCTCACTGGACCAGAAACAAGAATCCTGGGACCGGTTTCGGGGTTTCACCCCTCATCAGCCAGGCTAGCTTGAATCCAGTGGCATGGGAAGCACGGGACCCACGTCTGGGCATACCCTTCCCACTTAGGGCGACAAAGCAAAAACAACAAGTGATGGACGGAATGCTGAACATTGTCAGACACTCACCCCCAGTCCAAGATCTGGTTTAATCCATCGTTCTTTTGCTCACCATGCCACCCCAGTTTGGACCCAGCCATATGCAAATCAGTCTTGACCCTGTTCCTCATGGGAACAGTCCAGCCCGAACTGCCAAGCCAGGTCCTCACTGGACCAGAAACAAGCATCCTGGGACTGGTTTCGGGGTTTCACCCCTCATAAGCCAGGCTAGCTTCAATCCAGTGGCATGGGAAGCACGGGACCCACGTCTGTGCATACCCTTCCCACTTAGGGCGACAAAGCAAAAACAACAAGTGATGGACGGAATGCTGAACATTGTCAGACACTCACCCCCAGTCCAAGATCTGGGTTTAATCCATTGTTCTTTTGCTCACCATGCCACCCCAGTCTTGACCCTGTTCCTCATGGGAACAGTCCAGCCCGAACTGCCAAGCCAGGTCCTCACTGGACCAGAAACAAGCATCCTGGGACCGGTTTCGGGGTTTCACCCCTCATCAGCCAGGCTAGCTTGAATCCAGTGGCATGGGAAGCACGGGACCCACGTCTGGGCATACCCTTCCCACTTAGGGCGACAAAGCAAAAACAACAAGTGATGGACGGAATGCTGAACATTGTCAGACACTCACCCCCAGTCCAAGATCTGGGTTTAATCCATCGTTCTTTTGCTCACCATGCCACCCCAGTTTGGACCCAGCCATATGCAAATCAGTCTTGACCCTGTTCCTCATGGGAACAGTCCAGCCCGAACTGCCAAGCCAGGTACTCACTGGACCAGAAACAAGCATCCTGGGACCGGTTTCGGGGTTTCACCCCTCATCAGCCAGGCTAGCTTGAATCCAGTGGCATGGGAAGCACGGGACCCATGTCTGGGCATACCCTTCCCACTTAGGGCGACAAAGCAAAAACAACAAGTGATGGACGGAATGCTGAACATTGTCAGACACTCACCCCCAGTCCAAGATCTGGGTTTAATCCATCGTTCTTTTGCTCACCATGCCACCCCAGTTTGGACCCAGCCATATGCAAATCAGTCTTGACCCTGTTCCTCATGGGAACAGTCCAGCCCGAACTGCCAAGCCAGGTCCTCACTGGACCAGAAACAAGCATCCTGGGACCGGTTTCGGGGTTTCACCCCTCATCAGCCAGGCTAGCTTGAATCCAGTGGCATGGGAAGCACGGGACCCACGTCTGGGCATACCCTTCCCACTTAGGGCGACAAAGCAAAAACAACAAGTGATGGACGGAATGCTGAACATTGTCAGACACTCACCCCCAGTCCAAGATCTGGGTTTAATCCATCGTTCTTTTGCTCACCATGCCACCCCAGGTGGACCCAGCCATATGCAAATCAGTCTTGACCCTGTTCCTCATGGGAACAGTCCAGCCCGAACTGCCAAGCCAGGTCCTCACTGGACCAAAAACAAGCATCCTGGGACAGGTTTCGGGGTTTCACCCCTCATCAGCCAGGCTAGCTTGAATCCAGTGGCATGGGAAGCACGGGACCCACGTCTGGGCATACCCTTCCCACTTAGGGCGACAAAGCAAAAACAACAAGTGATGGACGGAATGCTGAACATTGTCAGACACTCACCCCCAGTCCAAGATCTGGGTTTAATCCATCGTTCTTTTGCTCACCATGCCACCCCAGTTTGGATCCAGCCATATGCAAATCAGTCTTGACCCTGTTCCTCATGGGAACAGTCCAGCCCGAACTGCCAAGCCAGGTCCTCACTGGACTAGAAACAAGCATCCTGGGACCGGTTTCGGGGTTTCACCCCTCATCAGCTAGGCTAGCTTGAATCCAGTGGCATGGGAAGCACGGGACCCTCGTCTGGGCATAGCCTTCCCACTTAGGGCGACAAAGCAAAAACAACAAGTGATGGACGGAATGCTGAACATTGTCAGACACTCACCCCCAGTCCAAGATCTGGGTTTAATCCATCGTTCTTTTGCTCACCATGCCACCCCAGTTTGGACCCAGCCATATGCAAATCAGTCTTGACCCTGTTCCTCATGGGAACAGTCCAGCCCGAACTGCCAAGCCAGGTCCTCACTGGACCAGAAACAAGCATCCTGGGACCGGTTTCGGGGTTTCACCCCTCATCAGCCAGGCTAGCTTGAATCCAGTGGCATGGGAAGCACGGGACCCACGTCTGGGCATACCCTTCCCACTTAGGGCGACAAAGCAAAAACAACAAGTGATGGACGGAATGCTGAACATTGTCAGACACTCACCCCCAGTCCAAGATCTGTGTTTAATCCATCGTTCTTTTGCTCACCATGCCACCCTAGTTTGGACCCAGCCATATGCAAATCAGTCTTGACCCTGTTCCTCATGGGAACAGTCCAGCACGAACTGCCAAGCCAGGTCCTCACTGGACCAGAAACAAGCATCCTGGGACCGGTTTCGGGGTTTCACCCCTCATCAGCCAGGCTAGCTTGAATCCAGTGGCATGGGAAGCACGGGACCCACGTCTGGGCATACCCTTCCCACTTAGGGCGACAAAGCAAAAAAAACTAGTGATGGACGGAATGCTGAACATTGTCAGACACTCACCCCCAGTCCAAGATCTGGGTTTAATCCATCGTTCTTTTTCTCACCATGCCACCCCAGTTTGGACCCAGCCATATGCAAATCAGTCTTGACCCTGTTCCTCATGGGAACAGTCCAGCCCGAACTGCCAAGCCAGGTCCTCACTGGACCAGAAACAAGCATCCTGGGACCGGTTTCGGGGTTTCACCCCTCATCAGCCAGGCTAGCTTGAATCCAGTGGCATGGGAAGCACGGGACCCACGTCTGGGCATACCCTTCCCACTTAGGGCGACAAAGCAAAAACAACAAGTGATGGACGGAATGCTGAACATTGTCAGACACTCACCCCCAGTCCAAGATCTGGTTTAATCCATCGTTCTTTTGCTCACCATGCCACCCCAGTTTGGACCCAGCCATATGCAAATCAGTCTTGACCCTGTTCCTCATGGGAACAGTCCAGCCCGAACTGCCAAGCCAGGTCCTCACTGGACCAGAAACAAGCATCCTGGGACTGGTTTCGGGGTTAAACCCCTCATCAGCCAGGCTAGCTTCAATCCAGTGGCATGGGAAGCACGGGACCCACGTCTGGGCATACCCTTCCCACTTAGGGCGACAAAGCAAAAACAACAAGTGATGGACGGAATGCTGAACATTGTCAGACACTCACCCCCAGTCCAAGATCTGGGTTTAATCCATCGTTCTTTTGCTCACCATGCCACCCCAGTTTGGACCCAGCCATATGCAAATCAGTCTTGACCCTGTTCCTCATGGGAACAGTCCAGCCCGAACTGCCAAGCCAGGTCCTCACTGGACCAGAAACAAGCATCCTGGGACCGGTTTCGGGGTTTCACCCCTCATCAGCCAGGCTAGCTTGAATCCAGTGGCATGGGAAGCACGGGACCCACGTCTGGGCATACCCTTCCCACTTAGGGCGACAAAGCAAAAACAACAAGTGATGGACGGAATGCTGAACATTGTCAGACACTCACCCCCAGTCCAAGATCTGGGTTTAATCCATCGTTCTTTTGCTCACCATGCCACCCCAGTTTGGACCCAGCCATATGCAAATCAGTCTTGACCCTGTTCCTCATGGGAACAGTCCAGCCCGAACTGCCAAGCCAGGTCCTCACTGGACCAGAAACAAGCATCCTGGGACCGGTTTCGGGGTTTCACCCCTCATCAGCCAGGCTAGCTTGAATCCAGTGGCATGGGAAGCACGGGACCCACGTCTGGGCATACCCTTCCCACTTAGGGCGACAAAGCAAAAACAACAAGTGATGGACGGAATGCTGAACATTGTCAGACACTCACCCCCAGTCCAAGATCTGGGTTTAATCCATCGTTCTTTTGCTCACCATGCCACCCCAGTTTGGACCCAGCCATATGCAAATCAGTCTTGACCCTGTTCCTCATGGGAACAGTCCAGCCCGAACTGCCAAGCCAGGTCCTCACTGGACCAGAAACAAGCATCCTGGGACCGGTTTCGGGGTTTCACCCCTTATCAGCCAGGCTAGCTTGAATCCAGTGGCATGGGAAGCACGGGACCCACGTCTGGGCATACCCTTCCCACTTAGGGCGACAAAGCAAAAACAACAAGTGATGGACGGAATGCTGAACATTGTCAGACACTCACCCCCAGTCCAAGATCTGGGTTTAATCCATCGTTCTTTTGCTCACCATGCCACCCCAGTTTGGACCCAGCCATATGCAAATCAGTCTTGACCCTGTTCCTCATGGGAACAGTCCAGCCCGAACTGCCAAGCCAGGTCCTCACTGGACCAGAAACAAGCATCCTGGGACCGGTTTCGGGGTTTCACCCCTCATCAGCCAGGCTAGCTTGAATCCAGTGGCATGGGAAGCACGGGACCCACGTCTGGGCATACCCTTCCCACTTAGGGCGACAAAGCAAAAACAACAAGTGATGGACGGAATGCTGAACATTGTCAGACACTCACCCCCAGTCCAAGATCTGGGTTTAATCCATCGTTCTTTTGCTCACCATGCCACCCCAGTTTGGACCCAGCCATATGCAAATCAGTCTTGACCCTGTTCCTCATGGGAACATGCCAGCCCGAACTGCCAAGCCAGGTCCTCACTGGACCAGAAACAAGCATCCTGGGACCGGTTTCGGGGTTTCACCCCTCATCAGCCAGGCTAGCTTGAATCCAGTGGCATGGGAAGCACGGGACCCACGTCTGGTCATACCCTTCCCACTTAGGGCGACAAAGCAAAAACAACAAGTGATGGACGGAATGCTGAACATTGTCAGACACTCACCCCCAGTCCAAGATCTGGGTTTAATCCATCGTTCTTTTGCTCACCATGCCACCCCAGTTTGGACCCAGCCATATGCAAATCAGTCTTGACCCTGTTCCTCATGGGAACAGTCCAGCCCGAACTGCCAAGCCAGGTCCTCACTGGACCAGAAACAAGCATCCTGGGACCGGTTTCGGGGTTTCACCCCTCATCAGCCAGGCTAGCTTGAATCCAGTGGCAAGGGAAGCACGGGACCCACGTCTGGGTATACCCTTCCCACTTAGGGCGACAAAGCAAAAACAACAAGTGATGGACGGAATGCTGAACATTGTCAGACACTCACCCCCAGTCCAAGATCTGGGTTTAATCCATCGTTCTTTTGCTCACCATGCCACCCCAGTTTGGACCCAGCCATATGCAAATCAGTCTTGACCCTGTTCCTCATGGGAACAGTCCAGCCCGAACTGCCAAGCCAGGTCCTCACTGGACCAGAAACAAGCATCCTGGGACCGGTTTCGGGGTTTCACCCCTCATCAGCCAGGCTAGCTTGAATCCAGTGGCATGGGAAGCACGGGACACACGTCTGGGCATACCCTTCCCACTTAGGGCGACAAAGCAAAAACAACAAGTGATGGACGGAATGCTGAACATTGTCAGACACTCACCCCCAGTCCAAGATCTGGGTTTAATCCATCGTTCTTTTGCTCACCATGCCACCCCAGTTTGGACCCAGCCATATGCAATTCAGTCTTGACCCTGTTCCTCATGGGAACAGTCCAGCCCGAACTGCCAAGCCAGGTCCTCACTGGACCAGAAACAAGCTTCCTGGGACCGGTTTCGGGGTTTCACCCCTCATCAGCCAGGCTAGCTTGAATCCAGTGGCATGGGAAGCACGGGACCCGCGACAAAGCAAAAACAACAAGTGATGGACGGAATGCTGAACATTGTCAGACACTCACCCCCAGTCCAAGATCTGGGTTTAATCCATCGTTCTTTTGCTCACCATGCCACCCCAGTTTGGACCCAGCCATATGCAAATCAGTCTTGACCCTGTTCCTCATGGGAACAGTCCAGCCCGAACTGCCAAGCCAGGTCCTCACTGGACCAGAAACAAGCATCCTGGGACCGGTTTCGGGGTTTCACCCCTCATCAGCCAGGCTAGCTTGAATCCAGTGGCAAGGGAAGCACGGGACCCACGTCTGGGTATACCCTTCCCACTTAGGGCGACAAAGCAAAAACAACAAGTGATGGACGGAATGCTGAACATTGTCAGACACTCACCCCCAGTCCAAGATCTGGGTTTAATCCATTGTTCTTTTGCTCACCATGCCACCCCAGTTTGGACCCAGCCATATGCAAATCAGTCTTGACCCAGTTCCTCATGGAACAGTCCAGCCCGAACTGCCAAGCCAGGTCCTCACTGGACCAGAAACAAGCATCCTGGGACCGGTTTCGGGGTTTCACCCCTCATCAGCCAGGCTAGCTTGAATCCAGTGGCATGGGAAGCACGGGACCCACGTCTGGGCATACCCTTCCCACTTAGGGCGACAAAGCAAAAACAACAAGTGATGGACGGAATGCTGAACATTGTCAGACACTCACCCCCAGTCCAAGATCTGGGTTTAATCCATCGTTCTTTTGCTCACCATGCCACCCCAGTTTGGACCCAGCCATATGCAAATCAGTCTTGACCCTGTTCCTCATGGGAACAGTCCAGCCCGAACTGCCAAGCCAGGTCCTCACTGGACCAGAAACAAGCATCCTGGGACCGGTTTCGGGGTTTCACCCCTCATCAGCCAGGCTAGCTTGAATCCAGTGGCATGGGAAGCACGGGACCCACGTCTGGGCATACCCTTCCCACTTAGGGCGACAAAGCAAAAACAACAAGTGATGGACGGAATGCTGAACATTGTCAGACACTCACTCCCAGTCCAAGATCTGGGTTTAATCCATCGTTCTTTTGCTCACCATGCCACCCCAGTTTGGACCCAGCCATATGCAAATCAGTCTTGACCCTGTTCCTCATGGGAACAGTCCAGCCCGAACTGCCAAGCCAGGTCCTCACTAGACCAGAAACAAGCATCCTGGGACCGGTTTCGGGGTTTCACCCCTCATCAGCCTGGCTAGCTTGAATCCAGTGGCATGGGAAGCACAGGACCCACGTCTGGGCATACCCTTCCCACTTAGGGCGACAAAGCAAAAACAACAAGTGATGGACGGAATGCTGAACATTGTCAGACACTCACCCCCAGTCCAAGATCTGGGTTTAATCCATCGTTCTTTTGCTCACCATGCCACCCCAGTTTGGACCCAGCCATATGCAAATCAGTCTTGACCCTGTTCCTCATGGGACCAGTCCAGCCCGAACTGCCAAGCCAGGTCCTCACTGGACCAGAAACAAGCATCCTGGGACCGGTTTCGGGGTTTCACCCCTCATCAGCCAGGCTAGCTTGAATCCAGTGGCAAGGGAAGCACGGGACCCACGTCTGGGTATACCCTTCCCACTTAGGGCGACAAAAGCAAAAACAACAAGTGATGGACGGAATGCTGAACATTGTCAGACACTCACCCCCAGTCCAAGATCTGGGTTTAATCCATCGTTCTTTTGCTCACCATGCCACCCCAGTTTGGACCCAGCCATATGCAAATCAGTCTTGACCCTGTTCCTCATGGGAACAGTCCAGCCCGAACTGCCAAGCCAGGTCCTCACTGGACCAGAAACAAGCATCCTGGGACCGGTTTCGGGGTTTCACCCCTCATCAGCCAGGCTAGCTTGAAACCAGTGGCATGGGAAGCACGGGACCCACGTCTGGGCATACCCTTCCCACTTAGGGCGACAAAGCAAAAACAACAAGTGATGGACGGAATGCTGAACATTGTCAGACACTCACCCCCAGTCCAAGATCTGGTTTAATCCATCGTTCTTTTGCTCACCATGCCACCCCAGTTTGGACCCAGCCATATGCAAATCAGTCTTGACCCCGTTCCTCATGGGAACAGTCCAGCCCGAACTGCCAAGCCAGGTCCTCACTGGACCAGAAACAAGCATCCTGGGACTGGTTTCGGGGTTTCACCCCTCATCAGCCAGGCTAGCTTCAATCCAGTGGCATGGGAAGCACGGGACCCACGTCTGGGCATACCCTTCCCACTTAGGGCGACAAAGCAAAAACAACAAGTGATGGACGGAATGCTGAACATTGTCAGACACTCACCCCCAGTCCAAGATCTGGGTTTAATCCATCGTTCTTTTGCTCACCATGCCACCCCAGTTTGGACCCAGCCATATGCAAATCAGTCTTGACCCTGTTCCTCATGGGAACAGTCCAGCCCGAACTGCCAAGCCAGGTCCTCACTGGACCAGAAACAAGCATCCTGGGACCGGTTTCGGGGTTTCACCCCTCATCAGCCAGGCTAGCTTGAATCCAGTGGCATGGGAAGCACGGGACCCACGTCTGGGCATACCCTTCCCACTTAGGGCGACAAAGCAAAAACAACAAGTGATGGACGGAATGCTGAACATTGTCAGACACTCACCCCCAGTCCAAGATCTGGGTTTAATCCATCGTTCTTTTGCTCACCATGACACCCCAGTTTGGACCCAGCCATATGCAAATCAGTCTTGACCCTGTTCCTCATGGGAACAGTCCAGCCCGAACTGCCAAACCAGGTCCTCACTGGACCAGAAACAAGCATCCTGGGACCGGTTTCGGGGTTTCACCCCTCATCAGCCAGGCTAGCTTGAATCCAGTGGCATGGGAAGCACGGGACCCACGTCTGGGCATACCCTTCCCACTTAGGGCGACAAAGCAAAAACAACAAGTGATGGACGGAATGCTGAACATTGTCAGACACTCACCCCCAGTCCAAGATCTGGGTTTAATCCATCGTTCTTTTGCTCACCATGCCACCCCAGGTTGGACCCAGCCATATGCAAATCAGTCTTGACCCTGTTCCTCATGGGAACAGTCCAGCCCGAACTGCCAAGCCAGGTCCTCACTGGACCAGAAACAAGCATCCTGGGACCGGTTTCGGGGTTTCACCCCTTATCAGCCAGGCTAGCTTGAATCCAGTGGCATGGGAAGCACGGGACCCACGTTTGGGCATACCCTTCCCACTTAGGGCGACAAAGCAAAAACAACAAGTGATGGACGGAATGCTGAACATTGTCAGACACTCACCCCCAGTCCAAGAATGGGTTTAATCCATCGTTCTTTTGCTCACCATGCCACCCCAGTTTGGACCCAGCCATATGCAAATCAGTCTTGACCCTGTTCCTCATGGGAACAGTCCAGCCCGAACTGCCAAGCCAGGTCCTCACTGGACCAGAAACAAGCATCCTGGGACCGGTTTCGGGGTTTCACCCCTCATCAGCCAGGCTAGCTTGAATCCAGTGGCATGGGAAGCACGGGACCCACGTCTGGGCATACCCTTCCCACTTAGGGCGACAAAGCAAAAACAACAAGTGATGGACGGAATGCTGAACATTGTCAGACACTCACCCCCAGTCCAAGATCTGGGTTTAATCCATCGTTCTTTTGCTCACCATGCCACCCCAGTTTGGACCCAGCCATATGCAAATCAGTCTTGACCCTGTTCCTCATGGGAACATGCCAGCCCGAACTGCCAAGCCAGGTCCTCACTGGACCAGAAACAAGCATCCTGGGACCGGTTTCGGGGTTTCACCCCTCATCAGCCAGGCTAGCTTGAATCCAGTGGCATGGGAAGCACGGGACCCACGTCTGGGCATACCCTTCCCACTTAGGGCGACAAAGCAAAAACAACAAGTGATGGACGGAATGCTGAACATTGTCAGACACTCACCCCCAGTCCAAGATCTGGGTTTAATCCATCGTTCTTTTGCTCACCATGCCACCCCAGATTGGACCCAGCCATATGCAAATCAGTCTTGACCCTGTTCCTCATGGGAACAGTCCAGCCCGAACTGCCAAGCCAGGTCCTCACTGGACCAGAAACAAGCATCCTGGGACCGGTTTCGGGGTTTCACCCCTCATCAGCCAGGCTAGCTTGAATCCAGTGGCAAGGGAAGCACGGGACCCACGTCTGGGTATACCCTTCCCACTTAGGGCGACAAAGCAAAAACAACAAGTGATGGACGGAATGCTGAACATTGTCAGACACTCACCCCCAGTCCAAGATCTGGATTTAATCCATCGTTCTTTTGCTCACCATGCCACCCCAGTTTGGACCCAGCCATATGCAAATCAGTCTTGACCCTGTTCCTCATGGGAACAGTCCAGCCCGAACTGCCAAGCCAGGTCCTCACTGGACCAGAAACAAGCATCCTGGGACCGGTTTCGGGGTTTCACCCCTCATCAGCCAGGCTAGCTTGAATCCAGTGGCATGGGAAGCACGGGATCCACGTCTGGGCACACCCTTCCCACTTAGGGCGACAAAGCAAAAACAACAAGTGATGGACGGAATGCTGAACATTGTCAGACACTCACCCCCAGTCCAAGATCTGGGTTTAATCCATCGTTCTTTTGCTCACCATGCCACCCCAGTTTGGACCCAGCCATATGCAAATCAGTCTTGACCCTGTTCCTCATGGGAACAGTCCAGCCCGAACTGCCAAGCCAGGTCCTCACTGGACCAGAAACAAGCATCCTGGGACCGGTTTCGGGGTTTCACCCCTTATCAGCCAGGCTAGCTTGAATCCAGTGGCATGGGAAGCACGGGACCCACGTCTGGGCATACCCTTCCCACTTAGGGCCACAAAGCAAAAACAAGTGATGGACGGAATGCTGAACATTGTCAGACACTCACCCCCAGTCCAAGATCTGGGTTTAATCCATCGTTCTTTTGCTCACCATGCCACCCCAGTTTGGACCCAGCCATATGCAAATCAGTCTTGACCCTGTTCCTCATGGGAACAGTCCAGCCCGAACTGCCAAGCCAGGTCCTCACTGGACCAGAAACAAGCATCCTGGGACCGGTTTCGGGGTTTCACCCCTCATCAGCCAGGCTAGCTTGAATCCAGTGGCAAGGGAAGCACGGGACCCACGTCTGGGTATACCCTTCCCACTTAGGGCGACAAAGCAAAAACAACAAGTGATGGACGGAATGCTGAACATTGTCAGACACTCACCCCCAGTCCAAGATCTGGGTTTAATCCATCGTTCTTTTGCTCACCATGACACCCCAGTTTGGACCCAGCCATATGCAAATCAGTCTTGACCCTGTTCCTCATGGGAACAGTCCAGCCCGAACTGCCAAGCCAGGTCCTCACTGGACCAGAAACAAGCATCCTGGGACCGGTTTCGGGGTTTCACCCCTCATCAGCCAGGCTAGCTTGAATCCAGTGGCATGGGAAGCACGGGACCCACGTCTGGGCATACCCTTCCCACTTAGGGCGACAAAGCAAAAACAACAAGTGATGGACGGAATGCTGAACATTGTCAGACACTCACCCCCAGTCCAAGATCTGGGTTTAATCCATCGTTCTTTTGCTCACCATGCCACCCCAGGTTGGACCCAGCCATATGCAAATCAGTCTTGACCCTGTTCCTCATGGGAACAGTCCAGCCCAAACTGCCAAGCCAGGTCCTCACTGGACCAGAAACAAGCATCCTGGGACCGGTTTCGGGGTTTCACCCCTCATCAGCCAGGCTAGCTTGAATCCAGTGGCATGGGAAGCACGGGACCCACGTTTGGGCATACCCTTCCCACTTAGGGCGACAAAGCAAAAACAACAAGTGATGGACGGAATGCTGAACATTGTCAGACACTCACCCCCAGTCCAAGATCTGGGTTTAATCCATCGTTCTTTTGCTCACCATGCCACCCCAGTTTGGACCCAGCCATATGCAAATCAGTCTTGACCCTGTTCCTCATGGGAACAGTCCAGCCCGAACTGCCAAGCCAGGTCCTCACTGGACCAGAAACAAGCATCCTGGGACCGGTTTCGGGGTTTCACCCCTCATCAGCCAGGCTAGCTTGAATCCAGTGGCATGGGAAGCACGGGACCCACGTCTGGGCATACCCTTCCCACTTAGGGCGACAAAGCAAAAACAACAAGTGATGGACGGAATGCTGAACATTGTCAGACACTCACCCCCAGTCCAAGATCTGGGTTTAATCCATCGTTCTTTTGCTCACCATGCCACCCCAGTTTGGACCCAGCCATATGCAAATCAGTCTTGACCCTGTTCCTCATGGGAACATGCCAGCCCGAACTGCCAAGCCAGGTCCTCACTGGACCAGAAACAAGCATCCTGGGACCGGTTTCGGGGTTTCACCCCTCATCAGCCAGGCTAGCTTGAATCCAGTGGCATGGGAAGCACGGGACCCACGTCTGGGCATACCCTCCCCACTTAGGGCGACAAAGCAAAAACAACAAGTGATGGACGGAATGCTGAACATTGTCAGACACTCACCCCCAGTCCAAGATCTGGGTTTAATCCATCGTTCTTTTGCTCACCATGCCACCCCAGATTGGACCCAGCCATATGCAAATCAGTCTTGACCCTGTTCCTCATGGGAACAGTCCAGCCCGAACTGCCAAGCCAGGTCCTCACTGGACCAGAAACAAGCATCCTGGGACCGGTTTCGGGGTTTCACCCCTCATCAGCCAGGCTAGCTTGAATCCAGTGGCAAGGGAAGCACGGGACCCACGTCTGGGTATACCCTTCCCACTTAGGGCGACAAAGCAAAAACAACAAGTGATGGACGGAATGCTGAACATTGTCAGACACTCACCCCCAGTCCAAGATCTGGATTTAATCCATCGTTCTTTTGCTCACCATGCCACCCCAGTTTGGACCCAGCCATATGCAAATCAGTCTTGACCCTGTTCCTCATGGGAACAGTCCAGCCCGAACTGCCAAGCCAGGTCCTCACTGGACCAGAAACAAGCATCCTGGGACCGGTTTCGGGGTTTCACCCCTCATCAGCCAGGCTAGCTTGAATCCAGTGGCATGGGAAGCACGGGATC